>NC_067414.1:6042806-6344712 GCF_009764475.1 Pristis pectinata
CTATGGAGATGTGATCGTTGTTCAGGAATCTCCTGCAGGATGTGAGGGATAGTTTGTCCCGGTGAGGCAGAGAAAGAATGGCAGGGTGAAGGAACCGTGGGTGACGAGAGAGGTGGAAACAACTAGTTAGGAAGAAGAAGGCAGCATACGTAAGGTTTAGGCAACGAGGATCAGACAGGGCTCGTGAGGAATATAGAGCAGCAAGGAAGGAACGTTAAGAAGGGGCTGAGGAGAGCCAGAAGGGGACTTGAAAAGGCCTTGGCAAGTAGGGTTAAGGAAAACCCCAAGGCATTTTCAATTATGTGAAGACCAGAAGGATGACGGAGTAAAGGTAGGACCGATTAGAGACAAAGGTGGGAAGATGTGCCTGGAAGCTGTGGAAGTGGGTGAGGTTCTCAATGAATACTTCTCTTCAGTATTCACCAAGGAGAGGGGCCTTGGTGACGCTGAGGACAGTATTGGTAAGGGTAATGTTCTGGAGCATGTAGATATCAAGAGAGAGGATGTGTTGGAGCTGTTAGAAAATATTCGGACTGATATGTCCCCGGGGCCTGACGGAATATTCCCCAGGCTGCTCCGTGAAGTGAGGGAGGAGATTGCTGAACCGTTGGCTGGGATCTTTGAGTCCTCATTGTCCACGGGAATGGTACCAGAAGATTGGAGGGTGGCAAATGTTTTCCCCTTATGAGAAAAAGGTAGTAGGGATAGTCCAGGGAATTATAGACCAGTGAGCCTTACGTCTGCGGTGGGCAAGCTGTTGGAAAGAATTCTTAGAGGTAGGATAAATGGGCATTCAGAGAATCATGATCTGATCAGCGACAGCCAGCATGGCTTTGTGAAGGACAGATCATGTCTCACAAGGCTGATAGTGTTCTTTGAGGAGGTGACCAGACAGATTGATGAGGGTAGTGCAGTAGATGTGGTCTACATGGATTTTAGTAAGGTGCCACATGGTAGGCTTCTTCAGAAGGTCAGAGGGCATGGGATCCAGGGAAGCTTGGTCATGTGGATTCAGAATTGGCTTGCCTGTAGAAAGCAGAGGGTTGTGGTGGAGGGAGTGCATTCGGATTGGAGGGCTGTGACTAGTGGTGTACCGCAGGGATCGGTTCTGGGACCACTGCTTTTCATGATTTTGATTAATGACTTGGATGAGTGGGTAGAAGGGTGGGTTAGCAAGTTTGCAGATGACACAAAGGTCAGTGGTGTTGTGGATAGTGTAGAGGATTGTCGAAGATTGCAGAGGGATGTTGATAGGATGCAGAGCTGGGCTGAGAAGTGGCAGATGGAGTTCATTCTGGAGAAGTGTGAGGTAGTACACTTTGGAAGGACAAACTCCAAGGCAGAGTACAAAGTTAATGGCAGGATTCTGGGTAGTGTAGAGGAGCAGAGGGATCTGGAGGTCCATATCCACAGATCACTGAAAGTTGCCTCACAGGTGGATAGGGTAGTTAAGAAAACTTATGGGATGTTAGCCTTTATAAGTTTAGGAATCGAGTTTAAGAGCCGTGAGGTAATAATGCAGCTCTATAAAACTCTGGTTAGACCAAACTTGGAGTACTGTGTCCAGTTCTGGTCACCTCATTATAGGAAGGATGTGGAGGCGTTGGAAAGGGTGTAGAGGAGATTTACCAGGGTGCTGCCTGGTTTGGAGAGTATGCATTATGAGGAGAGACTAAGGGAGCTGAGGCTTTACTCTTTGAAGAGAAGGAGGATGAGAGGAGACATGATAGAGGTATACAAAATATTAAGAGGAATAGATAGAGTGGACAGCCAGCACCTCTTTCCCAGGGCACCAATGCTCAATACAAGAGGGCATGGCTTTAAAGTAATTGGTGGGAAGTTCAAGGGAGATATCAGAGGAAGGTTTTTTACCCAGAGAGTGGTTGGTGCATGGAATGCACTGCCTGGGGCGGCGGTGGAGGCAGGTACATTGGTCAAATTCAAGAGATTACTAGATAAGCATATGGAGGAATTTAAAATAGTGGGATATGTGGGAGGAAGGGGTTAGATAGTCTTCGGCGAGGTTTAAAGGTTGGCACAACATTGTGGGCTGAAGGGCCTGTATTATGCTGTACTATTCTATGTTCTATGTTCTCCTATTTACATTGCCTCTTGGCTCATTCCTTGCCCTATTGATATCCCTGTGGTACTATTTCTGTTATTATTTAATCTTTCCAGCAGCTACCCCATTGTAGACACAATGGGCAGGCACAATAGTGTTGCGGTTAGCATAACACTGTTACAGCGTCAGCAAGCCAGGTTCAAATCCAGCCGCTGTCTTTAAGGAGTTTGTACATTCTCCCCGTGTCTGCATGGGTTTCCTCCGGGTGCTCCGGTTTCCTCCCACATTCCAAAGACGTATGGGTTAGGAAGCTGTGAGCATGCTGTGTTGGCGCCGGAAGCATGGTGACACTTGCGGGCTGCCCTCAGAACACTCTATGCAAAAAAAATGACGTATTTCACTGTGTGTTTTGATGTACATGTGACTAATAAAGAAATCTTATCTTATTTAATCCTTCCAATAGCTACCTCATCGTAGACACAAGAGATTGCAGATACTGCAAACTGCTGGAGGAACTCACCGGGTCAGGCAGCATCTGTGGAGGGAAACGGACAGTCGACAAGTCCAGAGGAAGGGTCTTGACCCAAAACGTCGACTGTCCATTCCCTTCACAGAGGCTGCCCGACCTGCTGAATTCCTCCAATGATTTTTTTTACTCTATTAAGTGTTGGTGAGAAGGTTAGGGGTAGGAGGTAGTCTCATTGGAGGCAATGTGAAAGGTTTTGTGACTATTGCTGGGGGGAAGAGGCATGATAATGGGACTAGGAAGTGAACACAAGTCAAGAGACATATCACCACCCCCTGCCAGCCAGCAGGCACCCTGTGGTTTCTTATGATGTCTCAAATGCAGGTACAACAGCAGACTGAATTTGGGTGGCTCTGAGGTTTGGGTTGGAGAATTAGAGTCATACAGCACGGAAACAGGCCCTTCAGCCCAACTCGTCCATACCAACTAAGCTGGTCCCACTTGCCCGCATTTGGCCTATAGCCCTCTAAACCTTTCCTATCCATGTACCTGTTCAAATGTCTTTTAAATATTCTTGTTTCTGCCTCAATCACTTCCTCTGGCAGCTCATTCCATAACTGCACCACCATCAGTTGCCCCTCAGGTCCCTTATAAATCTTTCCCCTCTCACCTTAAACCTATGTCCCCAAGTTTTTCATTCCCTTTTCCTCTCCGGGAAAAAGACTGAGTGCATTCACCTTTCCTGTGGCCCACGTGATTTTATGCACCTCTATATAATGTCACCCCTCAATCTCCTGCACCCCAATGAATAAAGTCCTCGCCTGCCCAACCTCTCCCTATAACTCTGTCCCTCGATTCCAGGCAACATCTTCTTTGCACTCTTTCATCTTAATGACGTCTTTCCTATAACAGGGCGACCAAAACTGAACACAATACTCCAGGTGCAGCCTCACCAATGTCTTGTACAACTGGATTGTTTCTTGTTAGACCCTGAGCAGATGGAGTTTACTGCTGAGGGCCCTTCCTCCTGCCTTTGCTTTGTGTCCTCTGTTCATTCTCCCAGTCTTGCTGTATTCCAAGGAAGGAGTCTCTTAAAGGTTTGGAGAAACAGCTTGTGAAGAGGCGATGAAATCAGCACAAAGTGCCCACCCCACAGATCCCAATGGCCTATTACAGCTTTAAGCAGCAATGGAAGGCACCGGCAAGTTGTAGAATCACAGCTACAACTAGAAGATGTCAATCAACAACTAACCTACACATGTTGTCAGCTCTGTAATATAACAATTCCACTGTGCAAGTAAACTTTTAAGCTCTGGGTTTGCAGCATCACCATCATGGTAGTGTAGAGGTCAGCGTAACGCTATTACAGCACCAGCGACCCAGGTTCAATTCCGGCCGCTGTCTGTAAGGAGTTGGTACATTCTCCCCGTGGGTTTCCTCCAAGTGCTCCGGTTTCCTCCCACATTACAAAGACGTACGGGTTAGGAAGTTGTGGGCGTGCTATGTTGGCGCCAGAAGTGTGGCGACACTTGCGGGCTGCCTCCAGAACACTCTACGCAAAAGATGTATTTCACTGTGTGCTCTGATGTACTTGTGACTAATAAAGGTATCTCATCTTAACTCAACTTTACACATGGACTGAGATATGATTGGCTTCAGTGTTGTCATCCAACATCCATTATCTGTACATACACAACAGCCCCTGTGGCCACACTGCCTCGGCCAGACCTCAGAGGAGACTGAAGTGGTTAATGTTGATAGCAGTGTTGGAGAGGCCAATGAGAACATGGTGAGACAGATCTATCATGGTCACCCACTCTTCCCAACATGGTCATGGTGTTATGGGGTTTCATTTGGTGGGAGAAGTAGCAGCATAACCATGATGCATCACACAACTCTGGGTTGAGAGGAGTGTTTAACAGAGAGTAATAGTTAGAGAGAATGAAATACTTGAGGGAAAGCCTTGTGAGGAATCTGGTGCCAGCAATTGTCTGCAAGGACATGGGGACAGTTCCTGACCAACAGATCACAATCAGTGAGGATAGGCAGCAACATCTCCACCATGATTATCCTCAACACTGGTGCCCCACAAGGCTGCGTCCTCAGCCCCCTACTCTACTCCCTATACACTCATGACTGTGTGGCCAGATTCTGCTCTAACTCCATCTACAAGTTTGCACATGACACCATCATAATGGGTCGTATCTCAAATAATGACGAGTCGGAGTACAGGAAGGTGATAGAGAGCTTAGTGGCACTGTGTCATGACAGCAACCTTTCCCTCACTGTCAGCAAAACAAAAGAGTTGGTCATTGACTTCAGGAAGGGGTGCAGTTAACATGCTTCTGTTAACATCAACAGTGTTGAGATGGTTGAGAGTCCAGTTCCTAGGTGTAAACATTACCAATAGCCTGTCTTGGTCCAAGCACATAGATGTCATGGCCAAAAAAGTCCACCAGAAGCCCTCAAACAGCTCCACCTCAGCACCATTGATGTAAACAGGAGCACGTACCACCAGGCTCAAGGACAGCTTCATTCATTGAACGGACTTCTCATTCAATAAGATGGGCTCATAGCCTCACAATCTACCTTGTCATGACCTTGCACATTATTGTCTGCCTGCACCTTATTGTCTGCCTGCACTGCACTTTCTCTGTAACTGTAACACTTTATTCTGCATTCTGTTATTGCTTTACCCTTGTACTACCTCAATGTACTGATGTGGTGAAATGATCTGCATGGATGACATGCAAAACAAAGTTTTTCACTGTACCTCGGTACAAGTGGCAATAAGATAAGATTTCTTTATTAGTCACATGTATATCGAAACACACAGTGAAATGCATCTTCTGCGTAGAGTGTTCTGGGGGCAGCCCGCAAGTGTCACCATGCTTCCAACACCAACATAGCATGCCCACAGCTTCCTAACCCGTATGTGTTTGGAATGTGGGAGGAAACCGGAGCACCCGGAGGAAACCCACGCAGACACACGGGGAGAACGTACAAACTCCTTACAGACAGCGGCGGGAATTGAACCCTGGTCGCTGGAACTGTAATAGTGTTATGCTAACCGCTACACTACCGCGCCTGCCCCTAAACCAATTACCAGTTGTGAGGGAAAGAGACATACAGATGCAGCTGAGGAAGTGAAGTTGGATGGGAATGGCACAGCTTGGCTTCTGATGCGTCAGGACTTTATGACTCAGAGAGAACAATGAGAGGAAAACGCAGAGGGTAGGAAAGTAAAAGCAGACAATGGAAAAAATCACATTAACCAGAGCAGAAAATGCTATTGCGAGAATTTACTTCAAATACAGGCTATCCCTGGGCTTTGAATGCCCGACTGATGGACACTCCAACATATAAACGAGCTCCCACATTATTATTAAATTCAAAAGTCTGACATACATACATCTGTTCATTCCTATGAACAGCAGAGTTAGTTTCCTCTTTCTCTCCACTTTTAATCATTTTTTTTTCTTATCACCCTTGTGAGCTTTTGATGCCATTTGCTACAATACTGTGAAGGTATAGTTACCACATCGAGTGATTTTTGTGTATTTTACGACTTATGGACAAAATCAACCTATGGACATCTGTAAAAATGGAACCCGTTCGTTACCCAGGACGGACAGTTTGGTTTTGCTCTGGAAAAGTCAGAATTCACCCAATCGAATCAGCATGCTCAGTCTCAGCCACGAGTTCACATCTTAATGCTAATGTTAAACAGTCTGAAGCAAAATGGAAGTGAAATTAGAAGTGATTTAAAGATATGTTTTCAGTCCATTTTCTTATCAAAGGCACAGTGCTTTCAAGACTAAATAAAAGGTGAAGGAACTAATCCAAGGACAAGAATAGCAGGAAGGAATATTAATTGACAGTCAATGAAAAAGGAAGTAACTTAGAACTTCAAAGATGTCTTTTCAGCTGCCTTGTGGGTCAATGTGAAGTTAGGGATTTGGTGTTCCAAACCCATGATGCCCACTGGGACAATAATTTCTAACGGATCATAGAAAATTTACAGCAATGTGTAAACTCTCCCACTACTAATATGATTGTAAGGCATCAGTCAAGAATTTCATGCCATGAGCTTTCCAGTCGTTAGCAGTCCAAAACGAGGCATCATTAATATAAGATAATCACCAACGAATCCAATGAGAAATTGGTGAGAAACATGGAGTGGAAGCAGTTGGACCAAACAACATGGAAAGGTACAGGGAGACGTAGAAGGCAATGCCGAGAGCATCAATTGAATGAGAGTAGGAGCGTAAATATAAGACAGGATCAACTTTCCTATACCGTGTTCAATGGAATTTTTTATAGCTGATGTTCTTCAAAGATATTTCAATGGGCTTATCAATTGGTAAATTGGTTTATTATTGACACATGTACCAAGGTACAGTGAAAAGATTTGTTTTGCATGCCATCCATACAGATCATTTCACCACATCAGTACGTCGAGGTAGTACAAGGGAAAAGCAATAACAGAGTGCAGAATAGAGTGTTACAGTCACAGAGAAAGTGCAGTGCAGGCAGACAATAAGGCACACAATCATGACAAGGTAGATTGTGAGGTCAAGAGTCCACCTTATCGTACTAGGGAACCGTTGAATAGTCTTACAACAGCGGGATAGAAGTTGTCCCTGAGCCTGGTGGTACGTGCTTTCAGGCTTTTGTATCTTGTGCCTGATGGGAGAGGGGAGAAGAGGGAATGTCGGGGGTGGGTGGGGTCTTTGATTATATTGGCTGCTTTACCGAGGCAGTGGGAAGTCCATGGAGGGGAGGCTGGTTTCCGTGATGCGCTGGGCTGTGTCCACAACTCTCTGCAGTTTCTTGTGGTCATGGGCAGAGCAGTTGCCGATCCAAGCTGTGATGCATCCAGATAGGATGCTTTCTATGGATCAGCACAGAAACCATAATATGCCAGAGAATTTAATTACCATTTGTATTTTTGTGTTTTTATAACATTAAATTCCTTTCTTTGCTGCAAAAATTCAAACCGTTCTTTTCTTAATGTCAGCTGATCAAGGTGCCATTCCTTTTGATGGGGGTCATTTGCATATCTGTGGTTCAACAGAAGGTCAAAATGTTGATCTCCGCAACTGCTTCAGTTGATTAGTATTACGCTTCTGTTTAGCAATCACATTTCTTTAAATCAACAAAGTTTCTTGCAGCGTTCCGGATCTCGTGGTGTCAGGATTAATAACCAGAGTGTTTTCTCATAAAAACACAAGATGTAGGAGCAATCTTTGTCACTTGCTTCACCATTCAATGAGAACATGGGTCATCCTTAACCTCAGCACCGCTTGCTTGCACCTGGTCACATGCATTAACACGTTTTCCGCTGCACTGCAGGGTGGATGTCGAGATGTTTCCATAGAACCATTGAACCATAGAACAATACAGCACAATACAGGCCCTTCGGTCCACCATGTTGTGCCGACCTTCAAACCACACCTAAGACTATCTAACCCCTTCCTCCCACGTATCCCTCTATTTTAAATTCCTCCATATGCTTATCTAACAATCTCTTGAACTTGACCAACGTATCAGCCTCCACCACCACCCCAGCAGCGCATTCCATGCACCAACCACTCTCTGGGTGATAAAACCTCCCTCTGACATCTCCCTTGAACTTCCCACCCATTACCTTAAAGCCATGTCCTCGTGTTTTGAGCATTGGTGCCCTGGAAACAGGCGTTGGCTGTCCACTCTATCTATTCCTCTTAATATCTTGCATACCTCTATCATGTCTCTCTCATCCTCCTTCTCTCCAATGAGAACAGCCTAGCTCCTCTAGTCTCTCCTCATAATCCACACTCTCTAATCAGGCAGCATCCTGGTAAATCTCCTCTGCACCCTTTCCAACGCCTCCACATCCTTCCTATAATGAGGCGACCAGAACTGGACACAGTACTCTAAGTGTGGTCTAACCAGAGTTTAGTAAAGCTGCATCATTACTTTGCGGCTCTTAAACTCGATCCCACGACTTATGAAAGCTAACATCCCATAGCTTTCTTAACTATCCGATCTTACCTGTGAGGCGACTTTAAGTGATCTGTGGATATGACCCCCCAGATCCCTCTGCTCCTCCACACTGCCCAGAATCCTGCCATTTACCTTGTACTCTGCCTTGGAGTTAGTCCTTCCAAAGTGTACTACCTCACACTTCTCTGGATTGAACTCCATCTGCCACTTGTCAGCCCAGCTCTGCATCCTATCAATATCCTTCTGTAAGCTTCGACATCCCTCCACACTATCCACAACACCACCGATCTTTGTGTCATCTGCAAACTTGCTAACCCAGCCTTCCACCCCCTCATCTAGGTCGTTAATAAATATCACAAAAAGTAGAGGTCCCAGAACCGATCCCTGTGGGACACCACCAGTCACAGCCCTCCAATCCGAATGCACTCCCTCCGCCACAACCCTCTGCTTTCTACAGGCAAGCCAATTCTGAATCCACACGGCCAAGCCTCCCTGGATCCCTTGGCCTCTGACCTTCTGAAGAAGCCTACCATGTGGAACCTTATCAAACACCTTACTAAAATCCAAGTAGACCACATCCACTGCACTACCCTCATCAATCTTCCTGGCCACCTCCTCAAAGAACACTATCAGGCTTGTGAGGCAAGATTTACCCTTCACAAAGCCATGCTGGCTGTCCCTAACCAGTCCATGATTCTATAAATGATCATAGATCCTTTCTCTTAGGATCCTTTCTAACAGCTTACCCACCACAGACGTAAGGCTCACTGGTCTGTTATTCCCTGGACTATCCTTACTACCTTTTTTTGAATAAGGGGACAACATTCGCCGCACTCCAATCCTCCGGTACCATCCCTGTGGACAACGAGGACTCAAAGATCCTAACCAACGGTTCAGCAATCTCCTCCCTCACCTCACGAAGCAGCCTGGGGAATATTCCGTCAGGTCCCTGGGACTTATCTGTCCTAATATTTTCTAACAACTCCAACACATCCTCTCTCTTGATATCTACATGCTCTAGAACATTACCCTCACCGACACTGTTCTCAGGATCATCAAGACCCCTCTCCTTGGTGAATACTGAAGAGAAGTATTCATTGACAACCTCACCCACTTCCACAGCTTCCAGGCACAGCTTCCCACCTTTGTCTTTAATCGGACCTACCTTTACTCTAGCCATCCTTCTGCTCTTCACGTATGAGAAAAAAGCCTTGGGATTCTCCTTAACCCTACTCGCCAAATCCTTTTCATGTCCCCTTCTTGCTCTCCTCAGCCCCTTCTTAAGTTCCTTCCTTGCTACTCTGTATTCCTCACGAGCCCTGTACGATCCTTGCTGCTTACACCTTATGTATGCTGCCTTCTTCTTCCTAACTAGTTGTTCCACCTCTCTCATCACCCATGATTCCTTCACTCTGCCATTCCTTCTCTGCCTCACCAGTACAAATTTATCCCTAACATCCTGCAAAAGATCCTTGAACATCGACCACATCTCCATAGTACATTTCCCTTCAAAAATGTCACCCCAATTTACACTCCCAAGTTCTCGCCTTATAGCCTCATAATTCGTCTTTCCCCAATTAAATATCTTCCCATCCTCTTTGCTCCTATCCCTGTCCATGACAATGCTAAAGGTTATGGAGCAGTGGTCACTGTCCCCCAAATGCTCACCCACCGATAGATCTGTCACCTGTGTTGGTTCATTACCTAAAACTAGATCTAATATGGCATTCCCTCTAGTCGGCCTGTCAACATACTGTGACAAGAATCCGTCCTGGACACACTTAACAAACTCTGTCCCTTCTAAACCCTTGGCACTAAGTACGTGCCAATCAATATTTGGGAAGTTGAAGTCTCCCATTATAATAACACTGTTATTTTCGCTTCTCTCCAAAAACTGCCTCCCAATCTGCTCCTCAGTATCCCTGCTGCTACCGGGGGGCCTATAGAATACTCCCAGGAGGGTAACTGCTCCTTTCTGGTTCCTAACTTCCACCCATATTGACTCTAGAGAGGACCCTTCTACATTATCCACCCTTTCTGCAGCTGTAACAGTGTCCCTAACTAGTATCACCACCCCTCCTCCTCTCCTCCCCCTCTCCCTATCCCTTTTAAAATACTGAAAACCAGGAAGATTCAATATCCATTTCTGCCCCGATGTCAGCCGTGTCTCTGTAATAGCCACAATATCGTTTCCAGCAACGTGAGAGTCTTAAACAAAGGGAGGGACATAAATCACAAGATTAGGGGTGGTCACTGAAAACTGAGGTGTGTAGAAACTTCTTCCTGCAGTGAGCGCATAATCTCCACAATTCTCCACTCCAGAGGGTCCTGGAGGCTGGATCAATGGAGGTGTTTGCAGAGGAAGTTAAAGGTCGGGGAATTGAAGAACCGGCACAGCAGGGTTGATGAGGCCTGAGGTAGATCAGCCATGATCATATTGAATGGCGGGGCAGGTTTGAGGGGACGAGTGGCCTACTCCTATTTTCTCAAACTATTATGTTCTTATTTATTGAATATGGTCAGCACCTGACATTTCACCAAACTCTGTGTGAAGCAATTCCTTTTTATTTCAGTCGTTAGGGGTTAAGCCCTTAATTTCAGCCTGTGACCCTGATTGTAGGCTCCCCAGTCACTGGAAACATCATATCTGTACCTACACTGTTGAACCCCATTAGATCTCTGCAAGCTTCAATCAGGTCAATTCTTCTCAATTTTTTGCATTTAGCATTTATAATTGTGACTCACTGTAGCTTCCAAAATGTATTTACAAGAGACGTGTCATGACAACAATCTTTCCCTCAATGTCAGTAAAAGAGCTGGTCATTGACTTCAGGAAAAGGGGCGGTGTACATGTACCTGTCTTCATCAATGGTGCTGAAGTCGAGAGGGTTGAGAGCTTCAGGTTCCTGGGAGTGAACATCACCAATAGCCTGTCCTGGTCAAATCACTTCGATGCCATGGTCAAGAAAGCTCACCAGCGCCTCTACTTCCTCAAGAGGCTAAAGAAATTCAGTTTGTCCCCTTTGCCACTAACCAATTTTTATTGATGCACCATAGAAAGCATCCTATCTGGATGCATTACAGCTTGGTATGGCAACTGCTCTGTCCAGGACCACAAGAAACTGCAGAGAGTTGTAGACACCCAGCACATCACGGAAACCAGCCTCCCCTCCTTGAACTCTGTCTTTACCTCTCACTGCCTTGCCGAAGCAGCCAGCATAATCAAAGACGCCACCCACCCGGATCATTCTCTCTTCTCTCCTCTTCCATCAGGTAGAAGATACAGGAGCCTGAGGGCACCTACCACCAGACTTAAGGACAGCTTCTATCCCACTGTGATAAGACTATCGAACGGTTCCCTTATACAATGAGATGGACCCTGACCTCACGATCTACCTTGTTGTGACCTTGCACCTATTGTCTACCTGCACTGTACTTTCCCTGTAGCTGTGACACTTTACTCTGTACTCTGTTATTGTTTTTACCTGTACTACCTCAATGCACTCTGTACTAACTCAATGTAACTGCACTGTGTAATGAATTGACCTGTACGATCAGTATGTTTTCACTGTACCTCAGTACAAGTGACAACAATAAACCAATACCAATACTAGTGGTGCAGCTGGTAGAGCTACTGACTCATAGTGGTCGTAACTCTGCTTCAGTCCTGACCTCTGGTGCTGTCTGTGTGTGGAGTTTGCATGTTCTCCCTGTGACTGCGTGGATTTTGTCCCGGGTGCTCCAGTTTTCTCCCACATCCCAAAGGCATGAGGATTGGTAGGTTAATTGCTGAATTTCTTCCAGTTACGTCTCAGCGGTCCTAACCACATCTGCGTCCTTGGGAAGATTTGTCACCTCCCTTCTCCGTTTTATTATGGATGTTGTAGTCATTGTTGTGGAGATAGGTTAAGTCATTTTTAATTACTTCCTCCCACTTTATCTTTAACTGTTATTTTACACCCCAACAACTCGAGTTACTGCAGACCATTTATATCCTCACTAGGTTCAATCATTACCATGTTATCCTTTCCTGGTTTATTTCTGTTACACAGTGCTATGGGATGGTTGAAGAGATTTTAATCATTCCTAATGCCTGCTTAATTGGAGACTGATAATTAGGACACTTCTATGCACCCAGCTGGTCTTTAAAAGCCCTGGCTCATTCTGCATGGTTCAGTCATGAAGGCTAACAGTAAACAGCAACACAAGAGACTGCAGATGCTGGAAATCTGGAGCAATGAACACAAAGTGCTGGAGGAACTCAGCAGGTCAGGCAGCATCCATGGAGGTAAGTGAACAGTCAATATTTCAGGCCAACACTGGGAAGAAAGAGGGCAGAACCCAGAATAAAAGGGAGAGGGAGGAGCATGAGCTGGCAGGTGATAGGTGGATCCAGGTGAGGAGGGAAGGTAGGTAGGTGGGTGGGGGGGTGGGAAGTGGGAAATGATGTGAGAAGCTGGGAGGTTTTAGGTGGAAGAGGCAAAGGGTTGAAGAAGAAGGAATCTGAGAGGAGAGGACAGGACGCTTTTATTCTGGCTTCTGCCCTCTTCCTTTCCAGTCCTGATGAAGGGTCTCGGCTCGAAACGTCGACTGTTCCTCCACTTCCTCAGGAGGCTAAAGAAATTCGGCATGTTCCCTTTGAAACTCACCAACTTTTATTGATGCACCATAGAAAGCATCCTATCTGGATGTATCACGGCTTGGTACGGCAACTGCTCTGCCCAGGACCGCAGGAAACTGCAGAGAGTTGTGGACACAGCCCAGCGTGTCACGGAAACCAGCCTCCCCTCCGTGGACTCTGTCTTTACCTCTCGCTGCCTTGGTGAAGCAGCCAGCATAATCAAAGACCCCACCCACCCAGGTCATTCTCTCTTCTCCCCTCTCCCATCAGGCAGAAGATACAGGAACCTGAGGGCACATACCACCAGGCTTAAGGACAGCTTCTACCCCACTGTGATAAGACTATTGAACAGTTCCCTTATACAATGAGATGGACTCTGACCTCACGATCTACCTTGTGACCTTGCACCTATTGTCTACCTGCACTGCACTTTCTCTGTAGCTGTGACACTTTACTCTGTACTGTTATTGTTTTTGCCTGTACTAACTCAAGGCATTCTGTACGAACTCAATGTAACTGCACCATGTAATGAATTGATCTGTAGAAACGGTATGCAAGACAAGTTTTTCACTGTACCTCTGTACAAGTGACAATAATATACCAATACCCTCCATAGATGTTGCCTGATCTGCTGGGTTCCTCCAGCTTTTTGTGCGTGTTGTTAACAATAATTGATATTTTCTCACCTGGCAACAGCAAAATATGAAATTAAAAAAGAAAATGCTGGAAATACACTGCAGGTCGGGCAGCATCTGAGGGGGGAGAGAAGTAGAGTTAACCTCTTGGGTTGATGACCTCCCGAATGCGCTGAAAGATCACCAGATTGGAAATTTAATTCTGTTTCTCTTTCCACAGATGCTGCCTGACCTGCTGAGTGTTTCCAGCAATTTCTGTTTATAGCAACAAACAATCTGCTGGAGGAACTCAGCAGGTCAAACAGCATCTGTGGGGGGGGGAAGGAACTGTCGATGTTTCGGGCCAAGACCCTGCATCAAGATGACTGCAGGGTCGCAACCAGAAACGTCAACAATTGATTTGTTTCCCTTTGGATTAGGCTTTCGAAAGCCTTTGGATTTCGTAATTACTCCCTATGTTCTCTCTACATCTGCATTTTATCTTCAGACAACGGTGGTTGTTGAAGAAGCCTTTGCTCATGTTTCACCTTATGCAATGATCACGTCAGGGTCATGTGTCAGCTGAACCTGATAATAGAGTCATAGAGTCTTAAACTTATACAGCACAGAAACTTGTCCTTGCCGACCATAAGGCATATCTACACTAATCACAGGTACCTGCATTAGTCCAATATCTCTTTACTTTCCTATCCATGTACCTGTCCAACTGCCTTTATTGGTATTGGTTTATTATTGTCACTTGTACCGAGGTACAGTGAAAAACTTGTCTTGCATACCGATCGTACAGATCAATTCATTACGCACTGTAGTTACATTGAGTTAGTACAGAGTGCATTGAGGTAGTACAGGTAAAAACAATAACAGTACAGAGTAAAGTGTCACAGCTACAGAGAAAGCTCAGTCAATAAGGTGCAAGGTCACAACAAGGTAGATCATGAGGTCATAGTGCATCTCATGGTATAAGGGAACCATTCAATAGTTTTATCACAGTGGGGTAGAAATTGTCCTTAAGTCTGGTGGTACATGCCCTCAGGCTCCTGTATCTTCTACCCAATAGAAGAGGAGAGAAGAGAGAATGTCCCGGGTGGGTGGGGTCTTTGATTATGCTGGCTGCTTCACCAAGACAATGAGAGGTAAAGACAGAGTCCAAGGAGGGGAGACTGGTGTCTGTGATACGCTGGGCTGTGTCCACAACTCTCTGCAGCTTCTTACGGTTCTGGGCAGAGCAGTTGCCATACCAAGCTATGATACATCCAGATAGGATGCTTTCTATGGTGCATCAGTAAAAGTTGGTGAAAGTCAAAGGGGACAAAATTGTACCTGCCTCTACCACTTCCTCTAGCAGCTCGTTCCACATACCCAGCAACCTCTGTGTGAAAAAGTTGCCCCTCAGGTCCCCTTTAAAGTTTTCCCCTCTCACCTTAAACCTGTGCCCTCTAGTTTTAGACTCTCTTGCCCAGGGGAAACAATGCTGACCCTTGATCCCATCTGGACTACTATCTGACAAAGTTTAAACAAAAGATAAACCAGCTCCCAGACCCACACTTCAACAGGTGAAAAATACACATATAATATTAAAGATGTTTAAAAAGGTAAGAAAAAAATGATAAATGTATCTAAAACTGAATAACTAAAACATTAGAATCAGAATCAGGTTGATTACCACTGACACGTCGTGAAATTTGTTGTTTTGCGGCAGCAGTACAGTGCGAGGCATAAAGACATAAAAATTACTATAAATAAATAGTGCAAAAGAGGAATAACAAGGTAGTGTTCATAGGTTCATGGACTGTTCAGAAATCTGATGGCAGGCGGGAAGAAGCTGTTCCTGAAACACTGAGTGTGGGTCTTCAGGCTCCTGTACCTCCTCCCTGACAGCAGGGATATTTAAGAGACTCTTAGATAGACACACGAATGATAGAGAAACGGGGAGCTATGTGGGAGGGAAGGGTTGGATAGATCTTAAAGCAGGATAAAATGTTGGCACAATATTGTGGGCCAAGAGGCCTGTACTGTGCTGTAGTGTTCTATGTTCTATGTTTTATAACATGAAGAGGGCATGTCCTAGGTGGTGAGGATCCTTAATGATGGATGCTGCCTTCTTGAGGCACCACCTCTTGAAGATGTCCTCGATGGTGGGGAGGATTGTGCCCGTGATGGAGCTGGCTGAGTCTACAACCCTCTGAGGCCTCTTTCAATCCTGTGCATTGAAGCCTCCGTACCAGGCGGTGATGCAACCAGTCAGAATGCTCTCCACATCTGTAGGAATCTGCAAGAGTTTTTGGTGACATACCAAATCTCCTCAAACTCCTAATGAAGTCGAGCTGCTGGCATGCCTTCTTCGTGATTGCATCAATGTGTTGGGCCCAGGATAGATCCTCTGAGATGTTGACGCTCAGGAACTCAGTGCTATTAATGATACCTTTACTCTACCACCCAAAATGAGCTGGCATAGTGAAAAAGTAGACAGGGTGGCACAATGGCCTCACAGTTTCAAGAGATCCAGGTTCTTTCTTGACCTGTGTGGAGCTTGCATGTCCTACCTGCGACCGTGTTAGTCTCTTTCAAGTGCTTCGGATTCCTCCCACGTTCCAAAGGTGTGCGGGTCGGTAGGTTGATTGGCCACTGTAAGCTGCCACTAGTGTGTCGGTTGGCATGGACTTGTTGGGCCGAAGGGCCTGCTTCCATGCTGTATCTCTCTATGACTCCATGACAGGATATGGGCTTCCACTGGATTGTTTCTGCATCTGTCACTTGGCCCTGTTGATGATGTCGGAGAGGTGGTACTTTGGAAGCAGAACAATCTCTGTGTCCTTTCCTTGAACCGCCAGGGGACCATCGGAAGGTAGTAGCCTCAGGAGCAGGGGCTGAGAGCAGTTTTCCTCCAACAATTTGCTCTTCACTCCAAATTCCACTATCTGTAGTCTCTTACGTCGCCACTTGAAAACACGTGGATGTATTGCACCTGGTGCTGAACTGAAGTCGTAAAAAGCACAACAGAACTTTTAAAAACCTGCATTTCAAGTCCCTCTTTTCCATTTCATGCTATCTCCCAAAAATATTTAAATCAAACAGGCAGATGGTTTCAGTAAAATAGCAGAGAAATCGCTTGAGCAGATCAAGTGTTTGTTTCCAAATAGTCTCCCAGAATTTCTCAGCAATGATAAAAGATGCAGAAAGAAAAACTTGCTCCCAAAGTGCCGGCTTACTTAATTTCATTTGAAGAACACCAAAGAACTAATGTATCGCAGGTGATGTTTTGAGCAGCAAACAGGGCATTTGATTAACCTGACATCTTGACTGAAAACCAGTGAATTACTGAATATAAGCCCGGTCGTTGTTAATAAATAATCAATAGACTACAATACTAATGATTTTCCTAAATTATATCCCTTTTTGATTGGTTTCAAAGATACCAGAACTAATCTATGCTGGAGAAACAAAGGACTGCAGATGCTGGAATCTAGATGAAAAACACAATGATGTTGGAGGAACTCAGCAGGCCAGGCATCATCCATGGAGAAAAGCAGGTGGTCAACGTTTCAGATCAGGACTCTTCTGATCTATGCTGATTTTGTTCCCTGAATATCGGATTTGATCTGTTGATCATTATGGGATGATTTTCATCAAACATATATATGGGTCTTCAGCCAAAAGACTGGACGAATCCATGTTTAAAACCCCTATAGTATGGTTGTTCCTCTTGCAATAAAGGCAAGCAATCAAACAAAACGCTGGAGGAACTCAGCAGGTCAGGCAGCATCTGTGGAGGGGAATGGACAGTCGACATTTTGGGTCGAGACCCTTCATCTGGACTGAAAGACAGAGGGGAGATAGCCAGTATAGAGAGGTGCGGGGAAGGGGAGGAGCAAGAGCTGGCAGGTGATGGGTGGATCCAGGTGAGGAAGGGGTGATAGGCAGATGGAATGGGTGGACGAGGGGAACAGGGTGATGGGGCTGGGGTGGGTGTAGGAGGAACAGGAGGAGAGAGAAAAGGGACAGAGGGGGAGCAGTTTACCTGAAATAGGAGATTTCAATGTCCATGCCCTCGGGTTGTAGACTAGCCAGGAGGAACGTGAGGTGCTGTTGCTCTAGTTTGCTCTTAGCCTCACCCTGGTGGTGAAGGAGGCCGAGGACAGACATGTCGGTGGGGGAATGGGGAGGGGAATTAAAATGGCTGGCCGTGGTGGATGGTTCCTCCTGCATCTTGTTCCTTGCTCCAGATTTCAGCATCTGCAATCTAGTGTGATGCTACTTGCCTTCCTAATTGCTTGCTCTAGCTGCGTGTTAACTTCCAGTGATTCCTTTGTAAGAACAGGTTCAACAGAACTCAGAAAGAGAGAGAGAGTAATCAAGGTAGCAGGGAAAGAGTAACCCCTCCTTCCAACACTTCCTCCTGAGTTTTCTTTTCCAGTATTTTGTGTTTTTATTGCTGATTTCCAGCATCTGCAACACCAGTACCGAAGAATCTCTCACCATTTGAAAGCTACCCTTCCTCCCCATGGAGTGATCACGTAATGGTCAGTATTCATCCACAGCTGCTTGAGATCCACATCATTGGCTTCAGCCAGCTGTTGTTGGTGAAGCCACAGTAGTGTAGCGGTTAGCGTAACGCTATTACAGCGCCAGCGACCCGGGATCAATTCCGACCGCTGTCTGTAAGGAGTTTGTACGTTCTCCCCGTGTCTGCGTGAGTTTCCTCCGGGTGCTCCGGTTTCCTCCCACATTCCAAAGACGTACGGGTTAGGAAGTTGTGGGCATGCTATGTTGGCACCGGAAGCGTGACGACACTTGCGGGCTGCCCCCAGAACACTCTACGCAAAAGATGCATTTCACTGTGTGTTTCGATGTACATGTGACTAATAAAGATATCTTATTTTAAAATGCTATACAACCTCTCTAATGAGGACTTCAATTGGGAATCAGCTGTTTTATGAGCTCTTTGCAACCATTCCAAGCATAAAAGTGCTTTAAAAAGTGTACTTTTGCTCTGTCCATTATGTTGCTTAAAGACTATGAAAATCCAAAGAAAATGCAGTTGCTGGAAACCTGAAATAAAAACAAAATACCAGAAAAGAAAAGTCGGGGCGAAGTGTTGGAAGGAGGGGTTAATCTGGACTAACTTCTCTCTCTCTTTCTCAGTTCTGATGAAGGGTCTTCAAACTTTCTCTCTTTCCACAGATATTGCCTGACCTGTTGAGTGTTTATAGCATTTTGGTGACAATTGCTTCACTATCACTAGCTGGCTAATTGGGATCTCGAAAGCCAGTGAGGTGGATTTCAAGCAGCTGTAGGTGAATACTGACTTTGATGTGACACAAAGGTAAGTGGTGTTGGGGGTAGTGTAGAAGATTGTCAAAGGATACAGCAGGTTATAGATCAGTTGGAGATGTGGGCAGAAGGATGACAGATGGAGTTTCATCCGGGCAAGCGTGAGGTGTTGCATTTTGTGAGATCAAATGTAAAGGGACCTACCCAGTTAA
Source organism: Pristis pectinata (assembly GCF_009764475.1). Classification (NCBI taxonomy): domain Eukaryota; kingdom Metazoa; phylum Chordata; class Chondrichthyes; order Rhinopristiformes; family Pristidae; genus Pristis; species Pristis pectinata. The sequence continues at coordinate 6,062,062 of NC_067414.1, forward strand.
TTGCAGGGCCCTTAACAATGTTCCTTAGAGCAGGATGAAATGCCGGCACAACATTGTGGGCTGAAGGGCCTGTACTGTGCTGTAATGTTCCATGTTCTAATGTTGATGTACAGCGTGACCTCAGGATCCAAATCTGTTTCTCCCTGAAAGTGGCAGCACAGGTTGATAGGGTGGTAAAGAAGGCGTCTGGCGTGCTCGCCTTTATTAGTCAAGGCATTGAGTTCAAGAGTCAGGAAGTTATGTTGCAGCTTTATAAACCTCTGGTTAGGCCGCATCTGGAGTATTGCATTCAGTTTTGGTTGCCCCATTATAGGAAGGATGTGGAGGCTTTGGAGAGGGTGCAGAAGAGGTTTACCAGGATGCTGCCTGGATTAGAGGGCGTGTGCTATGAGGAGAGGTTGGACAAACTTGGGTTGTTTTCTCTGGAGCAGCGGAGGCTGAGAGGAGACCTGATAGAAGTTTATAAGATCATGAGAGGCATTGATAGAGTAGACAAGTGGTATGTTTTTCCCAGGGTTGAAATGTCTAATATTAGAGGGCATGCATTTTAGGTGAGAGGGGGTAACTTCAAAGGAGATGTGCAGGGCAAGTGTTTTCCACAGAGAGTGGTGGGTGCCTGGAATGTGCTGCCAGGGGTGGTGGTGGAGGCAGATACGATAGAGGCATTTAAGAGGCGCTTAGACAGGCACATGAATATGCAGAGAATGAAGGGATGTGGACATTGTGTAGACAGAAGGGATTAGTTTAGTTAGGCATTTAATTACTAGTTTAATTAGTGCAACACAACATTGTGGGCTGAAGGGCCTGTTCCTGTGCTGTACTGTGCTATGCAAGATAGTGTAGAGGTTAGTGTAACACTATTACAGTTAATAGTGTATAGTTAATACACTAATTAGTTAGCACAACACAGTGAGCCTGTTCCTACACTGGACTGTTCTATGTTCTATTTCATAGAGAGAAAAAGCATTTTTAACAGAGTGAGGATTGTAAGCTGTTGGTGTTTAACTGGTCTTGTTCTAATTATGGAACCACTGGAAGTTAACCAGCAGATACAGCGAGCAATGATGAAGGCAAATGGTATGTCGACCAAAATTGTGAAAGTGAACACATCTTACTGCAATTATATAGGATCCTGGTGAAATCCCATCAGGAATTTTGTGTACAGTTTAGATCTCCCAGGCTAGGGAAGGATACGCTTGCTATTGAGAGACAACAGTGAAGGTTCACCTGATTGGTTCCCAGTACGGAAGGTTTGCTGTAAAAGGAGAGATTAAGTGGACTGGATCTGTGCTCTTTTGAGTTTAGAAGACTTAATCACACTTAAAGGTTCAAAATCCTTAAAAGACTTGAGGTGTAGAACATAGAACACAGAACAGTACAGCACAGGAACAGGCCCTTCGGCCCACAATGTTGTGCTGAACTAATTACATTGGTAATAAGATGCCCAACTAAACTAATCCCTTCTGCCTACACAATGTCCATCTCCCTCCATTCTCTGCACATCCATGCGCCTATCTAAGAGCTTCTCGAACGCCCCTATCGTATCTGCCTCCACCACCACTCCCAGCAGCACATTCCAGGCACCCACCACTCTCTGTGTAAAAAAAAATTTGCCCTGCACATCTCCTTTGAAGTTACCCCCTCTCACCTGAAATGCATGTAGAGCTGTAGGATGTAGAGATGATGCTTCCCTGGCTGGTTGTCTAGAGCCAGAGATTGAAACCTCAAAAAGAGGAACCTCTAGAACCCTCTGCCCCTGAGAGTTGGAGAGGCAAGATCACTGGGGATATTTTAAACAGGAAGAAGACAAATTTTTGAAAGACTGGAGAATTGAGGGCAATGGGGAAGTGGCACAGGAGAGGAGATGAGGCCTGGGGTAGATCATCCATGATCATATTGAATGGTAGGGCAGGTTCGAGGGGCCGACTGGCCTATTCAATCTGACATTGCCCCATTAAGCATGCAGGTTTCTGGTTCTGTGCTTCGTACGGCAATCAGTCTTCCAAACAGGCACCACTCATTCACACTGCAACCGTGTAGAACTTCTGGTCGTTAAGTACTGGAGAGAAAGGAGTGGAAGGATGTAGTCGTAAGGTTGAAAGAAGCAGAGTGCAAAGAAGCTTCTGTGTAGAATTAATACAAGATAGACCAGATGGTTAGGAGGGCCTCTTCCTGTTCTGTAGAATCGATGTACCTCTGTGTAAAGATCAATTCCTGAAGCTCCTGGCTACAATGTCCTGGAGTCATAAAGTCGCCTTTACCTATCTTCAGTCCTGAAGAAGGGTCCTGACCCGAAATGTTGACCACCTGCTTTTCTCCACGGATGCTGCCTGGCCTGCTGAATCCATCCAGCATCGTGTTTTTCATCTAGATTCTGCAGTCCTTTGTTTCTCTCTTATCCTGGTGAACCTCCTCTGTATCCTCTCCAAAGCCTCCACATCCCTCCTGTAACGGGGTGACCAGAACTGCACACAATACTCCAAATGTGGCCCAGACAAGGTTTATACAGCTGCAGCATGACTTTCTAACTTTTGTACTCAGTGTCCCGACCGATGAAGGCAAACATGTCGTACAGTTTCTTTACCACCCTATCCACTTGTGTTGCCACTTTCAGGGAGCTATGGACTTGCGCCATAAGATCCCTCTATACATCAATGCTCCCAAGGGTCCTGCCATTTACTGTACACTTTTATCTTGCATTTGACCTCCCAAAACACTACACCTCACAGTTGTGCAGATTAAACCCCATGTGCCATTTCTACACCCAAATTTCTAACAGATATATCTCCCGTTGTACCCTTTGACAACCTTCCTCACTATCCACAACTTCACAAGTTTTTGCATCATCTGTTCCATAGCACTCCCTAGTGCCCTGCCATTGGTGGCACGGTAGTGTAGTGGTTTGCATAACACTGTTACAGCACCAGCGACCCGGGTTCAATTCCGGCCGCTGTCTGTAAGGAGTTTGTACGTTCTCCCCGTGACTGCATGGGTTTCCTCCGGGTGCTCCGGTTTCCTCCCACATTGCAAAGACGTACGGGTAGGTAAATTGGGTTTAAAATGTGCGGTGCGGACTCGTTGGGCGGGAAGGGCCTGTTACCATGCTGTAAATAAAAGTAAATAAATTGGTTTATTATTGTCACATGTACGGGGGTACAGTGAAAAACTTGTCTTGCATACCGTTTGTACAGGTCCTTTCGTTACACACTCCATTGAGGTAATATAGGGTAAAACAACAACAGAATGCAGAATAAAGTATTACAGTTATAGAGAAAGTGCAGTGCAGGCAGACAATAAAGTGCAAGGCCATAACATGATAGATTGTGAGACCAACACCCCATTTTACCATACTAGGGAACCATTCAACAGTCTTATAACAGCGGGATAGAAGCTGTCCTTGAGCCTGGTGGTGCGTGCTTTCAGGATTTTGTATCTTCTGCCTGATGGGAGGGGGGAGAAGAGAGAATGTCCGCATCTGAATCATTTAGAAATAAATCACATCAGAATCAGGTTTATTATCTCTGACATATGTCGCGAACTTTGTTGTTTTGTGGCAGCAGTACAGTGCAAGTCATAAAAATTATCATAAATTACAAAAATAAATAAATAGTGCAAAAGAGGAAAATGAGGTAGTGTTCATGGGTTCACAGACCATTCAGAAATCTGATGGCGGAGGGGAAGAAGCTGTTCCCTGAATCACTGAGTGTTGGTTTTCAGGCTCCTGTACCTCCTCCCTGATGGTAGTAACGAGAAGACGGCACATCCCGGATGGTGAGGGTCCTTAGTGATGGATGCTGACGTTTTGAGGCACCACCTCTCAAAGATGTCCTCGATGGCAGGGAGGGTTGTGCCCGCGATGGAGCTGGCTGAGTCTACAACCCTCTGCAGCCTCTTTCGATCCTGCACATTGGAGCCTCCATACCAGGCGGTGATGCAGTTAGGCAGAATGCTCTCCTTTGGTGACAAGACTCTTTGGTGACATACCAAATCTTCTCAAACTCCTAATGATGTAGTGCTGCTGGCGTGCCTTCTTCGTGATCGCATCAATGTGTTGGGCCCAGGATAGATCCCCCAAGATGCTGACAACCAGGAACTTGAAGCTGCTCACCCTTTCCACTGCTGACTCCTCAATGAGGACTGGTGTTTGTTCTCCCAACTTCCCCTACCTGAAGTCCACAATCAATTGAGTAGTCTTGCTGATGTTGAGTGTGAGGCTGTTGTTGTGACACCACTCAACCAGCCGATCTATCTCACTCCTGTACTCCTCCTCGTCGCCATCTGAGATTCTGCCAACAGCAGTGGTGTCATCGGCGAATTTATAGATGGTGTTTGAGCTGTGCCTAGCCACACAGTCATGAGTGTAGAGAGAGTAGAGCAGTGGGCTAAGCACGCATCCTTGAGGTGTACCTGTGTTGATTGTCAATGAGGAGGAGATGTTACCATCGATCCGCACTGACTGTGGTCTCCTGATAAGACACATACAGAGATATTGAAGATTTAACAATGTTTCATCTAAGTTTCTGTTCACATCTTAAATCTATTCAGTTCCTCCCCTTGATTTATTTCTAATTTTACATTAATTAGCATTGAAATTTCACTTTGATCACTTGAGCTCTGATTGCAGTCAGCTTTCACTAATACGGACAGCTTGTCTTTTCCAGTAGGTTTCAACGACCACGTCAGCTGTTTGAGTTAACTTCATGCAATGCTAATCTAAAATGTTACTTTTTACATTGTTTATACCAGTAAGCTCCCAGTAAACCATTCCAATAAAACTCCTACCAGAAGCAGTTAAAAAATTAGATCTTTATTCTTTGGAGTTTAGAAGAATAAAGGTGATCTTAATGAAACTTATAAGATAAGATATCTTTATTAGTCACATGTACATCAAAACACACAGTATAAGGTCCTGAGGGAGTACAAAGTAGATGCTAAGATGTTTCTCTTCTGGGAGGATCTCGAACAAGGGGACATAGTTACAAGATTAGAGTCGGTCATTTAAAACTGTGATGTGTTGGGACTTCTTCTCTCAGAGGATGGTGAATCCCTGGAATTTTCTAGCAACACAAAAAGCGTTGGAGGAACTCAGAGGGTCAGGCAGCATCTATGGATGGAAATGGACAGTTGATGTTTCGGGTCGAGACCCTTCATCAGGACTGAAAGACAGAGGGGAGATAGCCGATGTAACAGTGGGGGTAAGGGGTGGACCAAGAGCCGGCAGTTGATGGGTGGATCCAGGTGAGGGGAGGGTGATAGGCAGGTGAGGGAGGGGGGAGAGTAGGAATGATGTCAGAACATGGGAGGTGGTGGGTGGAAGTGACAAAGGGTTGAAGATGATGGAATCTGATAGGTGAGGAAGATGGAGCGTGGAACAGAGGGAGGGAGGTGGGGAGGGGAACCGATGGGAGGAGTGTGCGGGTGATGGGCAGACGGGGAGGGTGGGAGAGGAGAAAGAGATGGGGAACAGTTGGATCAGGAGGAAAGAGAAAGGAGAAGAACATGAGGGGAAGGGAACTGAGGGGAATTGATTAGCAGAAGTTTAATCATTCGATGTTCATGCTGCCAGGTTGGAGACTGCCCAGGGTCTTGTTCCTGCCCCACCCCTTCCTCTCACCTCTTTAAACCAGCCATCTCCCCTCTATCTTTCAGTCTAGATGAAAGGCCTCGACCCAAAACGTCGACTGTCCATTTCCCCTGCACAGACGCTGCCCGACCCGCTGAGTTCCTCCAACGCCTTTGTGTGCTGCTCCAGATTCCAGCATCTGCAGTCTCCGGAATTCTCTGAGGCTTGTGGAGGCTCGATCACTGGGGTTGGGAGGGTATTTAAAGAGAAAATAGATAACTTTTTGAAAGATTGAGGAAAATGAGGGCTACAGAGAAATGACACAAAGAGGAGAGGAGGCCTGGGGCTGGTCAACTATAATCATGGAGTCACAGAGTTATACAGCATGAAAAAAGGCCCTTTGGCCCAACTCATCCCTCCTGACCAATGGTGATATATTGAATGGCAGGCAGACTTGAGAGGCTGAATGACTTCCTCTGCCCCTACTTGTTTACAATCTTATGTTCCATTTTACTGCCCTTTTGATAAATGAATGAGGTTGTCATAAAATATACAATGTTATTCCTCTCAAGTCATTACAGCATATGCATTTCATAAATTATGTACTTTTTCCCAGAAGCATATTTTATTCTTAAAATCATTGCATGTACTAATCATACCATTACACTTGTTTACAACATTTGCAAACAGCAACATGTTAGTTATATTTCATTCCCATGCACTCTAGCAGTGAAACATTTGAGAGATTGTTATACAGGACCCTAGACTGCGGTCTTTCCCCACGGAGCCTTTGCATTGGCTGCACCAAGCTTCAGTGCGTCCCTCACCACGGACTCCTGCAGCCCGGACTGTGCCAGTCAGAATGTGAAGTATAGGAACCTGGTTGTTGTGCTGAACTCAGTGTTTAGGCCGACAGGAGACACAAGAGACACAAGGTATCTGGAGCAACACACAAGATGCTGGAGGAAGTCAGCAGGTCAGGCAGATCTGTGGAGGGAAATGGACAGTCAACGTTACAGGTCGAGACTCTTCATCTGGACTGGTGAAAGGTCTCGACCCATGACGTCAACTGTCCATTACCTTCCATAGATGCTGCCTGACCGGCTCAGGTCTTCCAGCATCCACGGTGTTCAGGCCAGTCAACAAGATGAGTGCATTTCACAAGCATTTTTACCCCAGTGTGAAAACATGGCTGGTAACCAGGTCTTTTACACCTTATTAGGAATTGGAATTGGTGTATTATTATCACTTGTACCGAGGTAAAGTGAAAAACTTGTCTTGCATACCGTTCATACAGGTCAATTCATTACACAGTGCATTGAGGTAGTGCAAGGTAAAAGCAATATAGAATGCAGAGTAAAGCTTCACAGCTACAGAGAAAGTGCAGTGCAGGTAGGCAATAAGGTACAAGATAGATTGCGAGGTCAAGAGTCCATCTTATCATACTAGGGAATAGTCTTATAACAGCGGGATAGAAGCTGTCCTTGAGCCTGGTGGTACATGCTTTCAGGCTTTTGTATCTTCTGCCTGATGGGAGAGGGGAAAAGAGAGAATGTCCTGGGTGGATGGGGTCTTTAATTACGTTGGATGCTTTACCAAAGCAGCAAGAAGTGTGGACAGAATCCATGGAGGGGAGGCTGGTTTCCGTGAGGCGCTGGGCTGTGTCCTCAACTCTCTGCAGTTTCTTACGGTCCCGGGCAGAGCAGTTGCCATACCAAGCCATGATGCATCCAGATAGGATGCTTTCTATGGTGCATCAATAAAAGTTGGTGAGAGTCAAAGGGGACATCTCAAATTTCTTTAGCCTCCTGAGGAAGTAGAGGTGCTTTCTTGGCCATGGCGTCTACGTTCCTTTATCTACGTTTGATCAGAACACAGAACTTTCAGCAGCCAACTTCGGCACGGACTTGGTTCCGTAGCGATACCTCAGTTGTTGGCCCAGGGAGGAGAATGTTGGGTTACCTGTCCATCAGTCATGCCTGAAGACCACCCTGCCGAAGTCCCTGCAACTTTGTGTTGAAAATACCCCTGTATTCATTGGGTTACCTTTCCGCAACTTTGATCGTGGAAATATCAGAGGGGATGGCAAAGGTTTGGGCAGGGCCTTGGGTGAAGCAGGGTGAGCCAGGTGTTTGGTAGTGCACTGGGCAAACATGAAGAGGGCCAGAGTGACGAGTCAGCACACCAGGTCGGGCGGAGAGGACAGAGTGAAGCGAGGGGGAGCCATGTAGGGCATAGAGGCGGTGGGCAGCAGGGAGAAGCACAGAGGCAAGAGGGTGGTCTCAAGAGGACCGTGTACTCATGCCGGGCGGCACAGTAGCGTAGTGGTTAGCGTAACACTATTACAGCGCCAGAGACCCAGGTTCAATTCCAGCCGCTGTCTGTTAGGAGTTTGTACGTTCTCCCCGTGTCTGCGTGGGTTTCCTCCGGGTGCTCCGGTTTCCTCCCACATTCCAAAGACGTGCAGGTCAGGAGCTGTGGGCGTGCTATGTTGGCGCTGGAAGAGTGGTGACACTTGCGGGCTGCCCCCAGCACATTCTCAGTAACGCAAAAAGATGCATTTCTCTGTGTGTTTCGATGTACATGTGACTAATAAATAAATATCTTATAGGGTGAACCAGGAGAAGGGACGGACAAGGCGAAGGGACAACTAACCAAGGAATGAGCAATAGTAAAGAACCATGTAGGCACAATGGCCAAAAAAGCGCACCAGTGCCTCTACTTCCTCAGGAGGCTGAAGAAATTCAGCATGTTTCCTTTGACCCTCAGCAATTTTTATAGAAAGCTTCCTATTTAGATGCATCACAGCTTGGTATGACAACTGCTCTGCCCGAGACCGCTAGAAATTGTGGAGGGTTGTGGACACAGCTCGGCACATCACGGAAACCAGCCTCCCCTCCATGGACTCTGTCTCCACTTCTTACTGCCTCGGTAAAGTAGCCAGCATAATCAAAGACCCCACCCACCCCGGACATTCTCTCTTCTCCCCCCTCCCATCAGGCAGAAGATAAGCCTGAAAGCACATACCACCAGGCTCAAGGACAGCTTCTATCCCGCTGTTATAACACTATTGAACGGTTCCTTTGTACGAATAAGATGGACTCTTGACCTCACAATCTACCTTGTCATGGCCTTGCACCTTATTGTCTGCCTGCACTGCACTTTCCCTGTAACTGTATCATTTTATTCTGTATTCTGTTATTGTTTTCCCTTGTACTACCTCAATGTACCATCATAATGAATTGATCTGTATGAACGTTATGCACGACAAGTTTTTCACTGTACCTCAGTACAAGTGACAATAATAAACCAATTTACGTTGGGGTAATTTACCTCAGGGTGAAGCAGGGAGAGTCAGATATTTGGAAATGGACTGAGCAATTTGAAGAGTTGCAGGGTTAAGGGCTCGTGCATCAGGCAGGGTGAAGCAAGATAGCCAGTACAAGGAGGAGACGGGAAGGGGACGAGCAAGAGCTGGCAGGTGAGAGGTGGATCCAGGTGAGGAGGGGTGATAGGCAGATGGAGGAGGGAAGAGGAGAAATAGCGACAGAGGCTGGGAGGTGACAGGTGGAGGCAACAAAGGGCTGCAGATGATGGAATCTGATAGGAGGAGGACGTTGTATTGTGGAGGGCCCTGGCTGTCATGTGACAGCACTGCCCCCTACCTGGTCGAAAGGCACACCACTGTCAGTCAGGTTTTGGCTCCACCCCACCCATCAGTGCACACCTGACCATTGGTCCCTTTAAGCACCTTTGTACTTGGCCTCGGGCCATTGGCCTGTTTGAACTACCTGGGCTGGACCCCCCCCCGCCAAGCCCTCCAGCACTATAAAGAGTGCCACATGTGCTCTTTGATTGCTCTGAGGAACCATGGAATGATGCTGGGGAGACTGTTGGTAAGGTGTGCACTTCAACAGGGTTAGGAACGTCCTAAGTTAGTATTCCCGGTAGCGTAGAGCCATGCCTGCACTGAATCAAGGGGTGGCGGGTATCGTATTGACTTTTCCTTGATTGTATGTACCCAGTTTGTTGTGTGTGTGTGTGTGTGTGTGTGTGTGTGTGTGTGTGTTATTCCTGTTACCATTTTCCCTGGTTTGTCTTTGTAAATAAAACCCTTCCTTGCCAGACTGTGTTCAGAGTCCTTTACTTTCGAGATCCTTTGAATCTGTTTCCTTCACTCATAACAGAAGTGGAGCATGGAGCCAAACAAGAATGGGTGGGGACGGCAAATAGAAGACACACAGGAAGAGTTTGAGAAGCTGTTACACAGGACCGAGCCTCTCAGGCCAGTGGTGGCAGGACCTTTAACTGTGGTTCTTCTCCACAGACCTATAGCAGCAAGCTTTAGTGCCTCTCTCAGCACGCACTACTGCACCTTGGAAGGTGCCAGTCGACAGTATTTGCTGGTGGACACCTTATGCCAACAAGTGTTGGGCAGACCAAAGGATGTCTTCACTGAGTTAATGAAGGACAGTAGGATGATGTGTGTGGCTGGGAACAGCCTGTGGAGGATAGTCCAATGTTATACAGCTGCTCAGGATGAACCGAGACAAAGACAACTGCATCTCTTTCCAGGAGGTGGGTAATGATCTCATCAGCATTGCAGACTCCTCGAGGTCAGTTTGAGGTGATATGGAGAGTCCAGTTATGTGGGAGAGTCCAGTTATGTCATAGAGTCATACAGCACAGAAACAGGCCTTCAGCCCAACTCGTTCATGCTGACCCAGATGCTTATCTATGCTAATCTCATTTTGCCCGTATCATAGAACATAGAACACTACAGCACAATACAGGCCCTTTGGCCCACAATGTTGTGCCGACATTTCATCCTGCTCTAAGATCTACCTAACCCTTCCCTCCCACATAGCCCCCCATTTCTCTATCATTCATGTGTCTATCTAAGAGTCTCTTAAATGTCCCTAATGTATTTGCCCCCACAACCTCTGCCAGCAGTGTGTTCCACGATCCTTCTAAATCTTTCCTATCCACGTACCTGACTAAGTGCTTTTAAGATGCTGTGATTGTACCTGTATCCACCACTTCCTCTGGCACCTAGTTCCATATACCCACCACCCTCTGTGTGAAATACTTGTCCCTCAGCTCTCCTTTGAATATTTCTCCTCTCATTTTAAGCTTGTGCCCTCTGTTTTAGACTTCCCTACCCCGGGAAAAAGATTTTGACTATCTACCCTATCTATGCCCCTCATAATTTTACAACTGTCTATAAGGTCACCCCTCTGCTTGCTGTACTCCAGTGCGAACAACCCCCATCTATCCAATTTTTTTTATTCCAAAATAAACTTTATTCATAATAAAAGACAAACTATATACAATTATAAAACAGTGCAAGCCTTTACATTCTAGTACAGATCATTCATTAGTGTTAAAAACAGCACCGATGCCACACGTGTGGCTCCCTGGGGGGCTACCCAGTCCCGTATTTACAATATTTAAGGGGTTTTCTCGCCTGTCCCCGCCCCTCCCTCTCCTATGGCAGAAGAACCCTAAACTGTCGTCCTTCCCCACTGAGCCTTTGCGTTGGCTGCACCCAGCTTCAGTGTTTTTTTTTCTTTTTTTTTGGCCCCACACCCCACCCCCCCCCCAATTTCTTATTCTTTTTCTTTTTTCCCTTTTCCTTGGAGCAGACTCGATGGGCTGAATGGCCTCCTTCTGCTCCCTTGTCTTGTGATCAGCACGTACTCCTGCAGCCTGGTATGTGCCAGTCAGGAGCATTCCCCCACGGACATCTCGCAGTGCTGGGAGACCAACAAGTTTCGGGCCGACCAAAGGGCGTCCTTCACCGAGTTGATGACCTTCCAGCAGCAGCTGATGTCCGTCTCTGCGTGTGTTCCCGGGAACAGCCCGTAGATCGGAGAGTCCTCTGTTACGCAGCTGCTGGGGATGAACCGTGACAAGGACCCTTTCATCTTTCACCACACCCTCCTCGCAAACCCACCACCCGCAAAGAGGTGGGCGACCCTCTCGTCCCCAGTGCAGTCCTCCCGGGGGCAGTGCGCGCTGGGAGTGAGGTTCCAACCATACAGGAAGGATCTGACTGGGAGGGCCCCTCTCACTTTTTTTTATTTTATAAAATAAACTTAATTCATAATAAAGGCAAGCTATATACAATTACAAAACAGTGCAAGCCTTTACATTCTTGTACAGATCATTCATTAGTGTTACCTTTTTATAAAGAAAACAGCACCAATATCACACGCGTGGCTCCCTGGAAACTACCCCATCCCGTACACCTCCTTTTGTAGCTACAGCCCTCCATTCCAGGCAACGTCCAGGTGATTCTCTTCTACACTCTTTCTAGTGCTATCACATCCTTTCTATAACATGGTGACCAGAACCACACACCATATTCCAAGTGTGACCTAACCAATGTCTTATACAGCTGAAACATGATGTCCCGACTCTAATACTCAATTCCCCTGTCAATGAAGGCAAGCAAGCTAAACACCTTCTTATGCGTCATTATGCATAATTTATTAATGTATGCACTTTTGTTCCCTCCCAATAGGCTGAACCCAACTCTTTCTCAAATGCTGTGATTGCATTAGATAAACTCAAAGCATGTTAGATTTATTGTAACTTTGATGAATTATGTAGACTAATGGACTCTTTATGCACAGATTGATATTACATTTAACATATGTTACCCCAGCGACCCGGGTTCAATTCCCACTGCTTTCTGTGAGGAGTTTGTACGTTCTCCCCGCGTCTGCGTGGGTTTCCTCCGGGTGCTCCGGTTTCCTCCCACGTTCCAAAGACGTACGGGTTAGGAAGTTGTGGGCATGCTATGTTGGCACCGGAAGCGTGGCAACACTTGCGGGCTGCCCCCAGAACACTCTACGCAAGAAGATGCATTTCACTGTGTGACTAATAAAGATATCTTATCTACTCTCTGTTAACTATGAAATCCATTCCATCCCATTTATCTGCTATAAAGTGACCCAGCTTTCTCAATGCTCTAGAGTCATAGAGTCTTACAGCACGGAAAGAGCCCATTCAACTCAACTCATCCATGCCAACTGTGTTGCCCAGCAAGCTGGTCCCATCTGCCCATGTTTGGCCCATAGTCCTCTAAACCTCTCCTATCCATAGACTTATCTAGATGGCTGCACGGTAGTGTAGTGGTTAGCATAACACTATTACAGCATCAGCGACCCGGGTTCAATTCCCCCCTCCGTCTGTAAGGAGTTTGTACGTTCTCCCTGTGTCTGCGTGGGTTCCCTCTGGGTGCTCCGGTTTCCACCCACATTTCAAAGATGTACGGGTTAGGATGTTGTGGGCATGTTATGTTGGCGCTGGAAGTGTGGCGACACTTGTGGGCTACCCCCAGTACATTCTATGCAAAGATGCATTTCACTGTGTGTTTCGATGTACATGTGACTAATAAAGATATCTTATCTTATCTTATCTTATCTTATCTTATCTTATCTTATCTTATCTTATGTGCCCACCTCAACCACTATTTCTGGCAGCTCATTCCAAATACACACCACCCTTTGCGTGATCAAGTTGCCCCTGATGTCTCTTTTAAATCTCTCGCCTCTGATCTTAAACCTATGCTCTCTTGTCTTTAGCACACCCTCCCTTGGAAAAAGACTGTGCTTTTACCCTGTCTATGCCCCTCTTGATCTTATACACCTCTATCAGGTCACCCCTCAATCTCCTAAATTCCAGGGAATGAAGTCCTAGTCTACACAACCTCTCCTTGTAACTCAGGCCCCCGGGTCCAGGCAACATCCTGGTAAATCTTTTCATTTAGAAAATTAATCCTTAACAATGAAGTAACTTTTATCTGTACAAACGGAAGCATTTCATCAAATGAAACTTGAAACACCAAAGAAGGGATTTGTCACGTTGCTCTCCTGTGCATGGTCTCAACAATTCTGCAAATTCCTCATCTTCCAGAACCTGTCTGATGCCTTCTTAAAATTATTATGAAGATTATGATGTTCTAAATCTTTTCAGGTAAAGCATAAAGTCCTAAATCTTTTCTGGACAACTTCTTGAGTAAAAAAATTCTTCTCATCTTTCCTCCATAATATTTCCCCAAGATTTTAAAATGGTGACCTTTGATTAATGGGGGATAATTTTTGCTCGTTCTGTTCTGTCAAAACCTCTCACTGGTTTGAAGGCTCCGGTTGGATCAACTCTACATTCCCTGTTCCAAGAGAACAGTTTTAATATTGGGTGCCTACTCATTAGTGAACTTCCTCGTCCCCATACCTTCCTGGTAAGCTTACAACATATCCTTTCTATGATTACTATTATCAAGAGTGAAGGGTCAGAGTGATCAGACGGCAGCACAACTAGAATGAAAAATAACATTTAACAGAACTTTAAAAGTAATGATAAGAACAGAAAAGCAGGAGTAGACAACTCAGCTCTTTAAGGCTGCCCCACAATTCAATATACAACATGATTGATCTGCTCCTTGCCTCATTTCCTCTTCTGTGCAGCCCTCAACTCCCTGATCAATCAATAATTTCCTTACTTCCTCTTAAAGGTCCCCAGTGATCTCGGTTCTGATGAGATAGGACACCTGGTTGAGTGGTGCTGCAACAACAACCTCTCGTTCAACGTCAGTAAAACTAAAGAGCTGATCGTTGACTTCAGGAAGGGGAAGGAGGGAGAACATGCGCCAGTCTACATTGTGGGATCGGTGGTGAAGAGAGTCAGCAGCTTTAAATTCCTGGGCATTAACACATCGGATGCCCTGTCCTGGGCCCAGCACGTAGATGCAATCACAAGGAAGGCGCGCCAGTGTCTTTACTTTCTTAGAAGGTTAGGGAGGTTCAGCTTGTCATTGAACGCTCGGACAAACTTCTACAGATGTACTGTTGAAAGTATCCTGACTGGTTGTATCATGTTCTGGTGCAGCAATTCGAGTGCGCAGGAATGTAAGAAGCTGCAGAGAGTGGTGGACTCAGCCCAATACATCACGGGGACATCCCTCCCCACAATCAGGAGTATCTACAGGAAGCGCTGCCTCAAGAAGGCAACGTTCACTGTCAAAAGACCCCCACCATCCGGGCCGTGCCATCTTCTCACAGCTACCATCGGGTAGGAGGTACAGAAGCCTGAAGTCCCACACCACCAGGTTCAGGAACAGCTGCTTCCCTTCAACCATTCAGTTCTTGAACCAACCAGCACAACCCTAATCACCGCTACATTTCAGCAACACTATGACCACTTCGATCACTTTGCACTAAAATGGACATTGTTTTTTTTGTTCTAATTGTGTTCTTTCTTGTAAAAGTTGTGTATAATTTATGTTTAATTCATGTTTTTCTTGTGAATGCTGCTTATCTGATGCTCTGTGCCTGTGATGCTGCTGCAAGTAAGTTTTTCATTGCACCTGTGCACACATGGACTTGTGCAGATGATGATAAACTCAACTTTGACTTTCCACCTGAAACGTTTACTCTGTTTCTCTTTCCATTGGTGCTGCCTGACCTGCCAAGTATTTTCAGCATTATTTGTTGTTATGTTAAAATGTTCCAGTAGCTGCCATTTTCTTGCTTTTCATCCTCCAATGATCCAGCCTCCAGAATTGAAAATACTAATTTATCTTCACTTTTGGGGATCCTGCCTTGGATTCCCTAATCATTTTGTTCAAATTACAATCTCAAAACGCACTGAACTGAGGTTCCTTGATCAAGAGCATGTCAAACCAAGCCTGCAAGTCAAGGGAGAGCCCAGTCAGTGATAGTAAATTTATAATGTTAGAGTCAAGTGCTTCAGTTTTAATTATGGATGTTAATTCACATTCACATTCCATGATGTATCACAGCTCACTCCAAGTTGTCAGCAGTTTCCAGTAATTGTTGGTGGAAACAGTCATAATAATAATAGATGCAAACAAAAAGAAGTCAAACAGATTTTTCTGGAATAATTTCTTTTTGAAAGGGAGTTTGGATCCCACTGTGGGATTATTGGTGCAGTTGGCCCTATCACCTTGTTAACCCTTTCTGGCAACTTGCTGTAGAGTTCACAAAGGGGGTCTTGTCAGAGGCTAAAATTTCAGGTGATTTACGTTTGATTAATTAGAACATTATGGTAACTGTCTAAACTGAGTTCTGAATGTGACTCTAAAAATATGAAAAGTTAAATTAGAGCTGGAAGTACAAGTAACTATGGGCAGACAGTAGTGTAGCAGTTAGCGTGACGCTATTTTACAGCGCCAACGACCCGGATTCAATTCCGGCAGCTGTCTGTAAAGAGCTTTACGTTTTCCCTGTGTCTGTGTGGGTTTCCTCCCAGTGCTCCGGTTTCCTCCCACATTCCAAAGGCGTACGGGTTAGGAAGTTGTGGGCATGCTATGTTGGCGCCGGAAGCGCGGCGACATTTGCGGGCTGCCCCCAGAACACTCTACGCAAAAGATGCATTTCACTGTGTGTTTCGATGTACATGTGACTAATAAAGAAATCTCTTATGGTGCAGTAGGAAGAAATAGTTCCCAAGCAGATGAACTGTATTTATAAGGACAAGGCATCTCGATTTTTTTACAATATTTTTGGAAATGTCATAGAGAGATACAGCATGGAAACAGGACCTTCAGCCCATTGACTCTATCCGGAGCATCGACCACCCATTTACACTAATCCTACATTTTTTATTCTCCCCACATTCCCGTCCATTCCTCCCTGATTGCACCATTTACCTTCACACTAGGGGCAACTTACAGTGGCCAATTCACCTACCGACCACTGCGTCTGTGGGATGTTGGAGAAAACTGTAGCACCCGGAGGAAACCCACGCGAAGACGGGGAGAACATGCAAACTCCACACAGACAGTGCTGGAGGTCAGGATTGAACCCGGGTCTTTGAAGCTGTGAGCCAGTGGCTCCACCTCCTGCAACACCATGCAGACTGAGATGGCAGTAATATCTAATTAAACTATTGTGTAAGGATGTTCTAGGCTATAATGTATATGACTGAGTTAAGAAATGAGATTATTACAAAAGGGGGATCTTGAAAAGTACTTGAAAGGTCTCAACTTGCAGTGTTATGAGAAGTGGTTGATGAGTGGGATTGGTCTTACCGAGAGCTGACACATGTTTCATTGGCCAACTGCTTGAGAAATACCACTCTTCTCCTGCCTTAGCTCTGGGACTTAACAATGAGCTTTTTTAAATTGGTAAATTGGTTTATTATTGTTACATGTACTGAGGTACAGTGAAAAACTTTGTTTTGCATGCCATCCATACTGATCAGTTCACCACATCAGTGCATTGAGGCAGTACAAGGGAAAAGGAATAACAGACTGCAGAATAAAGTGTTACTGTTACAGAGAAAGTGCAGTGCAGGCAGACAAAAAAGTGAAAGGCCATAACGAGGTAGATTATGAGGACAAGAGTCCATCTATCATACAAGAGGTCCATTCAGGGGCAGGCACAGTTAGCATAGCGTTATTACAGCGCCAGCGACCCGGGTTCAATTCCAGCCGCTCTCTGTAAGGAGTTTGTACGTTCTCCCCGTGTCTGCGTGGGTTTCCTCCGGGTGCTCCGGTTTCCTCCCACATTCCAAACACGTACGGGTTAGGAAGTTGTGGGCATGCTATGTTGGCTCCGGAAGCGTGGCGATACTTGCGGGCTGTGCCCAGAACACTCTACGCAAAGATGCATTTCACTGTGTGTTTCAATATACATGTGACTAATAAACATATCTTATCTTATTTTATCTTATCAGTAGTCTTACAACAAGAGGATTGAAGCTGTCCTTGAGCCTGGTGCTTTCAGACTTTTGTATCTTCTATCCAATGGGAGAGGGGAAAAGAGAGAATGTCCGGGGTGGGAGGGGTCTTTGATTACGCTGGCTGCTTTACAGAGGCAGTGAGAAGTGTAGACAGAGCCCACGGAGGGGAGACTGGTTGCCGTGATGTGCTGGGCTGTGTCCACAACTCTCTGCAGTTTCTTGCGGTCTCGGGCAGAGCAGTTGCCATACCAAGCCGTGATGCATCCAGTTAGGATGCATTGCACTAGACTTGTTGGAGGGTCATTTGTCTACCATCTCGGCTGACACCCTAAAAGGTAAGAAGGCCAACAAGTGAAAGTCCTTAGTAACACAAAATGGGAATTAGAGTTGCTCAGTTGAATATCCAGATGCTGCTTCTCAAAGTTCCAATTAAGATTTATTGCTTACTGTGCTGTACATAAACCTGTAAAGTGCAAGAGGTGGCTGGTTCCACAAATCTCTTCAGCCAGAAGCTTAGAGGGTTACAATATTGAAAATCAAATGACCCAGGTACATTGTGAGCTTCTTCCTAATGGCTCCTTGTAGACATAGAACAAAAGATCAAAATGGCAACAAATATGTTTTACCATGTCAGGTTCATAAAGTTTAATTATATTCATAAATATCCGTACAACGGGATACACTAATTCATACTGAACAGTCACTCTTCACAATAAGTGCAGTGTGAAATTGTACCATGCAAAGACAACACCCATTGATTACATACAACGTGAACTATTTGTAACCTTGTGGTTGACAACCATATTATGCCTCATAGAGAATTTCAATTCTATTTGAAACTTACTATAAGCTAAATATTTAACTACAATATCATCAGAAGAACCAAATTACATTAGACTACTTATAGGATAAACAAATGCATTCCATTTTTTAAAAATATTTGATCTTTTGCACTAAAATGTATGTTATTAAAGTAATACATTTAAATTTCAGATAAAGCTGTGAAAAATATCAGTTAAAAAGCCTGGGTACTATTCCATGGATTTGATCAATCCTTTTAAATGAAAGATTGTTGTCAATTTGTGGTTCATCTTGCTAGAATTTGTATTACAAGTGCATTGTGCAAAATGTGTTACTGTCCGCAGATGTAAGTTAATAATGAAATGCAAGGTCCATCGCTAATGATAGTGACCTGATAATTAATGACTGCAGTTTAAGATAAAGTGTTGCTGATTCACTGGATCAACCCCAGGAGCCTTTAAGAGTGTAAATATGCTGATTTAACAAGGATTTATGAATGCTATCTTTACTTTAAACCATTGACCTTCCAACAGTGATCCCCTCATACTGTTCCTTATAATATCATACATTTTAGGCTACAATTAGGTTAAAAGATATAAAGTACTCAGTCATATTTCCCTGCATGTCATTTGATAAATCGATGAAAATGTTATTTCAAAGAAACAATTGCAGGTTTTAGGAACAAGCTTGCATTACATTAGACATTACACCATTGTACAATGTTAAAATTCAGAATTCTAATAATTTCTAATGAAAATTCTATAGTATTCTCCAATCCATGCTCAGACCTGTATCATTTTTTAAAACATTTTATTACTATTGTCTATTATTGTCACATGTACCAAGGTACGGTGAAAAACTGTACGCAGGCATGATAGTGTACTGGTCAGCATAACGCTATTAACAGCACCAGTGACCCGGGTTCAATTCCGGCCGCTGTCTGTAAAGAGTTTGTACGTTCTCCCCGTGTCTGCTTGGGTTTCCTCCGGGTGCTCCGGTTTCCTCCCACATTCCAAAGATGTACGGGTTCGGAAGTTGTGGGTATGCTATGTTGGTGCCGGAAGCGTGGCGACACTTGTGGGCTGTCCCCAGAACACTCTATGTAAGAGATGCATTTCACTGTGTGTTTCAATGAACATGTGACAAATAAAGATATCTGATCTTATCTTATCCATACAGATCATTTCATCACATCAGTACATTGAGATAGTATAAGGGAAAAACAATAACAGAATGCAGAGTAAAATGTTACAGTTACAGAGAAAATGCAGTGCAGGCAGACAATAAGGTGCAAGGTTGTAATGAGGTAGATTGTGAGGTCGAGAGTCCATTTTATCGTACTAGGGGACTGTTCAATAATCTTATAATAGCGGGATAGAAGCTGTGCTTGAGCCTGGTGGTACGTGCTTTCAGGCTTTTGTATTTTCTGCCCGATGGGGTGGGGGGAGGTGGAGAAGAGAGAATATCCAGAGTGTGTGGGGTCCTTGACTACATTGGCTGCTTTACCGAGGCAGCGAGAAGTGTAGATAGAGTCCATGGAGGGGAGGTTGGTTTCTGTGATGTGCTGAGCTGTGCCCACAACTCTTTGCAGTTTCTTGTGATCTCAGGCAGAGCAGTTGCCGTGTCCAAGTAGTAAAAATGATCTCAAGGAATACCAAATGATAATTGTGTTGATTACATGATTAAACCAGATTGGTTTAAAAAAATAGCACAAGACAGACCCTGACCATATTCACGGAAGACAACAGCTTGTAAGTCCCATTTCTTACAACTTCTGGACATAAAAGATGAATAGCATCATCAGTGTTCCTTCAACAAAATACGCCTGGGATCAGCTCTCTTATTTGTGGGATCTTGCTCTGTAAAATATCCTTAATATTCTTGTTTACATAACTCGGTTTATTAATCGGGCCTCCTTGAGGAAGGGAGAAGGACCTAAGTAAGTTCAAGTTCTTGTTATAATACTCTAACAAGTTTGATGAAGATAATTTGCCAATTACAGTACCTGTTTGGCCATTCTCCACTGGTGAGAACCCCAAGCAGGTAACTTTGTCCATGCTTATTTTTCAGCATGTACTGGGTGATGTGCACATCACATTCACCTGTAGTTGCCCACTCTACTGGATCATCTGAAAAACTCTGGTGTGCGACCAACATCCGTCATGACCGGGAAGCTAGCTTTGTCCCCTCCAGGTTCTTCGATGTCTGCCACCCGAGAGTATGTCATGGGAGAGAGTGCAGGGGAAGGAAGGGGGTTTAACACAGACCTGTAGCACTCTGCTGTGGTGATAAAGAGCTGGAAGGAAACCCCTAGCTTCTCATTCTCCATATTGAGTTACCAGTTAAAGCGGAGCAGCTTAAATTGGAGGCAACGTCCACCATCAAAGACCCCCACCATCCGGGCCGTGCCATCTTCTCGCAGATACCATCGGGCAGGAGGTACAGAAGACTGAAGTCTCACACCACCAGGTTCAGGAACAGCTACTTCCCTTCAACCATTCGGTTCTTGAACCAACCGGCACAACCCTAATCACTACCTCAGTACAGCAACACCATGACCACTTTGATCACTTTGCACTAAAATGGACTTTTATTTTATTCTAATTGTGTTCTTATAAAAATTGTGTGTAATTTATGTTTAATTTATGTTTTTCTTGTGAATACTGCTTTTACGATGCTCTGTGCCTGTGATGCTGCTGCAAGTAAGTTTCTCATTTGCACATGTGACAATAAACTCAACTTTGACTTTGACTTATTGGTGAGAACCATTTTAAAGCAGCTCGTTGAGATGCACAGAAATAATCCTGAGCAGTCATGCTCAGAACAACAAATTTCTGGAATGGCTCCTAAAGAGCAGATCATTGACTTCAGGAAGGGAGTGGGTGGGGGCGTGCAGTGCACATCAACGGTGATGAGGGTCGAGAGGGTTGAGAGCTTCAAGTTCCTAGGAGTGAACATTACCAATAGCCTGTCCTGGTCCAACCACGTAGACACCACGGCCAAGAAAGCTCACCAGCGCCTCTACTTCCTCAGGAGGCTAAAGAAATGTGGCATGTCCCCTTCGACACTCACCAATTTTTATCGATGCACCATAGAAAGCATCTGATTTAGATGCATCAGGGCTTGGTATGGTAAATGCTCTGCCTGGGACTGCAAGAAACTGCAGAGAGTTGAGGACACAGCCCAGCGCATCATGGAAACCAGCCTCCCCTCCATGAACTCTGTCTACACTTCTTGCTGCCTTGGTAAAGCAGCCAGCATAATCAAAGAGCCCACTCACCCCAGACATTCTCTCTTCTCCCCTCTCCCATCAGGCAGAAGATACAAAAGCCTGAAAGCACATACCACCAGGCTCAAGGACAGCTTCTATCCTGCTGTTATAAGACTATTGAACGGTCCCCTAGTACAATAAGATGGACTCTTGACCTCACAATCTACCTCGTTACGACCTTGCACCTTATTGTCTGCCTGCACTGCACTTTCTCTGTAACTGTAACACTTTATTCTGCATTCTGTTATCGTTTTCCCTTGTACTATCTCGATGCACTGATGTGATAAAATGATCTGTATGGACGGCATGCAAAACAAAGTTTTTCACTGTACCTCAGTACATGTGACAATAAAAACCCAATTTACAATTTGCAAAACAAGCTCACAATTAATATACCCTCATTTTAGGAAGTCAGCAGGAGCTCTTTTCAATATGGGATCCGGCAACTTTGACGTCTAATTGAGTCCAGGTTATGTGTTTACAAGATCAACATCATTTTCCTCATTCTCTCTATTGATCACAATGCGTCAAGGCCTAATTTTTCTTCCCTATCGATATTAGTCTCGACAGTTAAGTAGACTACAACCAGAGCATTATGATAAATCATCGTCATCCACGGCTACATATCTACAAATCCTACCCCTTAGATGTGTCTGCTGGAAGTCATCAGTCAATGGCTTTGATGTTATTGCAACTAATCTGGTGAGAGCTGCAAACCTCTGAGAAGGAAAAGAAATATCTAATTCTGTGGCTCTTTGTACTGCCAGAGAGCAATGTAAATGAATTGTGTTGTATTTCTTGCTGTTTCATTCAATCACTTCCTTCCTCCTCCTGTCCAAGCACTTAATCCATGATGTTTGCAGTCATTTCAACCCTGGACTGAAACTTTGAGGTGCAGATGAAGCTGCCATCAATATGTGTATTGGTTTACTGTTGCTGTGTAGGAGAGGAAAGTTTAAGGGACTATTTCCCTCTGAATCCTTATCAGCCCCAAAACAAAACTACTGCTCAAGGACCTTCACATTGTTAAATGCACTTGAGAACCATAACAGCAACTGGGACTCAGCAACACAGATTGGGACAGAGTCCATCTTCACTTGGATGGGGTCTTCAATGCACAGCTCAGATTCCCTCTGCTCTGTGGGATCGATAAGGTAGAGTCAAAATTCTTTGGTGGCGTACCAAATCTCCTCAGACAGAGGTTTGAGGAGATTTGGTATGTCACCAAAGACTCTTGCAAATTTCTACAGATGTACGGTGGAGAGCATTCTGACAGGTTTCATCACCGCCTGGTATGGAGGCTCTAATGTTCAGGATCAAAAGTGGGTGCAGAGGGTTGCAGACTCAGCCAGCTCCATCACGGGCACAACCCTCCCCACCATCGAGGACATCTTCAAGAGGCGATGCCTCAAAAAGGTGGCATCCATCACTGACCCCCACCATCCAGGAAAAGCAGGAAAAGCTCGTTACTACCATCGGGGAGGAGGTACAGGAGCCTGAAGAACCACACTCAATGTTTCAGCAACAGCTTCTTCACCTCCGCCATCAGATTTCTGAACGATCCATGAACCCATGAACACTGCCTCGTTATTCCTCTTTTGAACTATTTAGTTATTTTTGTAACTTACAGTAATTTTTATGTCTTGCACTGTACTGCTGCTGCAAAACAAAAAAAATTCATGACATACGTCAGTGATAATAAACCTGATTCTGAAACGTCCTCACTCCTATCCACTGTTGATGCATG
Source organism: Pristis pectinata (assembly GCF_009764475.1). Classification (NCBI taxonomy): domain Eukaryota; kingdom Metazoa; phylum Chordata; class Chondrichthyes; order Rhinopristiformes; family Pristidae; genus Pristis; species Pristis pectinata. The sequence continues at coordinate 6,085,156 of NC_067414.1, forward strand.
CGGTGGAAAGTAGCACTAGTTGGACTAGGTGCTGGGGCAGCCCAGGATCACTTCCCTACCCGACCAAGGTTCTCCAATGCATAACACTTAGAACATAGAACATAGAACACTACAGCACAGTACAGGCCCTTCAGGCCACAATGTTGTGCTGACATTTTATCCTGCTCTAAGATCTATCTAACCCTTCCCTCCCACATAGCCCCCCATTTCTCTATCATTCATGTGGCTATCTAAGAGTCTCTTAAATGCCCCTAATGTATCTGCCCCCACAACCTCTGTTGGTGGTGAGTTCCACACACCCACCACTCTCTGTGTAAAAAACTTACCCCTGACATCCCCCTTATACCTCCCTCCTATCACCTTAAAATTATGCCCCCTCGTGTTAGCCATTGTTGTCCTGGGAAAAAGTCTCTGACTATCCACTCGATCTATGCCTCTTATCATCTTGTTCACCTCTATCAAGTCACCTCTCATCCTCCTTCTCTCCAAAGAGAAAAGCCCTAGCTCACTCAACCTATCCTCATAAGGCATGGTCTCCAATCCAGGCAACATCCTGGTAAATCTCCTCTGCACCCTCTCTAAAGCTTCCACATCCTTCCTATAATGAGGTGACCAGAACTGAACACAATACTCCAAGTGTGGTCTGACCAGAGTTCTGTAGAGCTGCAACATCACCTCACGGCTCTTGAACTCAATACCCCGACTAATGAAGGCCAACACTCCATACTCCTTCTTAACAACCCTTCTTTACTTCTGAAAAGTAAATAATTTTGCCTCTCTTCATATCCTCCCATAATGTGCAGTTTCTTTCCCTCCGCCATCAGATTTCTGAACGGTCCATGAACCCATGAACACTACCTTGTTATTCCTTCTCTTTGCACTATTTATTTATTTTTGTAATTTATAGTTTTTGCACTGTACTGCTGCCGCAAAACAACGAATTTCATGTCATAAATGTTAGTGATAATAGACCTGATTTAGATTCTGATAACCATGGAAAAATTTCCTTGTGTTCCTTATCGAACATTTTGAAATGTGTAAAAATCATGATATTCATTCACTTTCAACAAAATTACAGATTCACTGGTCAGCAGCTCTCACTGGGCTGAAGGGCCTGTTTCTGTGCTCTGTCCCTCTGTGACATTTTCTACACATTGTTTTCTGTCATATGTTTCTGGCCAGTACCAAAACTGGCAATTCACAGCTCTATTCTCAGTTAATCTCCAAGGATCTAACAGTTAGCGTAACATTACTACCATGTCAGCGGCCCAGGTTCAATTCTGGCCACTGTCTGTAAGGAGTTTGTATGTTCTACCCATGTCTGCATGGGTTTCCTCCGGGTGCTCCGGTTTCCTCCCACATTCCAAAGACGTACAGGTTAGGAAGTTGTTGGCGCCGGAAGCGTGGCAACACTTGCGGGCTGCCCCCAGAACACTCTGCGCAAAAGATGCATTTCACTGTGTGTTTCAATGTACATGTGACTAATAAAGATATCTTATCTCTTTTTATCTAATGGCCTTCAGATCAATTAACAAGCCTGAAGTATAAAACTTTCTCAAATACCTTTTCAAGATCCATGGAGATAACACCCAACCTCCATCCACCTCCCTACTAGCGCATTTAAATGTTTGATTTGGTTTGATATGGTTTGTTCTTTGTCCCTTTTTATTAGTCCAGAATTGTCAAAATAGACAGTTTACTTATAGTCATCGCGTCATACAGCATGGACACAGGCCCTTCGGCCCAACTCGTCCGTGCCGACTGTGTTGCCCAGCAAGCTGGTCCCATCTGCCCATGTCTGGCCCATGGCCCTCTAAACCTCTCCTATCTAGGCGGTTTTTAAATGTTGCTAATGTGCCCACCTCAACCACTATTTCTGGTAGCTCATTCCAAATAAACACCACCCTTTACGTGAAGAAGCTGCCCCTGATGTCCTTTTTAAATCTCTCTCCTCTGATCTTAAACCTATGCTCTCTTGTTTTTAGCAGCCGCTCCCTGGGAAAAACACTGTGCGCTTTCACCCTGTCTATGCCCCTCATGATCTTATACACCTCTATCAGGTCACCCCTCAATCTCCTACGTTCCAAGGAATAAAGTCCCAGTCTACACAACCTCTCCTTGTAACTCGGGCCCCCAAGTCCAGGCAACATCCTGGTAAATCTTTTCCGCACTCTTTCCAGTTATGACCTTGCACCTTACTGTCTACCTGCACTGCACTTTCTCTGTAGCTGTGACACTTTGCTCTGCATTCTGAATTGTTTTCCCTTGTACTACCTCAATGCACTGTGTAATGGATTGATCTGTACGATCAGTATGCAAGACAAGTTTTCACTGTACCTCAGTACATGTGACAATAATAAACCAATTCCAATTCCAATTCCAGTTTAATAACATCTTTCCTAAAACAGGGTGTCCAAAACTGTACACAGTACTCCAAGTCTCACAATACTCCATTTTCTGAATATTGTGTCTGAAATATTTCCCGCAATAACTGTCTGGCTTGTAATTACCAAGTATATCCTTCAATACATCTTTATATCAGGAGTGCAACATTTGCAATCAACTGGTCCTTGAGGAATCAAGGGGTATGGGGAGAGAGTGGGAATATGTTATTGAGTTAGAGTATCAGCCGGGATCACATTGAAAGGCAACATGGTCTATTCCTGCTCCCATTTCCAAAGTTTTGTCCCAATTTCAGTGTCTAGGGAGGAGGGGAAGATTGGGGCCATCTCCTCCACAACTTCTACCCTCACATCCCTCAGGAATCCAGGAAGTATCCCATCCAAAGCTGGTCACATCTTCAGCACTTGCAGCCTCTTCATCTCATCTTGTATCCCAACAGACTCCTCACTTACAACAGCTTTGCCAAAGTTCACAGCCTGTTTCACGTCTTCGTCTTCCACCAATAGATTTCCACTGTTGTCTGTGATTTGCTCCCAGTTTCCCCGGCAACCTCTTTTGCACTATTTATTTAGTTTTGTAACTTATAATAATTTTTATGTCTTTATGTCTTGCACTGTACTGCTGCCGCAAAACAACACATTTCACGACGTATGTCTGTGATAATAACCCTGATTCTGATTCTGCTAATTACCCAATAGAAGCATTTGGTTCCTTGTTAAGTTAATTGCCACTCACTTCTCCTAGTCTCTCCTTTATTCCTCTTTCTTTTCTTTCTTCTCCTCATTACTTTTTTCACATTCAGCCTGAATTTCCCTTCCATTCCCACCCACTTTCTTATTTTTATTGATATTGGTTTATTATTCTCACTTGCACCGAGGTACAGTGAAAAACTTGTCTTGCATACCGTTCGTACAGGTCAATTCATTACACAGTGCAGTGACATTAAGGTAGTACAGAGTGCATTGAGGTAGTACAGGTAAAAACAATAACAGAATACAGAGTAAAGTGTCACAGCTACAGGGAAGTGCATTGCAGGTAGACAATGAGGTGCAAGGTCACAACAAGGTAGATTGTGAGGTCAAGAGTCCATCTCATCGTATAAGGGAACCATTCAATAGTCTTATCACGGTGGGGTAGAAGCTGTCCCTGAGCCTGGTGGTACGTGCCCTCAGGCTCCTGTATCTTCTGCCTGACGGGATAGGGGAGAAGAGCGAATGACCTGGGTGGGTGGGGTCTTCGACTATGTTGGCTGCTTCACCAAGGCAGCAAGAGGTATAGACGTAGTCCGTGGAGGCTGGTTTCCCTGTGTGGTCTTCCAAGCACCTCTGATTTTGGCTGCCCTTCCTTTCTCTCTTGTAAGGACGTTCCTGATTGTAAATAGAGCCAAGTTGAAAATGGACAGAGAGGGATGAGTCAAAGACTAGGGTGCTCGATTCGGGCTCATGTTCAGCAGCCAAGGCCCTGCATGAAAATCTCCATTTCTCTTGCCTCCTGTGCTTATTAAAGTCAACTCTTTGACCAGCCGTTGAGTCTTCTGCCCCAATAAGATAAGTTATCTTTATTAGTCACATGTACATCGAAACACACAGTGAAATGCAGCTTTTGCATAGAGCGTTCTAGGGGCAGCCCGCAAGTGTCGCCACGCTTCCAGCGCCAACACAGCATGCCCACAACTTCCTAACACGTATGTCTCTTTTTGGAATGTGGGAGGAAACCGGAGCACCCGGAGGAAACCCAAGCAGACACACGGCAAGAACGTACAAACGCCTTACAGACAGCAGCCGGAATTGAACCCGGGTCACTGGTGCTGTAATAGCGTTACGCTAAACGCTACACTACCGTGCAGCAGTCACTACCGTGGGTTAATGTTAAATTGTGCTGAATAAGTTAGAGTTAGAACATAGCACAGTACAGCACAAGAACAGGCCCTTCAGCCCAACATGTCTCTGTCTACCATGATGCCAAATTAAACTGCTCCCATCTGCCTGTACATAGTCCACGTCCCTCCATTCCCCACCTGTTCATGTGCATTCTAGGCACCTATCACTCTCTGTGCAAAAAAAACGGACCTGGCACATCTCCTTTGAACTTTCTCCCTCCCTCCTTAAAGCTATGTCCTCTAGTATTTGACACTTACACCCTGGAGAAAGACTCCGACTATCTCTGCCTCTCATAACTTTATAAACCTCTATCAGGTCTCCCCTCAGCCTCAAATGCTCCAGAGAAAACAATCCAAGTTTGTCCAACCAGCACGGTAGTGTAGAGGGCAGATAGTGTAGCGGTTAGCTTAATGCTATTACAGCGCCAGCGACCTAGGTTCGATTCCAGCCGCTGTCTGTAAGGAGTTGGTACATTCTCCCTGTGTCTGCGTGGGTTTCCTCCGAGCGCTCCGGTTTCCTCCCACATTCCAAAGGCATATGGGTTAGGAAGTTGTGGGCATGCTATGTTGGTGCCGGAAACATGGCGACACTTGCGGGCTGCCCCCAGAAAACTCTATGCAAAAGATGCATTTCACTGTGTGTTTTAATGTACATGTGACTAATCCAGACAACATTCAGTGAACCTCTTCTCCACTGCAGAGAGTTGTGGACATAGTCCAGTGCGTCATGGAAACCAGCCTCCCCTCCATGGACTCTGTCTATACCTCGCGCTGCCTTAGTGAAGCAGCCAGCATAATCAAAGACCCCACCCACCCGGGTCATTCTCCCTTCTCTCCTCTCCCATCAAGCAGAAGATACAGGAGCCTGAGGGCACGTACCACCAGGCACAGGGACAGCTTCTATCTCACTGTGGTAAGACTATTGAATGGTTCCCTTATATGATGAGATGGACTCTTGACCTCACAATCTACCTTGTTATGACCTTGCACCTTATTGTCTACCTGCAATGCACTTCCCTGTAGCTGTGACACTTTACTCTGGACTCTGTTATTGATTTTTTTTTACTTGTACTACCTCATTGCACTCTGTACTAACTCAATGTATCTGCACTGTGCAATGAATTGATCTGTGCAAGCGGTGTGCAAGACAAGTTTTTCACTGTACCTCGTTACAAGTGACAATAATAAACCAATTCCAATACAAATACTAAAGCCTCCACATTTTTCCTGGAAAGGGGCGACCAGAACTGCACAAGGCGCTCCAGGTGTGACCCACCCAATGTTTTATACAGCTGCAACATGATTTCCCGATTTTTTAACTCAACCCACTGATGAAAGAAATTTAATTTAATTTAATTTAATTTGATATTTATATTGGAGTGTGTGTGTGTGCAGAGAATATACATTGAAACTCACAGTGAAATGCATCTTTTGCGTAGAGTGTTCTGGGGGCAGCCCACAAGTGTCGCCACACTTCCCGCGCCAACATAGCATGCCCACAACTTCCTAACCCTTACGTCTTTGGAATGTGGGAGGAAACTAGATCACCCGGAGGAAACCCACACAGACACAAGGAGAACGTACAAACTCCTTACAGACAGTGGCCGGAAGAGAACCCAGGTCACTGGCACTGTAATAGCGTCACGCTAACTGCTACACTACCGTGTCACATAGAAGCGTGTTGTATGCTTTTTTTTATCTTCCCATCTACTTGTGTTGCTGCTTTCAGGGAGTTTTCTCTACACTGAAGTTTTATAAATAGAAGGTGTTGCTGTTGAAAGTGGATCGAATTCTCTGCACACAGACACACTCCAAGCAAGAAAATAATAAATGAAAAAAGATGGTACTGAATAAAAAGTTACATACACTCTGACCAGCGGTAGAAGATATTCATCAATCACTGGACTAGTGTTTCTTTTTTTGTTTCTCAACTAGGATCCAAGTAAAGGGACCTCAGAATAAAGGGAAGTCCCTTTAAAACTGAGATGAGGAGGAATTTCTTCAGTCTGAGGGTAGTGAATCTGTGGAATTCGTTGCCACAGAGGGCTGTGGAGGCCAAGTCATTGGGTGTACCTAAGGCAGAGATTGATAGGTTCTGGATTGGAATGGGGGGGGTTAAGGTTAGGGGGAGAAGGCAAGAGAATGAGCTTGTAAAAAAACTCAGTCATGATTGAATGGCAGAGCAGACTCGATGGGCTGAATGGCCTAATTCTGCTCCTGCATCGTATGGTCTTCTGGTTATTTTCTCAACCAGTTCAGTAGATTGAGAAGCCAGCATCATAATTGGCTCCAACTCACCACAAGCCCCGTGCTTTATCGGAGATGGAACCTCGCTCCTTCTCCTCTACGTCACTTGCATGCTCTCAGACAACCTATCAATGCACCTGTTGGCCTGAAGAAATTAAAAATCTGAAAAACAGCTAGCTGGAACAAGCCAACGGCAGTGGACAAGTAAGATAAGATATCTTTATTAGTCACATGTATATTGAAACACACAGTGAAATGCATCTTTTGCGTAGAGTGTTTTGGGGGGCAGCCCGCAAATGTCACCACGTTTCCAGTGCCAACATAGAATGCCGACAACTTCCTAACCTGCACATCTTTGGAATGTGGGAGGAAACCGGAGCACCCGGAGGAAACCCACGCAGACACGGGGAGAACGTACAAACTCCTTGCAGACAGCAGCGGGAATTGAACCCGGGTCTCTGGCGCTGTAATGACGTTATGCTAACTGCTACACTACCGTGCCAGTAGACAAAACAAATGTCTTTGTTATCGTCATGTGGTGGAAGGAGTGGAGGCTGTTGTTTAGTGAGACTGTTCTTGTGACCACCATTTTGTGAACTGGTTTCCTGAACTAGTTCTTGCTGGATGAAGATTATGGAAAGTGGACATGATGAGTTCTTACCAACAATCTGCTAAAACAGAGATCATTTCCAAATAAGAAGTGATTTGTGGGACGCTCTTTGATAAGGTAGAAGAATCAACACAGGCTTATAAGAAGAATAGTCTGTGTGTCCATAAATTGAAATTACCTGAGCCCAGCGTCTGACTTGAACCAGCTGTAACTGGTGTGAAATAGCCTGGTTCAGGGAAAAACCAAGGAATGACAGGAGAGGCATATCCTTATTTGGGAAGAAGAGCAATGAAGTAATGCTACCTGTAGTTTGGGCCACAGCCAATGGAAAGTGGACACAAGATAACCAGGTAAGTCAGAACCAACGGAATCAGTGTATAACAGTTCAGAACTGATAAGAAAAGAGAATAATAATGAAGGATTCTGGATGTGTAGTGAGCAAGAACCCTGGCTACTAATGCACAACGTAGATCCCACCCCCATGCCTGGGGCAGGCAGAAGGAGGATCAATCGTTTGGCCAACAGCAGATCCTCTATTTCAGTGTTTCAGAAGTAGTTCTGGGTGAGTACTGGGTATCAAAGGAACAATAGCATTCTGGAATTGTTGACCCAGGGTCAACATAACTTACGTGGATATTTGCATTGATATCATAAAGTTGCTACGATAAAGTTGCGAGTAGTTTGAATTAATTAGGAATCATGTTGTTATTTACCTAAGCTAAGTTAGTTGACCAAGGTAAAGGTCAACACACCAAGCATTTCATTGTTCATACACATCCCCTTTCCTTTGTAGACTGCCTAATCTGCTATGTAGGAAACATCATTCATAGGCTAAGATTCAGAAAAGAACTTAACAGTAAAAAAGCAGTTACGATTATGGGCGCATAGCTTCTACAAATAGTGCAGCTGCCTCACTGCCCTAGTGACCTCCTGTGCTGTCTATGTGGGGTTTGCACGTTCTCCCTGTGACTGTGTGTGTTTCACATGGGTGCTCTGGTTCCAAAGGTTCATGTGGGTTGGCAGGTTAATTGGCTGCTGTATGTTGCCTCTGGTGTTGGTGACCGATGGGAGAATGGGGGATGGGAGTAAGTTAACGGGCATGCGTGAGAGAATAGGTTACAGGGAACTAAACAGGGGAATGGGAGCCAGCGTAGACACAATGGGCTGAATTGCCTCTTTCTATGTAAAAAAGGCACAGTAGTGTAGCGGTTAGCATAACGCTATTACATTGCCAGCAACCTGGGTTCAATTCCCGTAGCTATCTGTAAGGAGTTTGTATGTTCTCCCCGTGTCTGCGTGGGTTTCCTCCGGGTGCTCCGGTTTCCTCCCACATTCCAAAGACGTACGGGTTAGGAAGTTGTGGGCATGCTATGTTGGCGCCGAAAGCGTGGTGACATTTGCGGGCTGCCCCCAGAACACTCTGCACAAAAGATGCATTTCACTGTGTGTTTCGATGTACATGTGACTAATAAAGAAATCTTATCTTATCTGTAAGGAAATGTGGGAAATATACATATTGGATGAATGCCTGGGATCCACAGTGACTTGGACATTTGGATTCAGAATTGGTTTGCCCCTAGCAGACAAAGGGTAGTGGTCGATGGGGCTTACTCTGGCTGGAGGTCCGTGACTAGTGGTGTTCCGTAGGGATCTGTACTGGAACTTGGATGAAAATGTGGATGGGTGGGTTAGTACGTTCACAGATGATACAAAGATTGGTGGCGTTGTGGATAGTGTAGAAGATTGCCAAAGAATACAGCGGGATATAGATCAGTTGCAGATATGGGCGGAGAAGTGGCAGATGGAGTTTAATCCAGGCAAGTGTGAGGTGTTGCACTTTGGGAGATCAAATCAAAAGGAACAGCACAATGCAAATGGCAGGACGCTAAACAGTGTTGATGTTGTTTTCTCTGGAGCAGCAGAAGACGAGAGGAAACCTAATTGAAGGTTATAAGATTATGAGAGGCACAGATAGACAGCCAGTATCTTTTTCCCAGGGTTGAAATGTCTAATATTAGAGAGAATGCATTAAAGGTGAGAGGGGGTAAGTTCGAAGGAGATGTGTGGGGCAAGTTTTTTACACATAGAGTGGTGGGTGCCTGGAATGTGCTGCCAGAGGTGGTGGTGGAGGCAGATACGATAGAGGTGTTTAAGAGGCTCTTAGACAGGCACATGAATGTGCAGAGAATGGAGGGATGTGGATATTGTGTCGGCAGAGGGGATTTGTTTAGTTAGACACTTAATTACTGGTTTAATTAGTTTGGTGCAACATGGTGGGTCGAATGGCCTGTTCCTGTGCTGTATGTTCTATGTTCTATGTTCTATAAATCAGGTTGACAAGCAGAAAGAGAATAATTTGGTTGTTCAATGGTAAGTATTAACTGGAGAATGTGTGAATAGAACCATAGAACCATAGAACAATACAGCACAATACAGGCCCTTCGGCCCACCATGTTGTGCTGACCTTCAAACCACTCCTAAGACTATCTAACCCCTTCCTCCCACATATCCCTCTATCTTAAATTCCTCCATATGCTTACCTAACAATTTCTTGAACTTGCCCAACGTATCAGCCACCACCACCACCCCAGGCAGCACATTCCATGCACCAACCACCCTCTGGGTGAAAAACCTCCCTCTGACGTCTCCCTTGAACTTCCCACCCATTACCTTAAAGCCTTGCCCTCTTGTATTCAGCATTGGTGCCCTGGGAAAGAGACGCTGTCTGTCCACTCTATCTATTCCTCTTAATAAATGATAGAAAAGTCCACTGTAATTTTATAGGCTGTTTTTTTGCTGCTTCTACTCCCAAAAGTACTAATGTGGAAAGAACAGGGCAAATAATTGCCTCTTTACATTTCACTCTGATCTGAAGATTTATTTCCCAGTTGCTTGGTAACCACATTTGTTCTACACTGAGTCAAGTAAATGGCAAAAATGACGATAAGTGTCAGCAGAGGATATTCTGAGGAAAACCCAACACTGCAAACATACACGGAGACACAAGAGGCTGCGGACTCTGGAATCTGGTGCAACACACAAGGTGCTGGAGGGTCAGGCAGCACCTGTGGACATTTCCCAAAACATCAACTGTCCATTTCCCTCCACAGATACTGCCTGACCCATGGAGTTCCTCCAGCTTCTTGTTTCTTACTACAAATGTACAAGTCAATAAACAGAAGTGGAAATCCTTCCTGTGTTGGTGGGAGAGGTACACCCCTGTGAAAAGACCTTGGGATTAGTAGGAAAATTCACTCATAAAGCAAACATCAGCGGTTCTACAGTATCATTGCTTTTTTCAGGTATGCTAACAGTGCAGAATCTGAGGAAAAGGTTTTTTTTTGTTCTGAGTGACCCATAATATATCCCGGAAACTTGGGACTATCAGCAAAGTTTACCAGAACAGCTTTCTCCTATTCAGACATAGCACTCTTGTTCTGGCCACTTGTGGGGTTATTTTCTCTGTCTCCTCCTGGTTATTGTTCGGAGCTGGAGAAAAGATAAGATATCTTTATTAGTTACATGTACATGGAAACACACAGTGTAATGCATCTTTAGCGCAGAGTGTTCTGGGGGCAGCCCACAAGTGTTGCCACGCTTCCGGCGCCAACATAGCATGCCCACAACTTCCTAACCCGTACGTCTTTGGAATGTGGGAGGAAACCGGAGCACCCGGAGGAAACCCACGCAGTCACGGGGATAACGTACAAACTCCTTACAGACAGCAGCCGGAATTGAACCCGGGCCGCTGGTGCTGTTATAACGTTATGCTAACCGCTGCACTACCGTGCCTGCCGAAGATAAGGGTCATGAGTTGGCAGTTTAGTTGCTGGGAGTCAGAGCTGAATAGTGACACAATTCAAACTCACCAACCTACGACCAAAGGCTGCCCCTAGTAGGGCAGGCACTGTAGTGTAGTGGTTAGTGTAACGCTATTACAGCGCCAGCGACACGGGTTCAATTCCCACTGCTGTCTGTAAGGAGTTCGTACGTTCTCCCCGTGTCTACGTGGGTTTCCTCTGGGTGCTCCAGTCTCCTCCCACATTCCAAAGACGTACGGGTTAGGAAGTTGTGGGCATGCTATGTTGGCACCGGAAGCGTGGCGACACTTGCGGGCTGCCCCCAGAACACTCTACACAAAAAGATGCATTTCACTGTGTGTTTCAATGTACATGTGACTAATAAAGATATCTTATCTTAGTACGGAGACCAAAGTATTAAAGGAAATCTTCTGTGATCCCTTCTGTAAAAACTGCCCTGTCACGTACTCTGGTGGGAGCAACAGGTTATTACTATAATTTGCACCATTCTGCTGTTTTTGCACTTATTGCTATAGCTTTGCTGTATTTACACTGTTTACACTGTGAGCTTCATGCGAGCAAGGAATTCCATTACACCCAGGTGTATATGACAATAAACTAAACTAACCAAACTAACTAACTAACCTCGGTAGGCAGGTGAGCACCCAGTGGTTACCTGACGGTACAGTCATGCAAAGCAAAGGATCACCCCTATCCACTGTAAGTCAGCTTGGCATTGACATTCCTAATAGAACATAGAACATAGAACAGTACAGAACAGGAACAGGCCCTTCGGCCCACAATGTTGTGCCGAACCAATTACATTGGTAATAAAATGCCCAACTAAACTATCCTTTCTGCCTGCACGATGTCCATGTCTTACCATTTCCCTCACATACATGTGCCTATCTAAGAGCTTCTTGAACACCCCTATCATATTTGTCTCCACCGCCACCCCAGGCAGCACATTCCAGGCACCCACAATGTGTAAAAAACTTGCCCCACACATCACCTTTGAACTTACCCCCTCTCACTTTAAATGCATGCCCTCTGGTATTAGACATTTCAACCCTGGGGAAAAGATACTGGCTGTCTACTCTATCGATGCCTCTTCTAATCTTATAAACCTCTATCAGGTCTCCCCTCAGCCTCCACCGCTCCAGAGAAAACAACCCAAGTTTGTCCAACCTCCCCTTATAACACGTGCTCTCTAATCCAGGCAGCGTCCTGGTAAATTTCTTCTACAGCCTCTCCAAAGCCTCCACATCCTTCCTATAATGGGGTGACCAGAACTGAATGCAATACTCTAGATGGAGCCTAACTAAAGTCTTATAAAGCTGCAGCATAACTTCCTGACTCTTGAACTCAATGCCTCGACCAATGAAGGCAAGCATGCCATATGCCTTCTTTACCCCCCTATCAACCTGTGTAGCCACTTTCAGGGAGCTATGGACTTGGACCCCAAGACCCTCGGTAGAGTCTTCCAACCCATGCCCGGTTACAACTTGTGTTTGCTTCTCCTAAGAACATTTGTGGCTCATGAACCTCATAAATCTAGAGAAGGGTGGACAATAACTGGCCTTCGAAAGGCTGCACACTGCCAAGTCTTGGATTTTGCCTGGCATGTTAGCCTCCCAGTACAGAGGCCAAGAATGATAAGGCTTCGGGGGGAGATCAGAAGGTGGGGGGAGATTCAGAGGAATCCGTTGCCCCTTATGTTCTCCAATCTTCTTCCCCAGCCTTCAATTTTCCAATCTCTATTACCCACAGTCATCTCATTACCTGAAGACCACCTAGTGCTGCAGGCAATCAGGAAATTTTCATTTATACTTTGATGTGAAGCCAGTCACGTCACTTGAGATTAATGATGTCCATAGTGCAATGAAAACAGAACCTCTGACATCACCAGAGGAAGTCTGCCTCTCATGTGCCCCTCACGTGCCCACATCTGCACCATGAAACTACTCCAATTTTCATATAGTTCTTGGATCATCAGATTCATCCCACTACCTATTTTGGTATTGGTATTGGTATTGGTTTATTATTGTCACTTGCACCAAGGTACAGTGAAAAACCTGTCTTGCATACCGATCGTACAGGTCAATTCATTACACAGTGCATTTACATTTGGTTAGTACAGAGTGTATTGATGTAGTACAGGTAAAAACAATAACAGTACAGAGTAAAGTGTCACAGCTACAGAGAAAGTGCAGTGCAATAAGGTGCAAGGTCACAACAAGGTAGATCATGAGGTCATAGTCCATCTCATCATATAAGGGAACCATTCAATAGTCTTATCACAGTGGGGTAGAAGCTGTCCTTGAGCCTGGTGGTATGTGCCCTCAGGCTCCTGTATCTTCTAACTGCTGGAAGAGGAGAGAAGACAGAATGACCCAGTGGGTGGGGTCTTTGATTTAAGTGGGCTACAATCTCATAAGTACAGAAGTAATAAAAAATTGCCAACATGAGCTTAGAAACAAAAGATTTGCTTGTTGGCCATTGAATTTCTGATGCTTGCAATGCCGAATTAACAAGCTTGGCACCGAAGTATAATAAGTCTGAACAGCCGCACTTCTTGTACACAGGCTAAGAGCTGAGGATTTTACAATGCATCATCAAAATCTGAAAGAGATAATTTTAAAAAAAAACAAAAATCAGAGGAGAGAAAGCAGGAGTCCCTCTCCAACAATTTACAGATGAGCTGACTTCAGTAAAGACATTAGCAATTGGAATAAGTAAAACAACAATGTATTCTGGACGAGAGCCAAATAGTTATCCTTCAGGTTTCTTTTCACATTTCTGCCAGTTCAGTAATACCACATTGCCATCTTCTGTACAAAGTAGTATTACATACACTGTAATACACCCCCAACGGCTTCCACTACAATAAATTCATGTTAACTTCTGCTTCATGCTGTTTTGTACGTGATATATATGATAACAGAACTGATACCCCAGTTATCAACTGACATACCCTTGTTTCCTCTCGTATTAGAGGGCAGGAGATAACACTGACAGACTAACAGGTTCAGTTTATTTATGTAAGATAAGATATCATGGTTGTAAAAAAATAGTCAGCCATGATTGAATGGCAGAGCAGACTCGATGGGCTGAATGGCCTAATTCTGCTCTTATGTTTTATGGTCTTATGGTTAGAGAACATAGAACATAGAACACTACAGCACAGTACAGGCCCTTCACCCCACAATGTTGTGCCGACATTTTATCCTGCTCTAAGATCTATCGAACCCTTCCCTCCCACATAGCTCCCTATTTCTCTAAGATTCATGTATGTTCTGTTCATGCATGTTATGTTCTCAACCAGTTCAGTAGATTGAGAAGTATCAAGCCAGCATCACAATTGGCTCCAACTCACCACAAAACCCTGTGCTTTGTCAGAGATAGAACCTCACTCCCTCTCCTTGACATCACTTGCATGCTCTCAGACAACCTATCAATGCACCTGTTGGCCTGAAGAAATTAAAAATCTGCAAAACAGCTAGCTGGAACAAGTCAAGGGCAGTGGACAAGTAAGATAAGATAAGATTTCTTTATTAGTCACATGTGCATCTAAACACACAGTGAAATGCATCTTTTGCGTAGAATGTTCTGGGGGCAGCCCGCAAGTGTCGCCACGCTTCCGGCGCCAACATAGCATGCCCACAACTTCCTAACCCGTACATCTGAGGAAACCGGAGCACCCGGAGGAAACCCACACAGACACGGGGAGAACGTACAGACCCCTTACAGACAGCGGCCGGAACTGAACCTGGGTCGCTGGCGTTGTAATAGCGTTACGCTAACCGCTATACTACCGCGCCTACCCATAGATGTAACTATGGTATGCTTCTGTGGTAGGCTCCAAATCCTCACCCTCTTAATTGCAAGTCAGTACACATATATGTGTGGGTTGGCAGGTTAATCGGTCACTGTAAATTGTCTCCAGTGTGTAGGTGAGTGGTAGAATGTGGGGACGATGTTGAGGGGAATGTGGGGAGGATAAATTGGGTTAGGAAAGGGTTAGTGAAAAATGGGTGCTTGATGGTTGACGCAGACTTGGTGGGCCGCAGGGTCTATCTCCAAGCTGTTGCTCTCCATATGTTTGGCTGATTAAGAAGTTAGAGGGAAATACACAACAATATCCCTTGATGTATGAACCATTTTGATTTACTTTGTGTAACAAAAATATTTGAAAATTTGTTCCTTGTTCGTTTCTGATTCAGCAGCAGGAGGAATTCGCAAACAAAGGGACACTGTACACGTGTTAAAGGTTATAAAGACACTACTTCAGACACTAAAAAGTTTAAAGGCACTACATCGTGAGAGCGAAATGGCGATTCCATGTGAAATTAGAGACAATCGGACGCACGACAGCTGTGGCAGGGTTTGCATGCCATTACTTCCTCTAAGGTGAAACCAAACAGTATAAACGACAGTGAAACTTCACTCCCTGATGAGCTCAACGCCTTTTGTGCACACTTTGAAAGGGAGAATAACACTACATCTGTGCGAATCCCCACAGCATCCGGCAACCCTGTGATCTCTGTCTCAGAGGCCGACGTCAGAACATCCTTCAAGAGGGTGAACCCTTGCAAGGATTCAGGCCCCAATGGTGTACCTGGCCACGTACCAAAAATCTGTGCCGACCAACTGGCTGGAGTGTTCAAGGACATCTTCAACCTCTCACTGCTGCAGTCGGAAGTTCCCACCTGCTTCAAAAGGGTATCAATCATACCGGTGCCCAAGAAGAGCAGGGTGAGCTGCTTCAATGACTATCGCCCGGTAGCACTCACATCTACTGTGATGAAGTGCTTTGGGAGGTTGGTCATGGCTAGAATTAACTCCTGCCTGAGCAAGGACCTGGACCTGCTGCAATCTGCCCACCGCCACAACAGGTCTACAGTATACACAATCTCACTGGCTCTCCACTCGGCTTTGGAGCATCCAGACAATGGCAAAATATACGTCAGGCTGCTGTTTATCGATTACAGCTCGGCGTTCAACACCATCATCCCCTCAGTACTAATCACCAAGCTTCAAAACCTGGGCCTCTGTACCTCCCTTTGCAACTGGATCCTCGACTTCCATATCGGGAGACCACAGTCAGTGCAGATCGGTAGTAACATCTCCTCCTTGTTGACAATCAACACAGGCGCACCTCAAGGATGTGTGCTTAGCCCACTGCTCTACTCTCTCTATACTCATGACTGTGTGGCCAGGCTCAGCTCAAAAGCCATCTATAAATTCGCCGATGACACCACTGTTGGCAAAATCTCAGATGATGATGAGGAGACGTACAGGAGTGAGATAGACTGGCTGGTTAAGTGGTGTCGCAACAACAACCTTGCACTCAGCATCAGCAAGACCAAGGAATTGATTGTGGATTTCAGGAAGGAGAAGTCGGGAGAACACACACCAGTCCTCATTGAGGGATCAGCGGTGGAAAGGGTGAGCAGCTTCAAGTTCCTGGGTGTCAACATTTCAGAGGACCTATCCTGGGCCCAACACATTGATGTAATCACAAAGAAGGCACACCAGTGGTTCTACTTCATTAGGAGTTTGAGGAGATTTGGTCTGTCACCAAAGGCTCTTGCCAATTTCTACAGATATACGGTGGAGAGCATTCTGACTGGTTGCATCATTGCCTGGTATGGAGGCTCCAATGTCCAGAATCGAAAGTGGGTGCAGAGGGTTGTAGACTCAGCCAGCTCCATCACAGGCACAACCACCCCCCCCCCACCACTGAAGACATCTTCAAGAGGTGGTACCTCAAGAAGGCGGCATCCATCACTAAGGACCCTCACCATCCAGGACATGCCCTCTTCACGTTACTACCATTGGGGAGGAGATACAGGAGCCTGAAGACCCACACTCAACATTTTAGGAACAGCTTCTTCCCCTCCGCCATCAGATTTCTGAATGGTCCATGAACCCATGAGCACTACCTCATTATTCCTCTTTTGCACTATTTATTTATTTTTGTAACTTACTGTATTTTTTATGTCTTTACGTCCTGCACTGTACCGCTGCTGCAAAACAACACATTTCACAACATACAGTATGTCAGTGACAATAAACCTGATTCTGATTCTGATTCATTATTAGGATAATATGAAAAACTACTGATTAAACACTTCCAAAACTACAGAACAATAGAATACAATGAATATTTATCAACCACTTAGTAGACTGATCTACACAGTGCCGGAGGGAACCCCAGGAGTCTGACAGCCACTTCTACTGTTTTCTCTGTCTGTCTGTCTGTCTGTCTGTCTGTCTCTCTCTCTCTCTCTCTCTCCCTCTTTCTCTCTCTCCCTGCACAGAGAAGTAGCCCCTTCTTGTACCCTTGAAAACCCTTACCCTAGTACTTTATATTTCTATACTTCTCGCTGCCTCGGTAAAGCAGCCAGCATAATTAAAGACCCCACCCACCCCAGACATTCTCTCTTCTCCCCTCTCCCATTGGGCAGAAGATACAAAAGCCTGAAAGCACGTATCAACAGGCTCAAGGACAGCTTCTATCCCACTGTTATAACATTATTGAACGGTCCCCTAGTACGATAAGATGGATGTTTGACCTCACAATCTACCTCATCATGACCTTACACCTTATTGTCTGCCTGCACTGCACTTTCTCTGTAACTGTAACACTTTATTCCACATTCTGTTATTGTTTTACCTTATACTACCTCAATGCACTATGTAATGAATTACACGGTACAGTGCAGTAGCGTAGCGGTTAGCGCGACGTTATTACAGCGCCAGTGATCGGGGTTCGATTCCCATCGCTGTCTGTAAGGAGTTTGTACGTTCTCCCTGTGTCTGTGTGGGTTTCGTCCGGGTGCTCCAGTTTCCTCCCACATTGCAAAGATGTACGGGTAGGTTAATTTGGGTTTAAAATGGGCAGCGTGGACTTATTGGACCGGAAGGGCCTGTTACCACGCTGTAAATAAAATTTATTTAAAATATTTTAATTGATCTGTACGATCGGTACACAAGACAAGTTTTTCACTGTACCTCGGTACAAGTGACAATAATAAACCAATTCCAATTCCAATTTCCCATGGGTATTGTACCAGGGTAAACCTGCACCTGCTCATCATTCTTCCTCTCCCAGACAAGCATGGCTTTCAGCATTATCTACTGTTACAACAAGGCCAATGCAAGCTCAGTTAACAACACCTCAACTTCCTTCCAGGTGCGTTGCCGCCTTCTGGACTCAGTACTGGGCTCTCCATCTCTTGGTAACTTGTTCTTTCTTCCTGTCTGCCATTTCTGCCGATCATCATTTTGGCTCAGTTTTTCTTACTCTGTTTGTGAAGTCTGTCCCACAGCCCCCCCCCCAATCATACCACTTGGTCTCATCCTATCAGCGACATTCCCTTTGTTCTATACATTCCCCCCCCCCCACCTTCTCTGCTACTAAAAACTAAATTATCTTTTCTCTTTTCCAGTTCTAATGAAGGGTCCCAGACCTCAAACATTAACTCTTTCTCTCTCCACAGACGCTGCCTGACCTGCTGACTGTTTCCAGCATTTGTTGTTTTTGTTTCAGATTCGCAGCATCTGCAGGTTTTTGATTTTCATGCAACAGATGGAATTTGATGCAGGGAAGTGTGAAACAATGCATTTTGGAAAGAGGATTGGGGTGAAACAATATTACTTCAATTATATACTTTTTTGAATGTGCTCAGAACAGAACGATCTGCATAAATCTTTGGAGATATCAGGGCCAGGTGAGCTTGTCAAAAAAGAACATTCGGGAAGTTTGGATTCATAAATGGGGATGTGGTGTACAAAGACAAGGAATTTATTCTGAACTTTTAATGTCATTTTTAAGCCAGCATTGCATCTAGTTTGCATCTATAAGGACAGTTATGTGAAAAGACTAGACAATCTAGGATTCTTCGCAACCCAGAGGAGGTTAAGAAAAGCTTAACTGAGGCAATCAAACAGGATTTTTATTGAATAACTAAGGAGGAAATGTTTCTATTAGCAGGAGACAGAGCTGCTAATTGGAAAAGTGCCAGAACTTGGTGCAAGAATAATCCTATCTCCAATTTATTCCCTTATAGTTTACCATTCTATATCTTATTATAACCAATTTATTACAGTTATTACTGAAAACATAACTATAACTAAAAACAGAAATCACTGGAAACACTTAGCAGGTCAGGCAGCATCTGTGGAGAGAGAAACAAAGTTAGTGCTTAGGTTGATGACCTTTCTGATCACTTTGGAGACACAAGAGACTGCGGAAGCTGGAATCTGGAGCAACAAACAACATGCTGGGGGAACTCAGTGGCTCGGGCAGCATCTGTGGAGGGAAATGGACAGTCGAGGTTTCGGGTCGAGACCCTTCATCTGGACTGACACATGACTGGGCACATACATGTTGCCTGACCTGCTGAGTTCCTCCAGCATTCTAAGTGGTGTTTCTGATCACATTGTCTGATGAAAGATTAGCTGTTTCCCTCTCAGCAGTTGCTCACCTGCTAAATCGAGCATTTTCTGTTTTTATTTCAGATTTACCAGGATGCTGCCTGGATTGGAGAGCATGTCTTATGAGGACAGGTTGAGTGAGCTTGGGCTTTTCTCTTTGGAGAGAAGGTGGATGAGAGGTGACTTGATAGAGGTGTATCAGGTGATAAGAGGCATAGATCGAGTGGACAGTCAGAGACTTTTTCCCAGGGCAAAAATGGCTAACACGAGGGGGCACAATTTTAGAGTGATTAGAGGAAAGTATAAGGGGGATGTCAGGGGTAAGTTTTTTTACACAGAGAGTGGTGGGTGCGTGGAACGTACTGGCAGCAGAGGTTGTGGGCACAGATACATTAGGAACATTTAAGAGACTCTTAGATAGACACATGAATGATAGAAAAATGGAGGGCCATGTGGGAGGGAAGGGTTGGATAGATCTTAGAGCAGGATAAAATGTCAGCACAACATTGTGGGCCAAGGGCCTGTACTGAGCTGTAGTGTTCTATGTTCTAACAAGGGCCTGTACTGTGTCGTAATGTTCTATGTTCTATCTGCAGGTTTATACCTTTTGGAACCATTCTGATGTTGTAGCTGTAGTAAGGTGTAATTCCACACTTCTGGTGCTGACGTACATTCTTTTTCTCTTCAGGTTGGTTCCTATCCAAATGCCAACACTCTAACTGGTGACGTCAACTTGGCATTACACGTAGATGCTGTCAAGTACTCCCGACTCAGTAATCATGTATTGGTATTAGTTTATCATTGCCACATGTGCCAAGATACAGTGAAAAGCTGTTGTTTGCATGCCATCCAGACAGATCATTCCATACATAAGTACATCAAGGTAGTAAAAAGGGAAAACAGAATGCAGGAAATAGTGTGACCATTACAGAGAAAGTGCAGTGCAGGTAGACAATAAGGTGCAAAGACCACAATGAGGTAGATTAGGAGATGTCCAGGGAATCTGGCGAAGAGAGCCAGGAAGGAATTCCTGCTAAAACATCCAACACAAGTTGGTTAATTGTATTGGAACCCTAATAATAAGGCAGAGTGTGATATCTTAATAAGAACTTTCAAAGTCAGAGCCGCTGCCTCACAGCACCAGAGACCCGGGTTCAATCCTGACGTCCAGTGCTGTCTGTGTGGAGTTTGCACGTTCTCCCTGTGACCGCGTGGGTTTCCTCGGGGCGCTCCGGTTTCCTCCCACATCCCAAACACATGTGGATTGGTAGGTTATTTGGCTGCTGTAAATTGCCCTTGGTGTATAGGTGAGTGGTAGGACCTGGGGGAAGTTGATGAGGATGTGGGGAGAGTGAAAAATGGGATTAATTTAGGATTAGTGTAAATGAGTGGCCAATGGACAGCATGGACTGAGTGGGCCAAAGGGCCTGTTTTCCTGCTGTATAGAACAGTACGGCACAGCACAGTTGTGCTGAACTAAAACTAGTAATTAAGCACCTAACTAAACTAATCTCTCCTGGCCACACAATGTCCATATCCCTCTATTCTCTGCACATTCATGAAACTATCTGAGAACCTCCTGAACGCCTTTATCGTATCTGTCTCCACTCCCACTCCTGGCAACACATTCCAGGCACCCACCACTCTCTGTGTAAAAAAACTTGCCCTGCACATCTCCCTTGAACTTACCCCCTCTCACCTTAAATGCATGCCCTCTAGCATTACACATTTAGTATTGGATCCACGTCCCTCCAATCCCTGCATATTCATCCACCACCACCCCTGGCAGCCAGTTCCAGGCACCCACTGCTCTCTGTGTAAAAAACAGCCTTGGAGTTTGCATTCTGCTGAAGTTCACCAGAATTTTTCTGGACACGTTGCGTCCTGCAAATTCTCCAACTTTAGGTAACTCTCTCTTTCTGTTTGTATATGAACGGGTCATTTTTGCCTATCATGCTTTTATTCTCTTTTTTGTATATACAGGCCTGCTGTGCACATTCCAGTCAGCCAGACCCGCATGGTCGTGTAGCGGTTAGCGTAACGCTGTTACAGCGCCACCGACCAGGGTTCAATCCCTGCCGCTGTCTGTAAGGAGTTTGTACGTTCTCCTTGTGTCTGCGTGGGTTTCCTCCGGGTGCTCCAGTTTCCTCCCACATTCCAAAGGCGTACGGGTTAGGAAGTTGTGGGCATGCTATGTTGGCGCCCGAAGTGTGGCGACACTTGCGGGCTGCCCCCAGAACACTCTATGCAAAAGATGCATTTCACTGTGTGTTTTGAGGTGCATGCGACTAATAAAGATATCTTACCAGCAACATGGGAAGCACAGGAGACTGCAGATGCTGGAACCTGGAGCAACACACAAGATGCTGGAGGAACTCAGTGGGTCAGGCAGCATCTGTGGAGGGAAATGGACAAGTCGGCATTTCAGGTCAAGCTCCTTCGTCTGGACTGAAAGATAGAGGGGAGGGAGCCGGCATAGAAAGATGGGGGGAGGAGTGGTGCAAGAGCTGGCAGGTGATAGGTGGATCCAGGTGAGGGGGTGAGGTGATAGGCAGATGGGGGAGGGGGGAGAGTGGGAACGGTGTCAGAAGCTGGGAGGTGAGAGGTGGAAGTGACAAAGGGCTGAAGAAGATGGAATCTGATAGGAGAGGAAGGTGGACCGTAGAATAAAGGGAGCAGGGAGGGAGGGAGGTGGGGATGGCGGGGGGACCAGTGCGGGAGGGGAACCAGTGTATGGGTGATGGGGGCTAGGTAGATCAGGAGTGGAGAGAGAAAGGGTGGGGGGGGGGGAGCAGTTAACGGAAGTTGGAGAACTAAATGTTCATACCACCAGGTTATAGACTACCCAGGCGGAATACGAGGAGCCGTTCCTCAAGCCTCAACTTGGCAGTAGAGGAGGCCAAGGTGTCAGTGTGGAAATGGGATGGAGAATTGAAATGGCCAGCAACACATTACACAGATAACGTAGCTTAATCTGATATTTACATCCACACCTTATCAACAGAGATTCCCTTTCCCCAACGCACTGCCTCCCCCTACCTCCTCCGCTCCCTAGATTAACTTGTGTTACGGACTCAGTGAAAGCCCCTTTAAGATAGAGAGTGTGTGTGTATGTGTGTGTGGGGCGTGCTTACGTCAATCAAAGATAAAGGACGTAATGACGTTGTTGAAGAGGTTAGAAGAAGAAGGAGAGAGAGAGAGAGAGAAGGGAGAGAGACACCAGCCTGCTTGTTTTCTCTATCGATGGATGAGAAACAATAACTGTGTTTGCCACTGAAATCCATGTATGGAAGTTGGAAGTAATCCGGTGGAGTTCACTTTGTTGCTGACCTGTAGAAGGAAACAGGTATTTGTGTGTGGACGACCACGATTCGGATGCTTTTCGGGGTGAGGAAGTCACTACCGAGTAAACACTGAAGTGTCTTTTGGGTTCCATCCTGGAACATTTGGATTTCGTATGTACTCTCTCTATGTTTCTCTACATCTACATCTTATCTTCAGACAACGGTGGTTGTTGAAGAAGCCCTTGCTCATGTTTCACCTTATGGCTTGCGGAACTGAACTTTAAGAACCATTCCGGAACTGGGAGTTTTGGACTTTGTCACACACACACACACGACGAGTTTAGTTTTGGGGTTAACGTTCGAGGTTTAACATTTTTGAATTCTAACATACTAACATTTTTACTTTTATTTTACGTATTATCATAAGTAGTGATTAATAAAATAGTTTTTAACACTAAATCATGCTCAGTGTGTTTCTTTTGTTGCTGGTTCGTGACACTTGACTCTCTCTTTCTCACTTCTGATGAAGGAGCCTGGATCTGAAACATTGTTTGTCTCTCTCTCTCCACAGATGCTGCCTGACCTGCTGAGTGTTTCCAGCATCTGCTGCTTTTATTTCAGGTTTACCCGCATCTGCTGTTTTCTTTGATTTTCATTCATCAGGTTTTGAGCAGGGCTGAGAAAGTTAACTTATGATTCCAGCTCACATGAACTAGTTTGTGCAAATTAAGGTGATCCAACTGCAGTGTTTAAGACAATTAATATGAGTGATAGGTAATGGAAAGAAACTGACTTAAAAATTCTTTAAGATAAGGTATCTTAATTAGTCACATGTACATTGAAACACACAGTGAAATACATCTTTTGTATAGAGTGTTCTGGGGGCAGCCCGCAAATGTCGCCACGCTTCAGGCGCCAACATAGCATGCCCACAACTTCCTAACCCTTACGTCTTTGGAACGTGGGAGGAAACCGGAGCACCCGGAGGAAACCCACTCAGACACAGGGAGAATGCACAAACTGCTTACAGACAGCGGCCGGATTTGAACCCGGGTCGCTGGTGCTGTAATAGTGTTACACTAACTGCTACTATTATGTGCTGTCATGTCTACAAAGGCAATCCTAGCAAAATTTATAATTGTTGTGGATCTCAAGTCCACTCACAAGGCATGCGTTTTCACATTGCATAACGAATATCTAACATGCTTTTCACACACTGAAGAAATTTAGGTGACTATTCCTCCGATCAAGGTGTCCTCGTTAAATGTGTCTGAGCTTAAAATTGGAACTTGGTCATTTAAAGATGTTTTGAAGGACAGCTTCACGCAAAAGTTAGTGGAAATCTGGAGCCATACACCGACAAAACTACAGAGGCTGGATTAAAGTTTCAAAACTGCGATTGTATTGGTTAGACAAGGGTTATGCGGTTATGGGAGGTAAAATTGACATTCAGAACAGTTATCTTCAACAGCAGAACCAGCTCCAGAATTTGAGCGGTCTTCCTCTTTATCCAATGATACAATGTGGAATTGTAGTGGTAAAAAACAGCAGTCGAAAATTATGCTTCTAGTTTTACTGCTGCCACAGGAATTAGTTCAATAATGAAGAAATCTATATAAACAAATCTTGCTGAGTCTTCTAAATCAGGAGTACCAATATTTGTGAAAGATAAATCTGCTGAAGTGCAAAATCTTGAGTAGCTATTATCAAGGCTTGTCACTTAAACAATGACACATTGAGATTAAAGGCTCCAGCAGCCATGCATCGAGAATTAGTTTTGAACACTATTGGTTCGTATTCAGTTTTCATATACTGCTTTCCAAATGTCAGTGAATATGGGATCATCATTACAATTTTCTGCGTTACTCGCTTTACCTTCTTATGATCTGTGTCAATGTTTTTTCCAAAAGATTTTTTCTTCAAATTCAGTACAAATCGTGATAAATTTGATAGAATTTTAATTTGGTTAAAATGATTATAGCAAAAAGATTTGTCTTTCTCCATTCAATTATATATTTCAGCAACTTAAAAACTGGAAAATCTGAGGCAATGTATTTGGAATTGGAATTGGTTTATTACTGTCACTTGTACCGAGGTACAGTGAAAAACTTGTCTTGCATACCGATCGTACAGGTCAATTCATTACACAGTGCATTGAGGTAGTAGAAGGTAAAACAATATAGAATGCAGAGTAAAGTGTTAGAGTTACAGAGAAAGTGCAGTGCAGGCAGACAATAAGGTGCAAGGTCATAATGAGGTAGATTGTGAGGTCCAGAGTCCATCTTATTGTACTAGGGAACCGTTCAATAATCTTATAACAGTGGGATAGAAGCTGTCCTTGAGCCTAGTGGTACGTGCTTTCTTGCTTCTGTATCTTCTGCCTGATGGGAGAGGGCAGAGGAGAGTACGTCCAGGGTGGGTGGTGTCTTTGATCATGCTGGCTGCTTTACCGAGGCAGTGAGAAATGTAGAGCCCTTGGAGGGGAGGCTGGTTTCCGTGATGCGCTGGGCTGTGTCCACAACTCTCTTGAGGTCACGGACAGAGCAGTTGCCATACCAAGCCGTGATGCATCCGGATAGGATGCTTTCTGTGGAGCCTCAATAAAAGTTGGTGAGTATCAAAGGGGACATGCCACATTTCTTTAGCCTCCTGAGGAAGTAGAGGTGCTGGTGAGCTCTCTTGGCCATGGCATCTACGTGATTGGACCAGGACAGGCTATTGGTGATGTTCACTCAAAGGAACTTGAAGCTCTCAATCCTCTCGACCTCAGCACCATTGATGTAGACAGGTGCATGTACACCGCCCCCTTTCCTGAAGTCAGTGACCAGCTCTTTTGTTTTGCTGATATTGAAGGAAAGGTTGTTTTCATGACACCATTCCACTAAGCTCTCTATCTCCTTCCTGTACTCCGACATCATTATTTGAGATACGGCCCACTACGGTGGTATCATCTGCAAACTTGTAGATGGAGTTAGAGCAGAATCTGGCCACGTAGTCGTGAGTGTATAGGGAGTAGAGTAGAGGGCTGAGGACGCAGCCTTGTGGGGCACCAGTGTTGAGAATAATCGTGCCGGAGGTGTTGCTGCCTATCCTCACTGATTCAGTCTGTTGGTCAGGAGGTCACGGATCCAGTTACAGAGGGAGGTGTTGAGTCCTAGGTCTCGAAGTTTGGTGATGAGTTTGCTTGGAACTATAGTATTGAAGGCAGAGCTGTAGTCAATAAACTATAGTCTAACATAGGTGTCTTTACTGATTTCCAAATGTTAATAATTAAATACCTGTTTAATATTTTCAGTGGTTTCATTTGAATCACGGTCCAGGTGGTACACCCATGCATCTTGCTTTATTTTACTATTAATTTGGAGTACTGTGCTAAATCTAGCTGAGAGTCTGGATAATCTCAGAAATAAAGACCGCCATTAACAATGAAAGGAAGGGCAAAACCAGAAAATGCTGGAAACACACAGCAGGACAAGTAGCATCTGTGGAGAGAGAAACAGAATAAATTGTCCCAGTCAATGATCTTTCATCAGGCAGTACGACCCGAAACGTCATTGACCTGAAACATTAACTCTGTTTGTCTTTCTGCGGATGCTGACTGACCTTCCGAGAGTTTCCAATATTTTCTGTTTTCATTTCAGATTCCCAGCATCTGCAGTATTTTGGTCTGGGGGTTGGTCACACTGTAATGACATCAACAACAACAAGAAGACATATTTCAACAGGACTCCACCCACGTACCGCTAAGCTTCACTCAAGGTACCTCATTTTCAGCTCATCTGTCCAATGACAATAATTATTCTGTCAGTGAGCTTTTGCAGTATGGAACCTCTCCAGGTAGGACAGTCTCGAATATCCGGGGGCGGTCATTTAAAACTGAGGTGCATTGGAACTACTTCTCGCTGGGGATGGTGAATCTCTGGAATTATCTGCCCAAGAGGGATGTGACGACTGGATCATTGGGAGTACTTAAAGAGGAGGTAAAAAGATCAAGGAATTGAGGGCGATGGGGAACTGGCACAGAAGAGGAGATGAGGCCTGGGGCAGATCACATTGAATGGTGGGACATGCTTAAGACCGTAAGACCATAAGATATGGGAGCAGGATTAGGCCATTCAGCCCATCGAGTCTGCTCCGCCATTCGATCATGGCTGATTTTATTTCCCATTCTCCCACCTTTTCCTCGTAACCTTTAACACCCTTACCAATCAAGAACCTATCAATCTCTGCCTTAAATGCACCCAGTGACTTGGCCTCCACAGATCTCTGTGGCAACGAATTCCACAGATTCAGCACTCTCTGGCTGAAGAAATTCCTTATCTTATCTTATCATCTCAGTTCTAAAGGGACGTCCCTTTATTCTGAGGCTCTGCCCTCGGATCCTGGACTCTCCCACTGATGGACACATCCTCTCCACGTCCACTCTATCCAGGCCTTTCAGTATCCGGTAGGTTTTAATGAGATCCCCCCTCATCCTTCTGAGCTCCATTGAGTACAGGCCCAGAGACATCAAATGCTCCTCATACATTAAGCCTTTTATTCCTGGGATCATTCCTGTGAACCTCCTCTGGATCCTCTCCAACGCCAGTACATCCTTCCTTAGATATGGGGCCCAAAACTGCTCACAATACTCCAAATGTGGTCTAACCAACGCCTTATAAAGCCTTAGCAGAACATCCTTGCTTTTATGTTCTAGTCCTCTCGAAGGGCCGAGTGGCCTAGTCTTGCTCCTATTATCTTGTGTTCCAGCGTCCAGTCATCTGTTACCGCCTCTTGGGAAAATAATTGTCAGGAAGCGCCAACAACTAGGTAGATACTGTTGAAGCGATCCATGATATGGTAAGTGTTGTAAAGTGCTGTCAATAAAAGGTAAAGAGCAGGTTAACCTTCAGTGCAAGAAGCAGAAAGAGAAAGTAGATAAAATACACTCTACAGAACTGAGAAAGGATTAAGTAAGAACAGCACTACAAGAAGCATTGTTGAGCGAAGGTTCGACAAAGAGCAGTTGACATTGAGTTTAATCATTCTGGAAGATATTTTATGAAGAAATTGGAAAGAAGTAGGAGGTACCAAAGTATAAGGATTGATCATTTAGTCAGACAACGAAGTATTGACATGAAAAGCCTAAAGAGGATTTCATTCTATCTTTGTAGTACTTTAAACACACTTTTTAATATGTTCAGATAAATCGCTGGAAAAGCAATTTTAACTTAATCAATGGCCTGCTTAAATGGATTAAAATCTCCTTTAAAGGTGCACAGTCAGGAATCAATGTAAAACCCCTCAATGGATGTATTCAAACAAATAGCAAAGGGAGAATATTAAAGATCATCAGTAAGTAAATTTGCTCCAGAACAAAAGGGTACAAAGGGGAATAAGAATGGGGGGAAAATCATAGACTGATGGGCTGTATAATTAAAGTTACTTTAATAACTTCGAAGTAATTTAACCTGAAGGACTAAAGTGTTTCAGGAAGAGGTGATAAATCAGTTCTGATGTGGTGTCACTGGGACCTCTGTTCATTGACTAACATATTGCCCATGTTGCAGTGAACTAACCTCCTGCTGAAGAGTGATGCCAGCACATATAAGAGGTAGTGCGGGACCCATTATTCAGTATCTTCTTGGGTAGTGTTCCATGTCCGGAGTACAGAATATTGGGAACAACAGCACTTAAAAAGCAGCTGCTCTCTTGTAAAGATTTGCTGCTGAAGAAAAGCTGAACCTGTGGTAACTGCACACTGTATATATTTGTCAGAGGACACTGAAGGAGCTGCAAAACAAACTGTTTGGATATACTTAGGCCATCAATATTCTGTTAGATTATGAGAGCACTTCTATTGTGAGGCTGATTAAGATAGTGAATGAAAAGTTCTGTTACAGTTAAGAATCTAACACCCGGCTGGTGCCTAATTTGATGAGATGTGGGGATTTGTACATCAATAAATGAGAATGCACACAGTCTTTTTCTCAAGAACTAGAGGGCATAGGTTTAAGAAAAGAGGGAAAGATTTAACAGGAACTTGACGGGCAACTTTTTCACACAGAAATTGGTCTGTATATGGAAGGAGCTGCCAGAGGAAGGCACAATTACAACATTTAAAAGACAGTTGGACAGGTATGTGGTTAGGAAAGGTTCAGAGGGATATGGATCAAACGCAGTCAAATGGGACGAGCTTAGATGGACATCTTGGTCGGTATGGACCAGTGGGCTGAAGGGCCTGTTTCTGTGCTGTATGACTCATAGAACATAGAACACTACAGCACAGTACAGGCCCTTCGGCCCACAATGTTGTGCCGACATTTTATCCTGCTCTAAGATCTAGCTAACCCTTCCCTCCCACATAGCCCTCCATTTCTCTATCATTCATGTGTCTACCTAAGAGTCTCTTAAATGTCCCTAATGTATCTGCCCTCACAACCTCTGCCGGCAGTGCGTTCCATGCACCCACCACTCTCTGTGTAAAAAAAACTTACCCCTAACATCCCCCTTATACCTTCCCCCAATCACCTTAAAATTATGTCCCCTTGTGTTAGCCGTTGTCACCCCGGGAAAAAGTCTCTGACTGTCCACTCGATCTATGCCTCTTATCATCTTATACACCTCTATCAAGTCACCTCTCATCCTCCTCCTCTCCAAAGAGAAAAGCCCTAGCTCGCTCAACCTATCCTCATAAGACATGCTCTCCAATCCAGGCAGCATCCTGGTAACTCTATAATGCTTATTCGTGTTTTCCTTCCAGCTAAGCAGAGCGTCTTCCCATTGTTCAGCTGCATGAGAGCAGAAACCCTCCTGTTGTTCATCAGCTTGCTTCACTGTCACTGACGGATGTTGCCCAGTATCTGAATCTTGCTCTGTAACGTCATGCTTTTCATCGGTATTAATTTGGGGCACCATTGACTGGTTATACACCAACAATTCCCCAATTAGGGCACTTGGATATTTGTCTAAGCATATTGGTGATTAACTCCACCATGACCCCATTCGCTGCATGTCCTCATTATGCTGTCCTTCAAGTCATAAGCCTGTTATAATTGGTGTGGACAGCCCTGACTGCACATCAGATCAATCCTACCTTCCCAGCAACATGGATTGGCTTAAAATGAATGATTCATGGCCAGTTCTCAGGTAGCTGGTTCTTAATGCGTGTGATTCTGCACATTTGGTCTCAGATCAGTTCCTCATACATCAATAATACTGTGCACTCTGGGGACCCCAGCAAGATGGTAACACTGCGGGGCTCTCTCGCCTCTCTCTCTCGAGAGTGGATGAATCAAGTGAAGCAGGCGAACAGAGGGGTATCTGAATGCAGCAGCTTTGGAAGCTTGCCAGCTATCTCCTGATACTGCTTGACAGGCCCAGTAGCAGAAATGTGTCAGTCACCTTGACAGACACACTCGGACCTGACCCTATTTTGAACTGTATTGCAGACCCGAATTCAAGTGTGCGATTGTCCACGAGCTGACTTAGAACATAGAACATAGACTGGTACAGCACAGGAACAGGCCCTTCGGCCCACAATGTTGTGCTGATCTGATTGAGAGGTGTAGATAGAATAAACAGCCAGTATCATTTTCCCAGGTATATTACAGATAAGATAAGATCTCTTTATTAGTCACATGTACATCGAAGCACACAGTGAAATGCATCTTTTGCTTAGAGTGTTCTGGGGGCAGCCCGCAAGTGTCGCCACACTTCCGGCGCCAACATAGCATGCCCGGAGGAAACAGGCATGGTAGTGTAGAGGTTAGTGTAACGCTTTACAGCGCCAGTGACCCAGGTTCAATTCCCACCGCTGTCTGCAAGGAGTTTGTACGTTCTCCCCGTGTGTCTGCGTGGGTTTCCTCCAGGTGCTCCGGTTTCCTCCGACATTCCAAAGACGTACGAGTTAGGAAGTTGTGGGCATGCTACGTTGGCACCGGAAGTGTGGCGACACTTGTGGGCTGCCCCCAGAACACTCTACACAAAAGGATGCATTTCACTGTGTGTTTCGATGTACATGTGACTAATAAAGATATCTTATCATATCTTAAACTAGTAACTAAATGCCTTACTGAACTAATCCCTTCTGCCTACACAATGTCCATATTGGTATTGGTATTGGTTTATTATTGTCACTTGTACTGAGGTACAGTGAAAAACCTGTCTTGCATGCCGATCGTACAGGTCAATTCATTACACAGTGCAGTTACATTGAGTTAGTACAGAGTGCATTGAGGTAGTACAGGTAAAAACAGTAACAGTACAGAGTAAAGTGTCACAGCTACAGAGAAGGTGCAGTGCAGTAAGGTGCAAGGTCACAACAAGTTAGATAATGAGGTCAAAGTCCATCTCATCATATAACGTATATCCCTCCTT
This sequence comes from Pristis pectinata, assembly GCF_009764475.1. Classification (NCBI taxonomy): domain Eukaryota; kingdom Metazoa; phylum Chordata; class Chondrichthyes; order Rhinopristiformes; family Pristidae; genus Pristis; species Pristis pectinata. The sequence continues at coordinate 6,116,179 of NC_067414.1, forward strand.
TCTCTGCACATTCATGTGCCCATCTAAGAGCCTTTTAAACACATCTGTCGTATCTGCCTCCACCACCACCCCTGGCAGCACATTTCAAGCACCTACCACTCTCTGTGTAAAAAACTTGCCTTGCACATCTCTTTTGAACTTAGTCCCTCTCACCTTAAATGCATGTTTCCTCTGGGTTCTCCGGTTTCCTCCCACATTCCAAAGACGTACGGGTTAGGAAGCTGTGGGGATGCTACGTTGGCACCGGAAGCGTGGCGACACTTGCGGGCTGCCCCCAGAACACTCTACGCAAAAGATGCATTTCACCGTGTGTTTCGATGTACCTGTGACTAATAAAGAAATCTTATCTGTAGTATACCTGGGAAAAAGATACTGGCTGTTTATCTATGCCTCTCATAATCTTATAAACTTCCATCAGGTTTAGTCAGATTTAGTCTGGCCTGTTCCCTTTCGTTCTCCCTGGCAGGACTGGATGAAGCTTTCACCTTACTCTTTGGTCTCTAGTTGTCATTTATAGCATTTGCTGAAGGTTTTCATCTCTGTGGAAACCTTAGCCATTTCCCAACTCAGTTCCTAGTGTATGTTGTACATGTAGGCTTAAAACCAATCCCTTTAAATCTGTGTGCCATGGCAGGCCTTGATCTCAAGTGGATTCCTCAGGAAACGTTATTGAACTCAGCACAATCTCTGTCCCTTGAAATAATCTTCTCATTTGTCCTTCTTCCTGATGGTTCCCTGGAGACTGACTGTGAATTGGCCGTACGACATGGCCTTGTCTTTACCTGCAACCCAATAATCTTCCACAGTACTCGAAGGCCAGCGTGAATGTGGTGGGCTGACGGGCTTGTTTCTGTTCTCTATGACTCTAGGATTCTGTCATCCTCTGGGGAAGAAGATCCGCTATCCTTGCCTGGTTTATGACTCACGTTTGATCCATATCGAGGAAAGAATCCCTTAAACTGGAAAGGTTGCAGAAAAGATCTATGAGACTGTTGTCGGGACTCAAGGGTTGTAGAGAGAGGTTTGGCAGGACAGGAATTTATTCCTTGGAGTGTAGGAGAATGAGGGGTGACCTTACCGAGGTGTATAAGATCATGAGGGTCATAGACAGTGGCTAACACGAGGGGAAATAATTTTAAGGTGATTGAAGGAAGTTGTAAGGGAGATGTCAGGGGTAAGTGTTTTACACCTGGATGGGTGCGTGTAACGTACTGCTGGCAGAGGTGGTGGGGGCAGATACATTAGGGCATTAGGGACATTTAAGAGATAGATTCATGAATGTAGAGAAATGGAGGGCTATGTGGGAGGGAAGGGTTAGCTAGATCTTAGAGCAGGATAAAATGTCGGCACAACATTGTGGGCCGAAGGGCCTGTACTGTGCTGTAATGTTCTATGTTCCATTCTATGTTCTAGATAGGGTGAATGCACACAGTCTTTTTCCCAGGGTTGGGGAATCAAGAATTAGACATACCAATAGAGCCAAGAAACTGTGGGGCCCCGACAGCTGGTAGAACACATTTCCACAGCCACATCTGGCTCTTTAACACACTAGTGCAACCTCCCCCTCCACCCCCCAGTACATGAACTGGAATAGACAGACACAATCCTGTTCCCAGGGTAGAAATGGGGAATACAAGAGGGCATAGGTTTAAGGTGAGAGGGGGAAAATTTAAAGGAAATGTGCGGAGCAAGTTTTTTTACACAGAGAGCGGTGGGTGCCTGGAACATGCTGCCAGGGGTGGTGGTGGAGGCAGATATTGGTATTGGTATTGGTTTATTACTGTCACTTGTACCAAGGTACAGTGAAAAACTTGTCTTGCATACCGATCGTACAGGTCAATTCATTGGCATTCAAGAGGCTTTTAGACAGGCACATGAATATGCAGGTATGGAGGGATACGGATCATGTGCAGCCAGAAGGGAGGAGTTTAATTTGGCATCATGGTAAACAGAGAGATTGTGGGCCAAAGGGCCTGTTCCCGTACTGAGCTGTTCCATGTACTTCTATGTAGAGGGCATAGGTTTAGGGTGAGAGGGGAGAGATTTAATCGGAACCTGAGAGGCAACTTTTTCACCCAGAGAGTGGTCAGTATAAGGAAAAAGCTGCCAGAGGAAGTGGTTGAGGCAGGTACATTAACAACATTTAAAAGGTACTTGGACTGGTACATGGGTAGGAAAGGTTTAGAGGGATATGGGCCAAACAGGGGCAATTGGGACCAGCTTAGATGGGAATCTTGGTCGGCATGGACCAGTTGGGCCGAAGGGCCTGTTTCCCATGATTTTATGTCTCCTCAATTCAGAGCCTTTTAGGGATGGACAATAAGATAAGATATCTTCATTAGTCACATTTACATCGAAACACACAGTGAAATACATCATTTTGTGTAGAGTGTTCTGGGGGCAGCCCGCAAGTGTTGCCAGGCTTCTGGTGCCAACATATCACGCCCACAACTTCCTAACCCGTACGTCTTTGGAATGCGGGAGGAAACTGGAGCACCCGGAGGAAACCCACGCAGACATGGGGAGAACGTACAAAGTCCTTACAGACAGCAGCCGGAATTGAACCCGGGTCGCTGGCTCTGTAATAGCGTTATGCTAACCGCTACACTACCGTGCCTGCCAGTTCTGTCCACATCTCATGAGTGAATAAATGAAAGTGCTTCAGTCCTCTTTTGGTTAGAACCTGGAACTCACTGCCTCAGTGGGCTTTGGAGTCAGAAGCTCTCATAATATTTAACTAGTGTATAGACGAGCCCTTGAATTGGCGAGGCAGAGAAGGCTATGGACAAAGTGCTGGTAAATGGACTTAGTATAGATGGGTGCAAGCTGGACAACATGGTGGGCTGAAGGGCCTGTTTCTGTGCTGTATGTCTCCATGACCCTCAGGACACAGGTGATATTTCATACTTCCCAACGTTGGCACGGACTTGGATGGTGATCACACACATTGAACATTGGCCCTCCCTACTGACTAGATCTGTTGACAGGTTTTCGGGTACCTGGATGGGCACCTGAGGAGAGCCAGAGTCACCACTATGAAAGACCTGGGCCATTTTACTACCTAAGGGTTGAGTGAGAGGAAATGCTGCCATTGTTGCAATTCCCGGTATTTTCAGCATTGTCAGGAGCTAGGAAGTAGGAAGGAAAAATATCCTCAGGAAAATCGGCAGCTAAACCAGGGAGAGGATGGCTGTGTGGTGAGCGTCTCTCCTGCACTTGCTGTGGGCTGGCTTAGGAGAAGAGATTCCCCCAGCCCTTCCAATCAAAGCTGTTACTCCTCCCAGCAATCCAGCCTCTACCTCCCAGCGCACATAACGACACACTCCTAGTGTGTGGCCCCACGCTCCTGTCCCATCACTGCCCCTCAAGGTCCTGAATGGATGCTCAATAATCTTGCCTGCCCACTCCCTCGGACCCTTGTGTACTTCCTCCCTCTTCCCAGATCACTCTGATCGTCCAATCTCCCTGGCCTTGTGTGGACTTATTCCCTCCTTCCATGATGGCTTCAGTCCTTAAAGCCCTCTCCAGAGTCCTCCCTCCATCTTCACCACCATGCTTCCTCATCCAACAGTCTAAACCAGAGCAACAAACAAACTGCTGGAGGAACTCAGCGGGTCGGGCAGCATCTGTGGAGGGAAATGGACAGTCAATGTTTCGGTTCGAGAACCTTCATCTGCACTGAAAGAGTACAGAGGAGATAGTCTTACGTACCAGCAACAATAGAAACACACCGAGTCATGTACAAGTGCTAAAAACTATTTTATTATTAACTACTTATGATAATAAGAAAAGTAAAAATGTTAGATATCGAATATAATCCCCAAAACTAAACTCAAAGTGTTTGTGCGACAAATTCCCAAACTCCAAGTCCAGGAATAAGTCTCAAAGTTCAGTTCGGCAAGTCATAAGGTGAGACGTGAGCAAAGGCTTTTGCAAAACCACCGTTGACCGAGGACAAAATGTAGAGAGAAATTACGAAATCCAAATGTTCCACGATGGAACCCATACGACACCTCAATCACTGATGATCGCCATTGCATTGTTCCGAAGTGTCTGCCACCCCGAAAGGCATTCGAGACATGGTCATCCACACAAATACCTGTTTCCCTCTACAGGTTAATGACAAAGTGGACTCCACTTGTTTACTCCAAGAATCCACACATGGGTTATAGTGACAGAGACAGCTATTGTTCTTCATCCATCGATACAGAGACCAGCAGTCAGTGTCTCCCTCTCTCTCTCGTCCTTCTCATTGACTCACTGAGCAAAAACGTCAGCACGTTGTAATCTTGCTGTCGTGACGACGCCATGCACACCCACTACTACTCTACTGTACTATGTCTTAAAGGGACATTCACCCAATAGCCACCTGATCTGTAACAATAGGCGGTATAAGGAGGTGAGGGGAAGGAGTGGAGCAAGAGCTGGCGGGCAGGTGGAGGAGGGAGGGGTGGAAATAGCGACAGAGGCCGGGAGGTGAGAGGTGGAGACAACAAAGGGCTGCAGATGGTGGGATCTGATAGGACGGGAAGGTGGAGCGTGGACCCAAAGAAGGGAGGTGGGGAGGGCAGATGGGAACAGTGGGGGGGAGGGGACCCAGTGGGAGGGGTGTGTGGGTGACGGACAGATGGAGTGGATGGAGGGGGGGAAGAGACAGGGTGATGGGGGCTGGGTTGGGTGTAGGAGGAACTGAGTAGACCTGGAGGAGCGAAAAGGGACAGAGGGGGAGCTGGATTTTTAGGAGATGTTTAACTGGAACTGGAGAATTCAGTTGTAGACTACCCAGGTGCAATATGAGGTGCTGTTCTTCAAGTCTAACATTAGACTATCCTAGCGTTCCAGAAAAAAATGGTAGAGATCCCGCTGTTACATTTGGCTGCACCAAAAGAAACCAAAGACGTCCTCTTCCTTCCCTCTGCCTCCGAAGTACTGGGATCCTGCCATTCATGGGGAAGGCTTGCCCACATGTTGAAAATAGACAAGTGCCACCAACACTTGATCACCAGTCATTAATGGATTCCCACCATTTCTCCCTGTGAGGGGGATCGGGGAAACTGACTGTACTCTCTCCTTTTGATCAGAGGAAAGACAAGATGCCCTCCCACTGTGTGGGTGCATCTGTGGAAAAATAACTGGACACTCTTCACAGTTTAAGCTTGTTCTTTACCAAAGATTAAAGTTACATAAATCTCTGGATGCTTTAACTGGGAAATGCAATTCCACTAAAGTTGAAGGATTTATAATATTTATAAAATTTAAGCAAGACATACTCCTCTCAATTGCTTGCTGTAGCCTCTCCCATATGTTATGTTGTTTGAAGTTTTCACTGCTAAGTGAGCAGCTACTAAAACAATGTCTTGACTTAACAAGTCTGACATGCCTACATTAACTGCAGCGACAAAAAGCAGTGGTAATATTTTCCCAGTGTCTTGGATGTATGAAAAAATGTCTGTAGGGACTTCACAAGACAAAAATAAACGAGCAAACAGATTCTAATCTGCAAGAGGAAGTGGCCTGAAAGTTTAAGAAAGATTGAAAGTTGAGTTGCAAAAGCCGGATTTTGAGGAGATGTTTAAAGCTGTGGAATGAGAGAGAGGAGGGGACAGGAGAGTGGGGAGATCAGGGAGTTGGGCGGTGGTTAAAGACAAGTGGATCATGCTGTCTGTTTCCCTTGCTGGAAGGAGGGAAGAGGAGGATGCAAGAGGCTGTAGAGAGAAGTGGACACAGCCCAGTCCATCATGGGCACAGCCCTCCCCACCACTGACAGCACCTACAGGAGACCCTACCTCAAGAAGGCGGCATCTATCATCAAAGATCCCCACAATCCGGGTCATGCCCTCTTCTCGCTGCTACTGTCAGGTAAGAGGTACAGAAGCCTGAAGTCCCACACTGCCAGGTTCAGGAACAGTTAGTTCCCTACAACCATTCAGTTCTTGAACCAACCTGCACAACCCTAACCCTACCTCAGCAACGGAACTCTACAGACCACCTCTTGCACTACAGTGGTCTTGACTGTGTGCTTTTTGCACTAATATCTTGTTTTATACAGTCCTTGTTTCTCTACACTGTCTTGTATAATTTATGTTCTGTGTGTTGTCTGTACCTACAAGCCTGTGATGCTGCTGCAAGCATGTTTTTCTTTGTTCCTGCACCTCACTGTACTTGTACACATAACAATAAACCAGGTAAGGATATTGCAGGGATAGAGTCCAATTCCAAAGACTACTCAAGACCACTGTGAGGACTTTGTTTAATGCAGTAAAAGCAAAATATAGTGTGACAAGAATGTGAGGTGATGGACAAGTGGAAATATGAGACAGCATCACACAGCATCGAAATAGGCCCTTCAGCCCTCTACATTCACACCAACCACCAACCATCAAGTACACCGATCCCATTTGGCAGCACTTGGTTCATTGCCTTCTATGCCTTGGTGACTTCAGGTGCTCGTCTCGATAAGTATTGAGGGAGCCTCTGCCTCCACCACCCGCTCAGTCAGTGTGTTCCAAACTCCAACCACCTCTGGGTGAAGAAATTCTTCCTCAAGTCCCCTCTAAGTATCTTCTTCCTTACTCCAAACCTATGCCCTCTAGTCTTAGACACCACAATGGAGAATATAAGATCAACAGGGAAAATCTGAGTCGGTGGAAAAAACGTTGATTTGGAACAGCAATTCGGAGCCAGACCGTCACAGGCTCCATCCAGTCCGTCTTAGTGGACCGTTGCTTCAGGAAGGCGAGCAGTCTCGTCAAGGATGCCTGCCACCCTGGCCACTCCCTTTTCTCTCTTCCACCTTCTGGGAGAAGATACAGGAGCTTGCAAGCCTGGACGACCAGACTTAAGAACAGCTTCTTCCCCACTGCTGTCAGACGTCTGAATCTGGTGCAGCCACATTCTCGAACCCTTTAACTCTACCTCTTCTGTTATTGTCCTTTCAGCATTTCTTTTTGCACGACTTCAGTTTGCACTTCTATACTTTGCACCGTTCCATTGTTTTGCATTTGTCACTGTGTTTATTGATGCATTCATTATTACCATGTGTAGTATGAAAGGCCAGGGGTCAGGTGACAGTGACAACACTACTGACCCCCATGGTCGGATGATAGCATTGCCTATTAGGTCAGAAGCTACACTACTGTCAATCAAGGTTTGGCTTCACCCCATTAGGTAAACACTTTTGACTTGCTGGACCACTCGGACTGGTCTGTGCGAGCACCTTTGTTCCTGGGAACATCTACTATTGGCCCGTTTAAAACACCTTTGTCCTTGCTGGGCCACCCAGCCCCCCCAGCAGCATAAAAGTGCTGCAAGTTTGGTTTTCTCTCTCTTTTTCTGTGTCCGAGTATGTTGAGGTGAGCTGTGCACTACTTCAGGGCAGTTAGTTAAGGACTCCCGACACCAAAGAGCCAATGTTTGTCCAGAATCAGGGTGTCCAAACATCATACTGTTTATTCCTTGATCGTTTGTACCCAGTTATTGTGTGTGTGCGTGCGTGCGTGTGTGTGTGTGCGTGTGCACCTCACCCTCTGTCGCAATTCCCCTCCACATTCGTGATCTCCTGCTTGAGGGTGTGTGATGTGCGTCTGTTCCCATTCATTCTGTCCCCGTGTTTGTCTTTAATAAACCATTTTTAAATTACAAAGACTGTCTGTCCAGACCTTTATCTTTAAGATACCAAAAGAACCTTTCTCACAACACCATGTACACTGTGAGCTTCACACAAGCAAGGAATTTCATTGCACCCTGGGTGTATATGACAAAAACCTAACCTGAATCTACAGGACAGAACAGACCCTTCGGCCCACAATGTTGTGCCGACATAGCTAATCCCTCCTACCTACAGAATGTCCATATCCCTCCATTTTCCTCTCATTCATGTGCCCATCCAAGCCCCTCTTAAAAGCCCCCAATGAATTTGCCTCCACCACCCTATCAGGCATCGCATTCCAGGCATCCACCACTCTCTCATTTAAAAACTTACCCCTCACGTCTACCCCCTCTCACCTTAAATGCATGCCCTCTGGTATTGGATCGTTCAATAATGGGAAAAAGATATTGCTTGTCCACCCTATCTATGCCCCTCATCATTTTATACACTTCCAACAGATCACCCCTCAGCCTCCGCCGCTCCAGAGAAAAGAGCCCAAGTTTGTCCAACCTCTCCTGATAATTCATGCCCTCTAATCCAGGCAGCATCCTAGTAAACCTCCTCTGCACCCTCTCTAAAGTCTCGACATCCTTCCTGTAGTGAGGTGACCAGAATTGCACGCAATACTGCACGCAATCTAAACCAAAAGCTAACTAGCCTACAACCATCATCCACTTCCAAGGATGGCTGAATCAATAACACCCTTTTCATAATATCAAGCAAATTCAAGATTATCTGAAAGTATTTACATTTAAGGGTTTCTGCAACAGAGAATGAGATGGGAAAAGGCAGATCTGTGGAGATGGCAAGAAACAACTTTGCTTTGGAGCCGGACATTAGGAATTGGAATTGGAATTGGTTTATTATTGTCACACGTACCAAGATACAGTGAGAAACTTTGTTCTGCATGCCATCCATACAGATCATTTCACCACATCAGTGCATTCAGGTAGTACAAGGTAAAACAATAACAGAATGCAGAATAAAGTGTTACAGTCACAGAGAAGGTCCAGTGCAGGTAGACAATAAGGTGCAAGGCCATGAAGAAGTAGACTGAGAGATCAAGAGTTCACCTTTATCTTATAACAGCAGGATAGAAGCTGTCCTTGAACCTGGTGGTGCGTATTTTCAAGCTTTGTATCTTCTGCCTGATGGAAAGGGGGAGAAAGAAAGAAGAAAGATGAAAGGTAACTTTATTAGTCACATGTACATCGAAACACACAGTGAAATACATATTTTGCATAGACTGTTCTGGGGGGCAGCCCGCAAGTGTCGCCAGGTTTCTGGTGCCAACATAGCATGCCCACATCTCCTAACCCGTACGTCTTTGGAATGTGGGAGGAAACCGGAGCACCCGGAGGAAACCCATGCAGACACGGGGAGAACGTACAAACTCCTCACAGACAGTGGCGGGAATTGAACCCAGGTCACTGGCGCTGTAATAGCGTTACGCTAACCGCTAAACAACCAAGGTGAGTGGGGTCTTTGACTTTGCTAGCTGCTTTCCGGAGGCAGGTGAGAAGGATAGACAGGAGTCCATGGAGGGGAGGCTGGTTTTTGTGATGTGCTGGGCTGTGTTCACAACTGTCCGCAATATCTTACGGTCCGGGGCAGAGCAGTTGCCATACCAAGCCCTGATGCATCCAGATAGGATGCTTTCTATGGTGCATCTATAAAAATTAGTAAAGGTCATGAGGGACATGCTGAATTTTTTTAGCCTTCTGAGGAAATTGAGGCACTTACAAGCTTTTTTGACCACAGCGTGTACGTGATTGAACCAAGACAGGTTATGTTCACTCCTAGGAACTTGAATTTCTCAACCCTCTCGACCTCAGCACCATTAACGTAAACAGGAGCATGTACACTGCCACCCTTCCTGAAGTCAATGACCAGCTCTTTTGTTTTCCCATTGAAGGAAAGTTTGTTGTCTTGACACCATGCCACTAGGCTCTCTATCTCCTTCCTGTACTCAAACAGCGTCAAACAGGAGGGCAAGGCCTCATGTAGTGATCAGACGACTGGTAAGGAAATAGGATCAGAAAATTTGGCTTCAGCATCCTCATTGCTATAATGAATACCCCATGGCCTGACACTAGAGGAGCAGCTCAAGAAGAGGAAATTGCCAAGGCATCCAGAGCAACAAGAAAGCCAAACGGAGGGCCATCAATTTACGTGAAGAAGTAGAAGCTGGACTGATTGTTGACCTTACCGTTACTGATGATATGGGTAGCTGAGGTGAGCAGGAGGTTATTGATAAATCTCTAGGGGACATGGAGAAAGGAATAAAATAGATGCATACAGATAGATGCACACAGATAGATAGAAATAGGCAGTGAATGAGCCAAAAGAAGAGATGCAATGATTGACCTTAGAGAGTTTATAAAATCATAAGGGGCATAGATAAGGTGAACGGTCACAGTCTTTCCTCAGGGTAGGGGAGTCCAAAACTAGAGAGCATAGTCTTAAAGTGAGAGGGGAGAGATTTAATAGGAATTTGAGGGGGCAACTTTCTCGCCCAGAGGGTGGTCAGTATACAGAACGAGCTGCCAGAGGAAGTGGTTGAGGCAGGTACATTAACAACATTTAAAAGGCACTTGGACAGGTACATGGATGGGAAAGATTTAGAGGGATACGGGCAAATGCAGGCAGATGGGACTAGCTTAGATGGGACTAGGTAACTTGGTCGGCATGCACCAGTTGAGGTGAAGGCCCTGTTTCCATGCTGTATATCTCTATGATTCTATGATTGGCGATATCCTGATCATCCATATCAAGGTCTACGGAAACACCAAGGAGGATCTGGAGCGATGAGTCAAAAACGTCACAACCTTTCACTTGCGACTTTGCCCAGGATACCTCCAGAATCGATAGGAAGGGTAAGCACTATCTCGGATTTCAGCAGAAGTGGGCACAGAGGCAACAAGTCCTTACTCCACCGGTAATTACGTTCAGTGGTTGCAACAGAGTACCATCCCCAAGAAGAGGTTTCGGCACTCAGCCTCAGTGAAGAGAGCAAATGGTTTCACTTATGCATGCAGAGGCAGCACGGGGTGTGCTCCAGTGGCTTTGAAACAAGCTGGAGCTGATAATAGCTGCAGCTGTGAATGGATTTTTACTCCATGGAGAAAATAATTGCAAAGTAACAAGGACTGACAGTAATAAGTTGAGAGCTTGGAACCTGGAACAACATACTGTTCAATCTCTAAAATACTAAAGACCCTAATGTTAGGTAGCAGTTAAATTAATTATGATTCTAAAGAACCCTTCCCATTGATGCAATGTGCTTTTGATACATGTAATTATGGAATGCCCAAAGAGCTCGAAAAACCACTATTAAAGCTCTGCTATTATTGGTAAAAAAAATCTTTAAAAAATGTTTAATGGTACTGGTTTAAGAAATAAATACTGATCTTCTTCTGCAAAATTGTATTAATTATTTTAACAGCTCGTGAGAACTAGATCTAATTATGCAGTTAATCCACTGTGTAATTTTCCTAATCACTGTAATTAGAGGGATAGTAAGTTTATCCCTGGTTTTACATTGAATTTTATTATGCTGAATAAGAGATAAAATATTACAGTATGTAATTCTAATCATCTCTGAACCGAGGATGAGTAATTTGAGCTCAATTCAGATCCCGAAATATAAATCAAAGTTCATCATTAAGTCGGGGTGTCTTTTTATATACATTAATGGGGCACTGATGTCACTGTCAGTGCTAACATTTACTGACCATCACTAATTGCTCTTGAACCATGTAGGCAGTTAAGAGTTAACCACATTGGTCTGGGAGCCAATTGTAATATTGATTGGGTAATACTGACAGAGTGCCTTCTTTCACATTAGTGAACCTGAGGGGTTTTTACAACAACCGACTAGTCTGGTAGCCATTATTGATACCAGCATATTTTAAATTCCACAACGATCAATATTATATGAGATTAAACTCCAGAGCTGCCTTGGTGGGGTTTGAAGTTGTGTTTCTGAATGAAAGTTCAAGGCCTCTGGAATTCTAATCCCGTAAGTTAACACTATCCTACCATATCCTTGAAGGCAAGCAATAAACTTTCCACTCCACCAGCCTCCACACTCAATGGATCATCCTCTGTAATTTCTGCCAACTTCCACAATACTCTACCCCACCTCTCCGTTCAGCATTCCGAAGTCTCACTCTTCCACCATCGACCGTTCCCCCTTTTTCCTGGCAACCACAGAAGGTCCAGGACCTGCCCTTTTCCCTCTTCCTTTCCCATCCTCCAACGACTCCTCCTCAGTGAAGCAGGGATTCACCTCCAAGTTAGTGAGGTGAACTGGGTGCCCTCAACGTGGTCCTCCCCCACAATGCAGAACACCACTTGTCCATCACCTCACCTCCTTGTCCCCCAATACTTCACTTTTACTGCATTAAACAAAGTCCTCACAGCGCTCTTGAGTAGCCTTTGGAATTGGACTCTATCCCTGCAATATCCCTCTGTTCATTCCACAAGGTTGACCCTGAGCTTCCAATGGCCTGTCGTTTTAATTCTTTATCCCACTCCCATTCCCACTCTGATTTTGGCCTCCTGCGCTGTTCCAACAAGGCTCAATGTAAGGTCGAGAAACAGCACTTTATCTTCCATCTAGTCCTGTTCAGTCCTCAGTATCCAATACTGAGTTTGACACATTCAGATAACTGGCCTTCCCAGTTTGTGTTGGCCAGATCTGATGTAACATTAACTCCTGGACTCCGCTGAGTCCTGATGAAGGGCCTCGACCCGAAACGTCGACTGTTTATTTCCCTCCGTAGATGCTGCCTGACCCGCTGAGCTCCTCCAGCACTTTGTGTGTGCTGCTCTAGATTCCAGCATCTGCAGAATCTCTTGTGTCTAACATTAACTTGGTGTTCTCTCTCAACAGATGCTTCCTGCTGAGTATTTTTAGCTTTCTCTGTTGTTTTAGATTTCCAGAAGCAGCGATGTTCTGCTTTTCACAGTTCCGACGTGATCTTTTGTTTCTTTCCCTCTCTTTAACTGAGGATAGGCATATGGACGAATGTGAGATAGAGGGATATGCGGGAGGAAAGGGTTAGATAGTGTGAGGGTGGTTTGATGGACGGCACAACATGGTGGGCCGAAGGACCTGTTTTGTGCTCTGTGGTTCTATGGTTCTATGGTTAACCATCCTCTTTAATTTATGAACTAACAGCACTGAAATCATGGTGTCACCTGGACAACTTTGTTCTGCACCCTGTCACAGACATTCCCTCCCCCTCTCTGAAAATAAAAACACTCTTCTTCAGTTCCGATGAAGAATCATTGACCTGAAATGTTACCTCACTTTTTCTCTGCACAGATGCCGCCTGACCTTATAACACTTGTTGATTTAATTTCATGTTTCCAGCATCTGCGCTTTTTTTTTATTTTCATTCTCTGTTTTTATTTCAGAGTTCCAGCATCTGTGGGTTTCTTTTTTGATTTTTTACTCTCTGTTTTTATTTCAGTGTTCCAGCATTTTCATAATTTCTTGATTTTCACTCTCTATTTTTATTTCAGAGTTCCAAAATCTGCAAGATTTCCAGATCTTCACTCTCTATTTTTATTTCAGAGTTCCAAAATCTGCAGGATTTCCTGATCTTCACTGTCTATTTTTATTTCAGACTTCCAGCATCTGCAGGGTTTTTTGATTTTCACTCTCTGTTTTTATTTCAGATTTCCACCACCTGCAAGTTTCTTTTTTCTGCTTTTCAATTAAATTTTATTCCAGACACAGTAAAACTTGGATAATCCCGTATCCAATTGTACATTAATCCAGATGGTCTGGATGTGTTTCATTCTTTAATCCAGAATGTGAGTTAGGGGTCCAGAACATGTGGGAAGTGCGAGTGGGAGTGGGAGCTGAGGTTGGAGCCCAGAACACCAGGGGCCAGGAACATGGGTGGGGTTACATCTGGAGCAGGGGTCCAGGGTGTTTGTACACTTCTCGCTCTATTTAAACTCACCGACTTCACTGGGAAATTTATGATACTGTTGTGTAACAGAAATAAAAGTATGTTTGTGTATAACATCATGAGGGGCATAGATAGGGTGAACGTGCGCAGTTTTTTTCCCAGGGTTGGGGAATCAAAAACGAGTTGGCATCGATTAAAGGTGAGAGGGGAGAGATTTAATAGGAACCTGAGGGGCAACTTTTTCACCCAGAGGGTGGTCAGTATATGGAACGAGCTGCCAGAGGAAGTGGTTGAGGCAGGTACATTAACAACATTTAAAAGGGCCTTGGACAAGTACACAGATGGAAAGGTTTAGAGGGATGTGGGCCAAACGTGGGCCAATGGAACTAGCTTAGATGGGCATCCTGGTCAGCATGGACCAGTTGGGCCGAAGGTCCTGTTTCTGTGCTGTTTGACTCTGTGACTCCATTAATAGGAGTGACATCCAATAGTCTGGTAATCCAGCAGCACCAAGGATAAGATAAGATATCTTTATTAGTCACATGTACATTGAAACACACAGTGAAATGCATCTTTGCATAGCATGTTCTGGGGGCAGCCCACAAGTGTCGCCACACTTCTGGCACCAACATAGCATGCCCACAACGTCCTAACCCGTACATCTTTGGAATGTGGGAGGAAACCGGAGCACCCGGAGGAAACCCACGCAGACACGGGGAGAACGTACAAACTCTTTACAGACAGCTGTGGGAATTGAACCCGGGTCGCTGGCAATCTAATAGCGTCACGCTAACCGCTGCACTGAAAATGAGTATCGATCAGTGGTGAGATACCAGGTGAGGAACTAGGCTGACTTTGCCCGCCCCTGGCTCTGATTCTGCTGACGGATGGAGTTAAGTTGTCTGCGCAATTGTTGAATGTTGATCTTATCCTGTACAAAGCCTGGATGTAGTGAGTGGTTCATCATTCTGAGCAACGTCCTGGGCCATTGTAAGAATTGCAAGGCCTTGCTTCCTGCATAAGTATCCCAAGCTTCTTAACTCACTCGAACAAAGTTTGCTGGGCAGCCATCAGATAAAGGTCTCAGTCGACAGGGAAAAAAAACAGAATTGAGTGCTGAAGTCACTTTGCCCTATTTATCACCATTTTAAAAAGTTCTTCTGACTTTTTACCTCACTACTGGTTCCCCTCCCCACCTCCCTCCCTCTATTCCACGATCCGCCTTCCTCTCCCATCAGATTCCATCTTTCTCAGCCCGTTGTCACTTCCACCTATCACCTCCCAGCCTCTGACATCACTCCCACTCTCCCCCCCTCCCTCACCCGTCTGTCACCTCCCGCCCAACCTGGATCCACCTATCACCTGCCGGCTCTTGCTCCACCCCTTCCCCCCAACCTTTCTCTATTGACTATCTCTCCTCTATATTTCAGTGCAGATGAAGGGTCGCGACCCACAACGTCAACTGTCCACTTCCCTCCTCAGCTGCCTGACCTGCTGAGTTCCTCCAGCACTTTGTGTGTTGCTCCAGATTTCCAGCATCCGCCATCTCTTGTGTCTCCGAATCTTTAAACCCTTCTTTCTCCAGAAATCTGTTTCATCGTCTCTTGAGTCCATTTATACTGTTTGCGTCTGATGCCTTCGTTTGTTACTTGCTCCAACGATCCCGGGAATAAGAATCCTTCCTGAGCTGAAGTTCCATCTCTGGAGCATCTGGACAGTAAAAAGACCTAGGTTAGACTATTGTTTATTGACTACAGCTCTGCCTTCAATACTATAATTCCAAGCAAACGCATCACCAAACTCCGTGACCTGGGACTCAACACCTCCCTCTGCAACTGGATCCTTGACTTCCTGACCAACAGACCGCGATCAGTGAGGATAGGCAGCAACACCTCTGGCATGATACACTGATATCCCATAAGGCTGCATCCTCAGCCCTCTACTCTACTCCCTATACACTCTTGACTGTATTGCCAGATTCTGCTCTAGCTCCATCTACAAGTTTGCAGATGATACCACCGTAGTGGGCCGTATCTCAAATAATGATGTCGGAGTACAGGAAGGAGATAGAGAGCTTAGTGACATGGTGGCATGACAGCAACCTTTCCCTCAATATCAGCAAAACAAAAGAGCTGGTCATTGATTTCAGGAAAGGGGGCGGTGTACATGGTCTTGTTTACATCAACAGTGCTGAGGCTGACAGGGTTGAGAGCTTCAAGTTCCAAGGAGTGAACATCATCAATAGCCTATCCTGGTCCAACCATGTAGATGCCACGGCCAAGAAAGCTCACCAGCACCTCTACTTCCTCAGGAGGCTAAAGAAATTTGGCATGTCCCCTTTGACAGTCACCAACTTTTATCAATGTACCATAGAGAGCATCCTATCTGGATGCATCATGGCTTGGTACGGCATCTGCTCTGCCCGGGACCACAAGAAACTGCAGAGAGTTGTGGACACAGCTCAGCACATCACGGAAACCAGTCTCCCCTCCATGGACTCCGTCCACACCTCCGCTGCCTTGGTAAAGCAGCCAGCATAATCAAAGACCCCTCCCAACCCGGACATTCTCTCTTCTCCCCCCCTCCAATCGGCAGAAGATACAAAAGCCTGAAAGCACATACCACCAGGCTCAAGGACAGCTTCTATCCCGCTGTTATAAGACTATTGAACGGGTCCCTAGTACGATGAAATGGACTCTTGACCTCACAATCTACCTTGTTATGACCTTGCACCTTATTGTCTGCCTGCACTGCACTTTCTCTGTAACTGTAACACTTTATTCTGCATTCTGTTACTGTTTTCCCTTGTACAACCTCAATGCACTGTTGTAACGAATTGATCTGTATTCAAGGCAAATTTTTCACTGTACCTCGGTACATGTGACAATAATAAACCAATTTACCAATTTACTTTTCACTCCTCATTTTCATTCTTTATTACTTGGTATTCAAGTTCAACCAACATAGTCTGGGTTGCATATCCATTAGTCTTGAAACCAGAGAAATAATTGCACTAAAGGTGTGGCTGCATGTTAAATACGTATATGATCAAATGTATGTGTCAGTGAGCTATTTCTACTGTACTTAAAACAAGAGTGTGAAGTTCCACTGGTGAAGACATTCCAAAGTTCGGCTGCTCCTGTTAGTGTTAATTTTGCAGTTTGATCTGTTCTCTGTAATTATCTTTGGCGACAATGGAATTCAAAGGAAAAAACACCAGGGATACCTACCACTTCCCATCTTTCAAACGTCCTTGGATCATCCTTTTTGCTAACCTTTTCTTCAGTTACATTGCAACTATTGCACACAAGGCAAGACTTTTTATTTAATTGCCTGTTTGACATTGGCAGTCTACTACCCTTAGACTGCAGCTGAATGGAATTTATGAAATTGTTCATAGTGGAATAATTATTGAGTCATTCAAGCTTCACAAGTCTAATATCCTTGTTATTTAAATCATTTAAATATTAAACCTAAAATTGAAGACTTTATGTAAAGTAACCTGACAACTTTTTAACATGAATAGTAATATATACATATAAAAATCATCTTACCACATAATATGAATATAATAAAAATCTGAATTATTATCACATTAAAAAATTTTAAACCACAGTTCTTTTATATTGTGCAAAACCGTAAGTGCAATAAATTAAAATTATATTTTAATATATGTAATTATAATTTAGATTATTGATTTGCAATATAACAGTGTCACTTAAACAGAAAGATCGTGCTCCAATATTTTCACATAATTATGAATTTGGCATCTTACGAAGTATAAAGTTTATGTTCTTCTCCTTTCTGTGAATTGTACACAGGTAATAATCATACCCCTAACCCAATAAGAGTTTAAGTTCATTTGTATGCAGGGTAAAAATGCCATGAAAATAAGTTTTTTGCAGCAGCAACACAGTACAAGAGGAGGACAAACGTAAGTTAACATACATTTACATTAACATAAATTACGTATGATTTACACATGTACAGAACAAACAACGAAGTAAATGTAACGACACTAGTGCAAGGTTGAGAGAGAGAAAAATGTAGTTTGAGTTCGAATTAGGGGTTTTCAGGTCAGTTCAAGAACCTGACGGCAGTGGGGAAGAAGCTGTTGTTGAACCTTGAGGTGTGGGGTCTTCAGGCTCCTGTACCTCCTGCCTGATGGCAGCATTGAGAAGAGGGCACGGCCTGGATGGTGGGGGTCCCTGATGATGGATAAGATAAGATATCTTTATTAGTCACATGTACATCGAAACACACAGTGAAATGCATCTTTTGCGTAGAGTGTTCTGGGGGTAGCCCACAAGTGTCGCCACGCTTCCGGCACCAACATAGCATGCCCACAACTTCCTAACCCTTTGGAATGTGGGAGGAAACCGGAGCACCCGGAGGAAACCCACGCAGACACGGGGAGAACATACAAACTCCTTACAGACAGCGGTGGGAATAGAACCTGGGTCGCTGGCACTGTAATAGCATTACACTAACTGCTACACTACCGTGCCTGCACTTGAGATGTCACCTCTTGTAGATGTCCTTGATGGTTGGGACAGCTGTTCCCGTGATGGAACTGGCTGAGTCCGCTATTTTAGCCAAGTACGAGGAGGAGGGAGTCAGTTAGTCCTCAAACTCAGATGAAAACTGCCCCATCCCAGCTAACCTTCCATCCTCTCGCTTATCAGGAATCTATCCACCACTGAGCAAAGACAAGGGTCAGATAGATCGGAGTGGTTAACACCTCCGAAGGGGGGTCTTGCCAGCGGTCACCAAGCAAGAGACCTCAGAAGGTATTGTTGGATCTGGAGATGATGTTGTCCAGAAGGTTCTTCAGAAGTCAAGAATGAGGTGCAAATCTTATGGTTACAGATGTTTTATTAGTTGTTCATCAAAGTGCAGGTCAAGCAGTGTTAGCTTGTAACAGCAGGTAACACCAAGTAAAATCAGGTAAATAAGGCAGGTAACAAAGGACTGGAGACCTTGTGCTCTCCCTTTGTACTGCAAACTAGTTAAAGCTGGTTAGATAAGGGAATATCCTCTGACAGGAACAATAAGGGCAGTCTTGATTTACATTGCCATGACATCTCAGACTTACAAAGAAACTTGAAAATCTACTTATACAAACATATAAGCAAGGAAATTAAACTACGAGAAAAATAACAATTTAAATAGTGATTTATCCCCTAATCCAACAGTATAGCAGAAAGTGAAGCAGAATGTTTTGTTTAAGAAAGGGAGTAGGGATAAACCTGGGAATTACAGGCCAGTGAGTCTTACTTCAGTGGTGGGCAAATTACTGGAGAAGATTCTTAGAGACAGGATTTATGGACATTTGGAGAAGCATAGGCTGATTAGGGACAGTCAGCATGGCTTTGTGAGGGGCAGGTCGTGCCTCACGAGCCTGATTGAATTCTTTGAGGATGTGACAAAGCACATTGATGAAGGTAGAGCAGTCGATGTGGCGTACATGGATTTTAGTAAGGTGTTTAATAAGGTTCCTCATGGAAGGCTCATTCAGAAAGTCAGGAGGCATAGGATCCAGGGAAACTTGGCTGTGTGGATTCAGAATTGGCTCGCCCATAGAAGACAGAGGGTGGTGGTAGATGGAGTGTATTCAGCCTGGAGGTCGGTGACCAGTGGCGTTCCGCAGGGATCTGTTCTGGGACCTCTGTTCTTTGTGATTTTTATCAATGACTCGGATGAGGATGTGGAAGGGTGGGTTAGTAAGTTTGCTGATGACACAGTGGTTGGTGATGTTGTGGATAGTGTAGAAGGTTGCTGTAGATTACAACAGGACATTGATAGGATGCAGAGCTGGGCTGAGAAGTGGCAGATGGAGTTCAACTGGGAAAAGTGTGAAGTGATACACTTTGGAAGATCGAATTTGAAGGCAGGATACAAAGTTAATGACAAGACTCTTAGCAGTGTGGAGGAACAGAGGGATCTTGGGGTCTATGTCTATAGATTCCTCAAGGTTGCCATGCAGGTTGATGGGGTTATTAAGAAGATGTATGGTGTGTTGCCCTTCATTAGTCAGGGTATTGAGTTTAAGAGCTGCGAGGTAATGTTGCAGCTCTCTAAAACTCTGGTTAGACCACACTTGAAGGATTGTGTTCAGTTCTGGTCGCCTCATTAGAGGAAGGATGTGGAAGCTTTAGAGAGGGTGCAGAGGAGATTTACCAGGATGCTGCCTGGATTGGAGAGCATGTCTTATGAGGATAGGTTGAGTGAGCTAGGGCTTTTCTCTTTGGAGAGAAGGTGGATGAGAGGTGACTTGATAGAGGTGTACAAGATGATAAGAGGCATAGATCGAGTGGACAGTCAGAGACATTTTCCCACGGCGAAAATGGCTAACATGAGGGAGCATAATTTAAGGTGATTGGAGGAAGGTATAAGGGGGATGTGAGAGGTAAGTTTTTTACACAGAGAGTGGTGGGTGCGCGGAACGCACTGCCGGAAGAGGTTGTGGAGGCAGATACATTAGGAGCATTTAAGAGACTCTTAGATAGCCACATGAATGATAGAAAAATGGAGGGCTATGTGGGAGGGAAGGGTTAGATGGATGGGATAAAAGATAGGGTAAGGGTTCGAGCAGGATCAAATGTTGGCACAACATCGTGGGCTGAAGGGCCTGTACTGTGCTGTAGTGTTCTATGTTCTATAAAGTGAAGGGACCAAGTGAAGACTTGCACTATTATCCTTTTATAGCATCATAGAGTCATGGAGTCATACAGCACGGAAACAGGCCTTTCAGCCCAACTGGTCCATGCTGACCAAGGTTCTCATCTAAGCCAGTCCCATTTGCCCGCGTTTAACCCATATCGCTCTAAAGCTTTCCTATCCATATATCTGTCCAAGTACCTTTTAAATGTTGTTAGTGTACCTGCATCAAGCACTTCCCCTGGCAGCTCGTTCCAAGTACGGACTAACCTCTGGGTGAAAAGTTGCCCCTCAGGTTCCTATTAAAACTTGAGAAACTAAGGACTGCAGATGCTGGAATCCAGACCAAAAACATGATGATGCTGGAGGAACTCAGCAGGCCAGGCAGCATCCATGGAGAAAAGCAGGCGGTCAACATTTCGGGTCAGGACCCTTCTTCAGGACTGAAGATAGGAAAAGGGGAAGCCCAATATATAGGAGGGAAAAGCAGAGCAGTGATGGGTTGACAAAAGAGGGGAGGCGGGGTGGGCACAGGGTGGTGATAGGTAGATGCAGGTAAGTGACAGTGATAGGTGCGGGGGAGGAGGGGAGAGCAGAAACTTTAAACATTGAAACTTTCCCCTCTCACCTTAAATCTATGGCCTCTAGTTCTTGATTCCCCAAGCCTGGGGAAAAAAAATCTGCGGATTGACCCTATCTGTGCCCCTCATGATTTTATACACTTTTGATCAAAGGGTTTTAGCATTCTGATCCACAGACAAAACCAACACCTCCTGTTACTTTCACAACTTAAAACCTCTACTCTGGGTCTGGGGAAAGCAGAAGGCAACAAACACAGATTATGTGACAGCGTCGTCCTTTGAAGGGGAAATCACATTTGAGAATTTATTCTTCTTTGAAGTAGTGATGTGCCACAAATAAAGAGGAACCAGTGGACGTGAATTACTTACATTTCCAGAGGGCACTTGATAAGCTGCTGTGGAGAATTAAATCTCATACAGGAAACGAGCAGGTATGGACAAATGACCTGAAAGTTTATCTCTCTCCACAGACGCTGCCTGACCTGCTGTGTGTTTCCAGCTTTTTCTCTTTTTTATTTCAGATTTCCAGCATCTGCAGCTTTTTGTTGTTGAGTTTCATGGATAAATGATCGTCTCTCTTAACAGGAGTCAAAGAGTAGACGTGAATGGTGAGCAAGATATAATGAATCAGGTGTCCAAGAGCCTGTTGTTCAAGGAACTTGAATGAATGCAGTAAAGGTATGGTCACTTCATTTGTTTTTGACGCAAAGATGAGTAGGAAATTAGAGAAACAAAGGACTGCAGATGCTGGAATCTAGATGTAAAACACGATGATCCTGGAGGAACTCAGCAGGCCAGGCAGCATCCGTGGAGAGAAGCAGGCGGTCAACGTTTCGGGTCAGGACCCTTCTTCAGAACTGAAGATAGGAAAAGGGGAAGCCCAATATATAGGAGGGAAAAGCAGAGCAGTGATAGGTGGACAGAAGAGGGGAGGCGGGGTGGGCACAGGGTGGTGATAAACAAAGGACTGCAGATGCTGAAATCTAGATGAAAACCAAACGCAGACGAGGTGACCGTTTCGCAGAACACCTGCGCTCCGTCCATAACCGCGATCTGCGTCTCCTCGTTGCCAGTCACTTCAACTCCCCCTCCCACACTATCACTGATACGTCAGTCCTCGGCCTCCTCCACTGCCGGGAGAATTCCAAGCGCAAACTGGAGGAAGAGCAGCTCATTTTCTATCTTGGGACCTTGCAGCCTAACGGCATGAACATTTATTTCTCCCACTTTAAGTAATCCCCACCCCCCCTACCCCACAACACCCCCCCCCCACCATGCTTCTTCTCTTCTTCCCTTTCCTAGCCTTTTTTTGCTCTCTCTCCTTCCCTGTGACCCACCCCCCGGTGGATCTGCTCTCCCCTCCTCCCCCCCACCTGCCCATCACTATCTCTTACCTGCATCTACCTATCACCACCCTGTGCCCACCCCGCTTCCCCTCTTTTGTCCACCTATCACTGCTCTGCTTTTCCCTCCTATATATTGGGGCTTCTCCTTCTCCTATCGTTGGTCCTGAAGAAGGGTCCTGAGCCCAAACGTTGACCGCCTGCTTTTCTCCACGGATGCTGCCTGGCCTGCTGAGTTCCTCCAGCATCATCGTGTTTTTCACTTGGGTAGGAAAGTAAGTTGTAAGGAGGATGAAAAGCGGCTCGGCTTGTACCTGCTTTATTCTAGAAGAGCAACAGGGGAAGTTAGAAACATATAAGATTGTGAGAAGCTTTGACAGGGTAGATGAGGAGAGGATGTTTCCTCCTGTGGGAGAATCTAAAACTAGTGGTCACTGTTTAAAAATGAGGGCCTACCCATTTAGGACAGGGTTGAGATGGAAATGTTTTTTCTCTGAGGGTTGTGGGTCTCTTCCTTAAATGATAGTGGAAGTCAGAGCCTGTTTTGTTAACCATAGAACCATAGAATAATACAGCACAATACAGGCCCTTCGGCCCACCATGTTGTGCCGACCTTCAAACCACACCTAAGACTATCTAACCCCTTCCTCCCACATATCCCTCTATTTTAAATTCCTCCATATGCTTATCTAACAATATCTTGAACTTGACCAACGTATCAGCCTCCACCACCACCCCAGGCAGTGCATTCAGTGCACCAACCACTCTCTGGGTGATAAACCTCCCTCTGACGTCTCCCTTGAACTTCCCACCCAATACCTTAAAGCCATGCCCTCTTGTATTGAGCATTGGTGCCCTGGGAAAGAGGCGCTGGCTGTCCACTCTATCTATTCCTCTTAATATCTTGCATACCTCTATCATGTCTCCCCTCATCCTCCTTCTCTCCAATGAGAACAGCCCTAGCTCCTTTAGCCTCTCCTCATAATCCATACTCTCTAATACAAGCAACATCCTGGTAAATCTCCTCTGCACCCTCTCCAATGCCTCCACATCCTTCCTATAATGAGGCGACCAGAACTGGACACAGTACTCTAAGTGTGGTCTAACCAGAGTTTTGTAAAGCTGCATCATTACTTTGCGGCTCTTAAACTCGATCCCCTGACTTATGAAAGCCAGCATCCCATAAGCTTTCTTAACTACCGTATCCACCTGCGAGGCAACTTTCAGTGATCTGTGGATGTGATCCCCCAGATCCCTCTGCTCCTCCACACTGCCCAGAATCCTGCCATTTACCTTGTACTCTGCCTTGGAGTTTGTCCTTCCAAAGTGTACCACCTCACACTTCTCTGGACTGAACCCCATCTGCCACTTATCAGCCCAGCTCTGCATCCTATCAATATCCTTCTGTAAGCTTCGACAGCCCTCCACACTATCCACAGCACCACTGATCTTTGTGTCATCTGCAAAGTTGCCAACCCACCCTTCCACCCCCTCATCTAAGTTATTAATAAATATCACAAAAGGTAGAGGTCCCAGAACCGATCCCTGCGGGACACCACTAGTCACAGCCCTCCAATCCGAATGCACTCCCTCCACCACAACCCTCTGCTTTCTATAGGCAAGCCAATTCTGAATCCACACAGCCAAGCCTCCCTGGATCCCTTGGCCTCTGACCTTCTGAAGATGCCTACCATGTGGAACCTTATCAAACGCCTTACTAAAATCCATGTAGACCACATCCACCGCACTGCCCTCATCAATCTTCCTGGTTACCTGCTCAAAAAACCCTATCAGGCTTGTGAGGCAAGATCTTCCCTTCACAAAGCCATGCTGGCTGTCCCTAATCAGTCCATGATTCTATAAATGATCATAGATCCTATCTCTTAGGATCCTTTCTAACAGCTTACCCACCACAGACGTAAGGCTCACTGGTCTGTAATTCCCTGGACTATCCCTACTACCTTTTATGAATAAGGGGACAACATTCGCCACCCTCCAATCCTCCGGTACCATCCCCTTGGACAACGAGGACTCAAAGATCCTGGCCAACAGTTCGGCAATCTCCTCCCTAGCCTCATGAAGCAGCCTGGGGAATATTCCATCAGGCCCCGGGGACTTATGTGTCCTAATATTTTCTAACAGCTCCAACACATCCTCTCTCTTGATATCTACATACTCTAGAACATTACCCTTACCAACACTGTCCTCAGCGTCATCATGACCCCTCTCCTTAGTGAACACTGAAGAGAAGTATTCATTGAGAACCTCACCCACTTCCACAGCTTCCAGGCACATCTTCCCACCTTTGTCTTTAATCGGACCTACCTTTACCCTAGCCATCCTTCTGCTCTTCACGTACAAGTAAAAAGCCTTGGGATTCTCCTTAACCCTACTCGCCAAAGCCTTTTCATGTCCCTTTCTTGCTCTCCTCAGCCCCTTCTTAAGTTCTCTCCTTGCTACTCTAAATTCCTCACAAGCCCTGTCTGATCCTTGCTGCTTACACCTTATGTATGCTGCCTTCTTCTTCCTAACTAGTTGTTCCACCTCTCTCATCACCCACGGTTCCTTCACTCTGCCATTCCTTCTCTGCCTCACCGGGACAAATTTATCCCTAACATCCTGCAAAAGATCCCCGAACATCGACCACATCTCCATAGTACATTTCCCTTCAAAGTTCTCGCCTTATAGCCTCATAACTCGCCTTTCCCCAATTAACTACCTTCCCGTCCTCTTTGCTCCTATCCCTGTCCATGACAATGCTAAAGGTTATGGAGCAGTGGTCACTGCCCCCCAAATGCTCACTCACTGATTGTTCTTCATTAAAGAGAGGTGGGTTTCACAGGTTGACCCAGAATTTAATTGTCCATCCCTAATTGCCCTTGAGAAGATGAAAAAGGCGTTTGGCACCCTGGCCTTCATCAGTCAGGGCACTGAGTAAGTTGGGATATTATGTTGCAGTTGTAGAAGACGTTGGTGAGGCTGCATTTGGAAACTGTGTCCAGCTTTGGTCGCCCTGCTATGGGAAAGACGTCATTAAGCTAGAAAGGGTGCAGAGGAGATTTACGAGGACGTTGCCAGGACTGGAGGGACTGAGTTATGGAGAGAGGTTAAGCAGGTTAGGACTTTTTTCATTGGAGTGTAGGAGAATGGGGGGTGATCTTACAGAGGTGTATAAAATCATGAGGGGCATAGATAGGGTGAATGCACTCAGTCTTTTTCCCAGGGTTGGGGAATCAAGAACTAGGGGGCATAGTTGAGAGGGGAGAGATTTAATGGGAACCTGAGGGCAACTTTTTCACCCAGAGGGTGGTCAGTATATGGAACGAGCTGCCAGAGGAAGTGGTTGAGGCAGGTACATTAACAACATTTAAAAGGTACTTGGACAGGTACATGGATAAGAAAGGTTTAGAGGGATATGGGCCAGATGCAGGCAAATGGGACAAGCTTAGATGGGACTCTTGGTTGGTATGGACGAGTTGGGCCGAAGGGCCTGTTTCCATGTTATATGACTGTGACTCCATGACTCTAAGCTGGTGGTGAGCTGCCTTCTTGAACTGCTACAGACCTTGAGGTGTGGGGAAACCCTAAATGCTGTTTGGGAAGGCGTTTCAGGATTTTGACCCAGCTACGGTGAAGGTACAGCCATAAATTTCCAAGTCAAGGAAGTGTATGGCTTGGAGGGCAACTTCCAGGTGAAGTTTACTTTGTCCTTCCAGCTGGTAGAGTTATGCAGTTTGGAAGGTCTCTGAATAACTTTAAGGCAGCGGTAGATGGATTCCTGATAAGCAGGAGGGTGAACGGTTACTGAGAATAGGCGGGATTGCAGAGCTGATGTTGTCATCAGATCAGCCAGTACCTTATTAAATGGTGAAGCAGGCTTGAGAAGCCGAGTGGCTTGCTCCTGCTCCTAATTCGTATGCCCCTGGGTACAAGCCATGACTCTTATTGGGGAGAGGTGTTTCGTGATTATTATTCCTACCACAACTCTTGAATTTGAAGCAGAGTTTACTGAGTTAAGTGACATTGCTACTGTTTTTTTTCATCTGTAAAATTATAATTTACACACATAGCAAAATCAAGGCACATTGAATTACTACATTGTGATGAAAAATATTTTGAACAGGAGAGTCATTATTTTCAGCATTGTCTGAGAAGGAACTGTCCTTTTACTCCGTGGTGGGAGCATTTTTTTTCATTTCATGTTTGACACAGCCAAGCTCCTGCATTCTAAAAAGGTCAGCTACATCAAACGTGGCTTATCCCGTAATAAATAACCCCACCGAGATGGCACTGTTGTATTACACAGCTTACCCCATGACATCTGACTTGAATTTAATTTCTAGTGAAATTGATAAAGTACTACTAAGAGCTTAGGAGGATAGAGCTAAAGGCAGCTTTATTTGATAAGGGACCTGTCCTGTGCAGAATCATTCTCATTGGTGTATAATATCTTACATCTGTCTAGAATAATCATTTGCTCCTAAAACAATTTTTCCACAGTTGTGGTTCAGTGTCTTTACTTGATGTTAATTTGTGATGTTTTGAATGTGCTGAGATTAATGGTGGGTTCTCCTTAATGATTCAACCTCATGCGACATTCTTATCTCACATGTCCTTATTGAGTTCATCATGTCATTGTCCTTCTGAAACCTTTGACTGTGACAAATTGCAGGGACTCCCTGCGGAGTTTAATCAATTACTTTATCATTGACCTTTAACAACTCGAGGGCAGGCACAGTAGTGTAGTGGTTAGTGTAACACTATTACAGCACCAGCGACCTGAGTTCAATTCCGGCCGCTGTCTGTAAGGAGTTTGTACGTTCTCCCCGTGTCTGCGTGGGTTTCCTCCGGGTGCTCCGGTTTCCTCCCACATTCCAAAGACATACGGGTTAGGATGTTGTGGGCATGTTATGTTGGCGCCGGAAGCGTGGTGACACTTGCGGGCTGCCCCCAGAACACTCTGTGCTAAGATACATTGCACTGTGTGTTTCAATGTACATGTGACTAATAAAGGTATCTTATCTTTAACAGAAATGGGCACTGAGCAAAACTGCAGAACAAAGGTGCTCCAAAGATTTATTGACATTCAATTAAATGTTAATTTAATTATTGATTAAAACAATTCTTTGTTCAAATTACACATGTTTTTATTCAACAAACAATAAAGTTGGGTTTCAGTGAACCCTTCAGTTAAGATATTCGTACACATTTAGACAAAAAATTCCATGAGCAACTTCAACAACCTCTTCAAACATTAAATATGCATACTTCTCATTTTCCCAGCTCGTCACAGTGAGGTATTTACTTTTCATGAATCCACTTGTTTTGCCCACAGTACGAACTGGATTGGGAGACCCTAGTCATTGAATTCCCGCCCTATTAGAATATAGAACATAGGACAGTACAGCACCGGACAGGGCCTTTGGCCCACAATGTTGTGCCGACATAGCTAATCCCTCCTACCTACAGAATGCCCATATCACTCCATTTTCCTCTCATTCATGTGCCCATCCAAGCCCCTATTAAAAGCCCCCAATGAATTTGCCTCCACCACCCTATCAGGCAACACATTCCAGGCATCCACCACTCTCTCAGTAAAAAACGTGCCCCTCACGTCTGTTCTGAACCTACCCCCTCTCACCTTAAATGCATGCCCTCTGGTATTGGATCACTCAATAATGGGAAAAAAATATTGCTTGTCCACCCTATCTATGCCCCTCATCATTTTATACACTTCCAACAGATCACCCCTCAGCCTCCGCCGCTCCAGAGAAAAGAGCCCAAGTTTGTCCAGCCTCTCCTGATAGCACATGCCCTCTAATCCAGGCAGCATCCTAGTAAACCTCCTCTGCACCCTCTCTAAAGCCTCAACGTCCTTCCCATAGTAAGGTGACCAGAATTGCATGCAATACTCTAAATACGGCCTAACCAGAGTTCTATAGAGATGCACCATTACTTCTTGACTCCTGTACTCAATACCCCGATTAATAAATACAAGCATTCCATAAGCCTTCTTAACCACCCTGTCTACCTGTGTAGCCACTTTCAATGCGTCATGGACTTGCACCCCAAGGTCTCTCTGCTCTTCAACACTGCTAAGGATCTTGCCCTTTAGAGTCTACTGCCTATTGAATGTTGATTAAATCTCTGGGTTGCTTAAAGTTTGAGGAATTGGATGAGAAAATAGATTTCCATATATCACAGCCCAGATGTCAAGGTTTTCTGAGTTATACCATCTGGATCATACATAAACCCCTGATTGGAATAAAAATGAATCCACTTAAAAGATGGATTAGCACCAGAACAATTAGGATAGGCCCCAATTTTATAGTAACTATTTCCTCCATTTCTTAATAGTTACTATAAAATTGGGGCCTATCATAATTAAGTAAACATGATATATATATAAAAACATATATGTCTATCTTAGGCATGTCACCAGCACTGGGCTCCACCAGCACTGAATAATTAAGCAAATTCAATCTGCTCCAAGCCATTTACAAAAGTATAATTTAAAATACAAATTTTTTCACTGATGCACTGATGTTTTATGGACAAAGACCTGGTGTGTTGGGAGAACTTGGGGGGAAAACCCACACGGTCACGGGGAGAACGTGCAAACTCCACACAGACAGCACCAGAGGTCGGGATCGAACCCAGTTCACCAGAGTTGAGAGGCACCAACACTACTTACAACACCACTGCGCCGCCCTGGTGGCTTGCCAGTGAAGGATGTAGGTCAGTGGTCGAGTAACTGACTGAAGAACAGGAGGACCCCAGATCAAAGTGAGTGCCTCCTCACCAATCTACAGAGAGTTGATGGGAATGTGGGGCAAATAATAATTGGGGGTCAGCACAGACCCAGTGGGCCAAAGGACCTGTTTCCATGGTGTATGACTTTGACTCCATTGAGCAGAAGTTCAAGGTCAATGTTTTACCAGAACCATGTCACGATGCAAAGGCATGTTTTAACACAGTCTCCTGTGCTCTAACCCAATTGAGCTACAATGTTAGTCATCAGGGAGGAAATTTGTATTTTAAATTATACTTTTGTAAATGGCTTGGAACAGATTGAATTTGCTGAATTATTCAATGCTGGTGGAGCCTAGTGCTGGTGACATGCCTAAGCTGGATAGAGAAACAAATTGAACGAGGCAGGCAGAAAGCTTTTTTTGCAATATAACACCAGAAGCAAAGTGACATCTTGCTTATGGTCAGCGGGACCCAGGAATAGAATGAAGGTGGAAACTGAAGGAGAAGGGAGGAGGAGTTGACAGAGGGCGACAAAATCAGCCGAGGCACCACGAGGTGACAGTTACCTGCATATTGTCGGAAAATCCTGACTGGTTGCCTCATGGTCTGGTGCAGCAATTTCAACGCACAGGAACGCAAGAGGCTGCAGACGGTAGTAGATATAACTCAGTCCATCATGGGCACAGGCCTCCCCACCATTGACAGCTTCTAAAGGAGGTGCTGCCTCAAGAAGGCAGCATCCATCATCAAAGATCCCCACCATCCGGGCCGTGCCATCTTCTCACAGCTCCCATCGGGCAGGAGATACAGAAGCCTGAAGTCCCACACCACCAGGTTCAGGAACAGCTACTTTCCTATAACCATCAGGTTCTTGAACTAATCTGCACAACCTTAACCCTACCTCAGCAACGGAACTCTACAGAACACCTCTTGCACTGCCGTGGACTTACTTCTCATTGTGTTTATGCACTATTATCTTATTTTCTGCAGTCTTTTTCTGCACTCTTGTATAATTTATGTACAATTTATGTTCTGTGCGCTGTCTGCACCTACGTATTGGTCTCGGTATTGGTATTGGTTTATTATTGTCACTTGTACCGAGGTACAGAGAAAAGCTTGTCTCAAACCGATCGTACAGGTCAATTCATTACACAGTGCAGTTACATTGAGTTAGTACAGAGTGCATTGATGTAGTACAGGTAAAAACAATAACAATACAGAGTAAAGTGTCACAGCTACAGAGAAAGTGCAGTTCAATAAGGTGCAAGGTCACAACAAGGTCAGAGTCCATCTCATTATATAAGGGAACCGTTCAATCGTCTTATCACAGTGGGGCAGAAGCTGTCCTTAAGTCTGGTGGTACTTGCCCTCAGACTCCTGTATCTCCTATCCAATGGAAGAGGAGAGAAGAGAGAATGCCTGTGCCTGTGCCTGTGATGCTGCTGCAAGCAAGTTTTTCAATGCACCTGTACCTCACCATAATTGTGCACATGACAATAAACTCAACTTGTGACTTCTGAATATACAATGAATGTAAAATACAAAAGCATCACCCAGCAATAGGCTGACACAAATCCAATATACGTCCAGAAAATTGCCTGTGGCTTGCCCTTTCTCCCACATCACCTTGGCAGGAAGCAGCCAGAAGCCTCAAGGAAGTTAGGGAGATCTGGCTTTGTTACTGTCAGATCACAGGGTAAGTGACAAGCAGAGATCACAGGACCTGCCACTGTCAACACAGGGAAGAAAGAGAGAGCTTCGAGCTGAACATCACCTTTCATTCTTCAGAATGCCCTAAAACGCTTTGAAGCCAGGAATTGTACTCAGTGACTGTACATACACAGCTCTCCGGGGGAGAGAATTCGGAAGATTTATGACATTCTGGGTGAAGAAATCTCCCTCCATCTTAGTCCTAAATGCCAAATACTTACCACAAGACTGCAATCTTTGGTACTGGTCTTCCCAGACAAAGGAAGCAAAACCTTCCAGCATCTACCCTGCTTAATCCCTTCAGAATTTTGTAAATTTCAGTGAGATTAACTCTGCCTTCCAAACTCTGGGGAATGGTGGTACAATCCATTCACCCACTCCGCTTAGGACAACTTCTTCATCCCGGGAAGTACTCCAGTGAACCTTTAGAAACAAACGCTTTGCTGGAAGAACTCAACAGGTCAAGCAGCATCTATGGGGGTGGGGGGGTGTGGAGGGAAGGAAAAGACAATTCATTCTCCCCAACAGATGCTGCTCGACCCACTGAGTTCCTCCAGCAGATTGTTTGTTGCTTCAGGTTCCAGCATCTGCAGTCTCGTGCATCTCCAGTGAACCTTTCGTTGCACTTTCTCTGAGTGAGTGTATCCACCTTAGGATCCACCTTAGGTAAGGAGACCAAATCTGTACAAAATACTTTCGGCATGGTCTCACCAAGACCCCATATTATTTTGAAAGCCCTCTTAGACTCCAATTCATTGTTGTAATTCATTTGCTTGCCAAATTACTTGCTATAATAGCATGTAAGACAGAAATATATTCATGAGCAGATAATCTCGCATTATATGAATGTTGGTCAGGGCAGAAAGGAAAGACCCCTGCCCATCTTCAAAATTGTACCCTGGGATCTTTTACATCCATATAAAAGGCAAATGGGGCTTTGAATTAAATTCTCGTCCAAATGATGGCACCTCATAGGTTGTGGTATACCCACAATAGTGCACTGGAATGACAGCTTAGACCTTGTGACCTTTCATTTCAGAATCAGGTTTATTATCACTGTCTTATATGAAGTGAAACTTTTTGTTTTGTGGCAGCAGTACAGTGCAAAGATATAAAAAATACTATAAATTACAAAATAATAAATAGTGCGGATAAAGGAATAATGCGGTGGTGTTCATGGGTTCATGGACCGTTCAGAAATCTGATGGCGGAGGGGAAGAAGCTGTTCCTGAATCGTTGAGTGTGGGTCTTCAGGCTCCTGTACCTCCTCCCTGGTGGTAGTAACAAGAAGAGGGCATGTCCTGGATGGTGAGGATCCTTAAACCTCTTGAAGATGTCCTCGATGGCAGGGAGGGTTGTGCCTGTGATGGAGCTGGCTGAGTCTACAACCCTCTGCAGCCTCTTGCCATCCTGCGCATTGGAGTCTCCATTCCAGGAGGTGATGCAACCAGTCAAAATGCTCTCCACCGTACATCTGTAGAAATTTGTAAGAGTCTTTGGTGATATACCAAATCTCCTCAAACTCCTAATGAAGTAGAGCCGCTGGTGTGCCTTC
This sequence comes from Pristis pectinata, assembly GCF_009764475.1. Lineage (NCBI taxonomy): Eukaryota > Metazoa > Chordata > Chondrichthyes > Rhinopristiformes > Pristidae > Pristis > Pristis pectinata. Next base: position 6,148,356 of record NC_067414.1, read on the forward strand.
TTCATGATTGCATCAATGTGTTGGATCCAGAACCAATCATCGGAGATGTTGACATTTGTTCACAGGATGTGGATGCTAGCGGCGATACCAGCATTTATTACCAATCACAAAATGCCCCTAACTTAAGGGGACAAGTGGGAGCCAAGGCCTGGAGTCAGGTATAGGCAAAACCAATGAGAAGCAACACACAAAGCGCTGGGGGAACTCAGCGGGTCAGGCAGCACCCATGAAGGGAAATGGACCGTCAAAGTTTCAGGCCGAGACCCTTCATCAGGACCAACGAGAATGCTGAGTTTTCTTCCCCAAGGGATGTCCGTGAACTGAATAGGTGTTCGTGACAATCAGTGGTTTCAAGATGAATGTTAATGATACCAGGTTTTCAAATCAAAAATGAAAACTCAAAAGCAAAAATCCAATTTTAGATGGCTCGCTCTCTCTTCCTCTTTGTATCTGGACTGGTCACATCTGCCTCCTCCCTCTCTCCTCCTTTTTCCTTTAATTCATACGTTCTGGTTTGGTGGGCATGTCCCGGAACGTCAGACCACACATCACCCAGACGTCACAGCGCTGGTAACACATTACACAGACAAAGGAGATCAACACTCCTCAACTGCTGCTTTATTTCACACCCCCCCCCCCAGAGAAACTCTCTTGGTTCCACCCATCGCCTTCCCTCACTTTCTCTGTCACCTGAACTAACTTGCTTTTCTCTTTCCCAGAGGAAAGGTCCCAGACCTAGAATGTTAACTGTTTCTCTGTCCACAGCTGCTACCTGGCCTAGAACAGTACAGCACAGGAACAGGCCCTTCGGCCCACCATGCCTGTGCTGACCACGATGCCAAATTAAACTTAATCCCTTCTGCCCGCGCACGTTCCATGTCCCTCCATTCCCTGCAAGGATGTAACGCTGAGGCTTTCTCAGGCATTGGTCAGACCACATTGGGAGCATTGGGAGCAGTTTTGGGCCCCGTATCTAAGGAAGGATGTGCTGGCGTTGGAGAGGGTCCAGAGGAGGTTTACAAGAATGATCCTGGGTATGAAAGGGTTAATGTATGAGGAGCATTTGATGGCTCCGGGCCTGTACTCGATGGAGTTTAGACGGATGTGGGGGGAGTCGCATTGAAACCTGCCAAATATTGGAAGGCCTGGATAGAGTGGATGTGGAGAGGATGTTTCTAGTAGTGGGAGAGTCTAGGACCAGAGGGCACAGCCTCAGAATAGAAGGACATCCCTTTAGAACTGAGATGAGGAGGAATTTCTTTAACCAGAGGGTGGTGAATCTGTGGAATTCATTGCCACAGACAGCTGTGGAGGCCAAGTCGTTGTGTGTATTTAAAGTGGAGATTGATAGGTTCTTGATTAGTGAGGGAGTCAAAGGTTAAGGGGAGAAGGCAGGAGAATGGGGTTGAGAAGGAAAAATAAATCAGCCATGATCGAATGGCAGAGCAGGTTCGATGGGCCGAATGGCCTAATTCTGCTCCTATGTCTTACTCATGCACCCATCTATAAGCAGGTTTAACGCCTCTATCACAGCTCCCTCCACCACCACCCCTGGCAGCACATTCCAGGCACCCACTGCTCTCTGTGCAGAACACCTTGCCCTGCACATCTCCTTTATACATTCCCCCTCTCATTTTAACTGCATGTCCTCTAGTATTTGACATTTTCACCCTTGTATAACAATAAACGCTGCTGTGGCAACTGCTCTGCCTGAGACTGCAAGAAACTGCAGAAAGTTGTGGACACAGCCCAGCGCATCACGGAAACCAGCCTCCCCTCCATGGACTCTGTCTGCACTTCTCGCTGCCTTGGTGAAGCAGCCAGCTTTAGATACAGGGCCTAAAACTGCTCACGATACTCCAAATGTGGTCGAAGACCCCACCCACCCTGGACATTCTCTCTCCTCCCCCCTCCCATCAGGCAGAAGATACAAAAGCCTGAAAGCACGTACCACCAGGCTCAAGGACAGCTTCTATCCCACTGTTATAAGACTATTGAACGGTCCCCTAATACGATCAGATTGACACTTGACCTCACAATCTACTCATCATAGCCTTGCACCTTATTGTCTGCCTGCACTGCACCTTATCTGTAACCGTAACACTTTATTCTGCATTCTGTTATTGTTTTCCCTTGTACTACCTCAATGTACTAATGTGGTGAAATGATCTGTATGGATGGCATGCAAAACAGTTTATCACTGTATCTCAGTACATGTACAATAATAAACCAATTTACCAATTTACCATTTACCAATGTTTGGAGTCTCAAATCCCAGATATCATTCTTTTATCTGCATTCAGTTGACCATACTCTTCGAAACCTTGGCCTGTGGACAATTGAGCTAATTTGTTGTCTTATAATGAAATGTGGAACAGATTGTAGAAATAGTACAGACAAGTTCCTAACTTGCTTCCGATGAGTATACCCCTCAAGTGATTGAATTCACAAACCTCAGTAAAAATATTGAGGGAAAAGTTTCCTACTCTTTAATTGTTAACAATGCACAACTGACACTTCCCTGAAAAGCATCTAACACCAAACCAGTAAATAACGCAATCATGCAAATAACCACATTCGATTGAACAGATTTAAGTTCACGAAAACGGGAGATAAGTCAACACTTCAGTTTCGTGCAAGTTCACAAATTAAGTGGCTAATTAATTGGAAGATAATCTATTTTGCATGCTCTTAAATTAATCGACTTAATAATAACGTTACAGCTCAGTATTAGTTTTGAAACATCTCATTATTATAGCAATCATCCTCAAGGAGATCTTGAAATACATTAAGATAGACAGGGATAAAATTTTTGGCAAATCGTTGAACTCCTGCCTTAAGTTAAGAAGTTCCAAGTTCCATGGGGATGAGTTTGAGAAAAGTGGAGGTGAAATTCACCCGCTCCTTCAGCACCCACTGATACTTGGATGTTCTGCCAGATCCACGAGTTCCTCAGTGTAAGCAAAATGGGCAGCACTCTCACCAGCCCATTTCCGAGCAGCAAAGGCACTGTACACTCTGCTCCCATTCACGTAGCGCAAACAGAAATTCTGGAAGAACTCAGCCAGTCTAGCAGCGTTGGTGGAAAGAGGAACCAGTCAATGTTCCAGGTAAGGTTGGGGAGTTGGTATAGTTGTGGAGAGAAGATAAAGGCATGCATGTGAACATAGAACACAGAACAGTACAACACAGAACAGGCCCTTCGGCCCACAATGTTGTGCCGACATAGCTATTCCCTCCAACCTACAGAATGCCCATATCCCTCTATTTTCCTCTCATTCATGTGCCCATCCAAGCCCCTCTTAAAGGCTCCCAATGAATTTGCCTCCACCACCCTATCAGGCAACGCATTCCAGGCATCCACCACTCTCTCAGTAAAAAACGTGCCCCTCACATCTGTTTTGAATCTACCCCCTCTCACCTTAACTGCATGCCCTCTGGTATTGGATCGCTCAGTAATTGGAAAAAGATATTGCTTGTCCACCCTATCGATGCCTCTCATAATTTTATACACTTCCAACAGATCACCCCCCAGCCTCCGCCGCTCCAGAGCCCACGTTTGTCCAGCCTCTCCTGATAGCACATGCCCTCTAATCCAGGCAGCATCCTGGTAAACCTCCTCTGCACCCTCTCTAAAGCCTTCCTATAGTGAGGTGACCAGAATTGCACGCAATACTCTACATGTGGCCTAACCAGAGTTCTATAGAGATGCATCATAACTTCTTGACTCCTGTACTCAATACCTCGATTAATGAAAGCAAGCATTCCTTAAGCCTTCTTAACCACCCTGTCTACCTGTGTAGCCACTTTCAATGAGCCATGGACTTGCACCCCAAGGTCTCTCTGCTCTTCAACACTGTTAAGGGTCTTGCCCTGAAGAGTGTACTGCCTCTTGACATTAGTCCTACCAAGGTACAACACCTCACATTTATTCGGGTTAAACTCCATCTGCCATTTCTCTGCCCACATCTTGCCCACATGCTGTGTTAACACATAGCACTGAGTGTGGCTCTCAGGATACAGTTCGAGCACTGCTTCGAGAACCCATGGAGAGTTTGAAGATAGCTCAGCTTCCAAACCATGAAGGGTGAAATCAGAGTTGAAACAAAAGAAGGATGAGCTCGAGCTGGCTGTGGAGGCAAATTTTACTCAGGACCTATCAAAGACCAGGAGGGAAGCAGGGCAAACCATGTAAAAGAAACTGACAATATGAAAGTGGAGGACAACTTCTTCAGGGTAGCCATACCTGGAAGAGAAGTCAGTAGTGGAAAATTTGTCTCCCATTTACGTAGCATTAATTACCACTTCATAGTGCCAATGCAGAGTATAACAGCAGCAGCATGCTGTTGTCACCACCAAAATTCAAGCAAATGCACAATCTGGTAAAATTCAAATACACATATTTTCCTCAATTAGGGAAATTTGTTTAAAATTGTAACTTTTTATCAGTCAAAGATTCATGTCAAACCTTCATAATGTTCCATAATCAATATATGATATCACTTTATTTTATAATATCAATATATTATAATAGATAATATCAATATAACACAAGCTGCTGTAGAGATGGTTGACATCTTCAAGTTCCTGGGCATCCATATCACCAGCGATCTCTCCTGGTCCCTCCACACTGGTGTGGTGATCAAGAAAGCACATCAGCATACTGTATGTACTTTCTTAGGCAGATGAGAAGATTTGGCTTGTCCACAAGGATTCTCTCGAACTTCTGCAGATGTGCTATAGAAGGTACCCTGAGAGGTTGCATCTCAGCCCTGGTACAGCAACTGCTCTGCTCTGGACTGTCCGAACCTGCAGAGAGTGGTGAACACTGCCCAGTCCGTCACTGGCTTCTCACTTCCTTCCACCCAATCCATCTCCACGGTGTGTTGAACATTGAACATAGAACATAGAACACTACAGCACAGTACAGGCCCTTCGGCCCACAATGTTGTGCCGACATTTTATCCTGCTCTAAGATCTATCTAACCCTTCCCTCCCACATAGCCCCCCTCCCCGTTCCTCTGTCATTCATGTGTCTATCTAAGAGCCTCTTAAATGTCCCTAATGTATCTGCCCCCACAACCTCTGCCGGCAGTGCGTTCTACACACCCACCACTCTCTGTGTAAAAAACTTACCCCTGACATCCCCCTTATACCTTCCTCCAATCACCTTAAAATTATGTCCCCTTCAGGAAGCTTCTGGAAGGCAAACAGTATAGTCAAGGATGCCTGCCCACCCTGGCCGTTGCATTTTCTCTCTTCTATCTTCTGGGAGAAGATACAGGAGCTCGAAAGCCCAGACGGCCAGACTCAAGAACAGCTTCTTCCCCACTGCTGTCAGACTCCTGAACCAGTCACCCCTCTCACATCCCTTTCCCGGAGGGGCTGCCACATTCTCAGACTCTTAACTCTCCCTCTCTCAGTTATTCTGTCATTGTCACTTCAGCATTTCTGTTTGCACTACCTCAGACTGCACGACTGTACTTTGTACCATTCTGTTGTTTTGCATTCGTCACTGTATTTATTGCTGTATTTATTATTGCCATGTACACTGTTTGCTGAGAGCTTCATGTGAGCAAGGGATGTGCACCCTGGTGTGTATGCCTTTGTGTGTTGCTCTACCTTCTTCAGGGATTCAGGCTTCATTAGGTTCAGAGAGAAGCTTTAGAGGGATATAGGCCAAATGAGGGCAACTGGGATTAGTTCAGATAGATAAGATAAAATATCTTTATTAGTCACACGTGCATCGAAACACACAGTGAAATGCACCTTTTTGAGTAGAGTGTTCTGGGGGCAGCCTGCAAGTGTCGTCACTCTTCTGGCGCTAACATAGCATGTCCACAACTTCCTAACCCATACGTCTTTGGAATGTGGGAGGAAACCGGAGCACCCGGAGGAAACCCACGCAGACACGGGGAGAACGTACAAACTCCTTACAGACAGTGGCGGGAATTGAACCCGGGTCACTGGTGCTGTAATAGCATTACGCTAACCGCTACACTACTGTGCCTGCCCATCTTGGTCTCCATGGATAAGTTGGCCCAAATGGCCTCTTTAGTGCTGTATAACTCTATGACTCTATTCTCACTATTGATATTGGTATTGGTTTATTATTATCACTTGTACCAAGGTACAGTGAAAAGCTTGTCTTACAAACCGATCATACAGGTCAATTCATTACACAGTGCTGTTACATTGAGTTAGTACAGAGTGCATTGAGGTAGTACAGGTAAAAACAATAACAGTACAAAGTGTCACAGCTACAGAGAAAGTGCAGTGCAATAAAGTGCAAGGTCACAACAAGGTAGATCGTGAGGTCAGAGTCCATTTCATTGTATAAGGGAACCATTCAATAGTCTTATCACAGTGGGATAGAAGCTGTCCTTGAGCCTGGTGGCACGTGCCCTCGGGCTCCTGTATCTTCTACCCGATGGAAGAGGAGAGAAGAGACGATGTCCTGGGTGGGGTCTTTGATTATACTGGCTGCTACACCAAGACAACGAGAGGTAAAGACAGAGTCCAAGGAGGGGAGGCTGGTGTCCGTGATACGCTGGGCTGTGTCCACAACTCTCTGCAGCTTCTTGCGGTCCTGGGCAGAGCAGTTGCCGTACCAAGCAGTGATACATCCTGATAGGATGCTTTCTATGGTGCATCAGTAAAAGCTGGTGAGTGTCAAAGGGGACAAACCAAATTTCTTTAGCCTCCTGAGGAAGTAGAGGCACTGGTGAGTTTTCTTGGCCGTGGCATCTACGTGATTTGACCTGTAAGGTACCTGGTGTGACTGGACATGTCTCTATTGACCATATAGAGACGTCTTTGACGTGTTGGAGCTGTCCAGCCTTTGCTTCACACAGATCACAGAACATGATGTTCCTGATACAGATTTCAGCACTGCGCTTCAACACATTTGCAAACTAAAATCAGTGGCACCAGGTACCCCCTCTAGTGAAAGAAAGGAGAATGCTCACTTTCTTTTTCTGTTAATAAAAACTTTTGAGTTCTGGCAACATCTCCGCAGATCTCCTCTGCACCCTCCCCATTGCAATTACACCTCCCCTGTAACATGGTGACCAGCACTCTATGTAGTACTTGAGCAAGGGTAGAGTCTTCCTCAAGCATGTACACTATATGTGCAAAATTCAGTTCCACCTAATGTCCGTACACCAGACAGACTTTCGGAAAAGGAATCTTGTACCAATGCTTGTTATAGAGTTTTAAATTAAATTAAATTTTATTTACAGCGTGGTAACAGGCCCTTTCACCCCAACAAGTCGACGCTGCCCATTTTAGACCCCCAAATTAAGCTACCCGTACGTCTTTCGAATGTGGGAGGAAACCGGAGCACCCAGAGGAAACCCACACAGATGCGGGGAGAACGTACAAACTCCTTACAGACAGCGGATGGATTTGAACCCAGGTCGCTGGCGCTGTAAAGCATTATGCTAACCACTATGCTACCGTGCCTGCTATTTCAGGTAGATAGTTAGCATGGATACAGGGACACACATGGGAATGTTAAATGTTACCTCTTTCAGTGAGACATCTTCAACTCACTCATATTATGACCATAATACATTGAAAGCACAGCAGTGTAGCAGTTAGCGTAACACTATTACAGTGCCAGCGACCCGGGTTCAATTCCAGCCGCTGTCTGTAAGGAGTTTGTACGTTCTCACTGTGACTGCATGGGTTTCCTCCGGGTGCTCCGGTTTCCTCCCACACTCCAAAGACGTACGGTATAGGAAGTTGTGGGCGTGCTATGTTGGCGCCGGAAGCGTGGCGACACTTGTGGGCTGCCCCCAGAACACTCTATGCAAAAGATGCATTTCACTGTGTGTTTCGATATATACATATGACTAGTAAATAAATATCTTATTTTATACTGCTATTACTTCTGAGCATTTAGGAAATTTTTTAATCCAAATTGAGAAGGGGACCCTTGTTCTGGCTCAATGCCCACAGCCAAACGATGTGCACATCCTAGCAAGGAGACCACCCCGTATGGATGGTATCTACATCTACATGCATCTACAGGTGGTGCTGCCTCAAGAAGGCAACGCCCATCATTAAAGATCCCCACTATCCGGGCCATGCCATCTTCTCACAACTACCACCGGGCAGGAGGTACAGAAGCCTGAAGTCCCACACCACCAGGTTCAGGAACAGCTACTTCCCTTTAGAATCAGAATCGGGTTTATTATCACTGACTTATTACCACCGAAGGGCCTGTACTGTGCTGTAGTATTAAAAGACATAAAATTACTATAAATCATGCAAAGAACAGAATAACAAAGTGGTGTTCATGGGTTCATAGATTCGTTTCTTGAACCAACCAGCACAACCCTAATCACTACAGTATGCCAACACTGTGACCACTTTGATCACTTTGCACTAAAATGGACTTTTTTTTGTTCTGATTGTGTTCTTTCTTGTAAAAATTGTGCGTAATTTATATTTATGTTTTTCTTGTGAATGCTGCTTATCTGATGCTCTGTGCCTGTGCTGCTGCAAGTAAGTTTTTCACTGTACCTGTGCACACATGGACTTGTGCATGTGACAATAAACCCGACTTTGACTTTTATTGGAAGACAAATAGTCATACTCTGAAGTCATTAATGCAGAGTAGGGTTTGGGAAGTCAGTCACCTAAATGTCCCTGGAAGGTGTGAAATTATGATTAATGGCATCACATCAAAAGAACAAATAAGGAAGGAATATGTAAAGTTGTGGATGGTGTTAATTAAATACTTAACTGCAGATAATTAATAAGTAGCTGTTTGTTGGTTTACAAGCTTCAGATTCTAATTTATTTAACACGCATTGAATAATAAAAAAAGTATTCGACTTTGTTATTGATGATTGCTCACGTCCGTGTCATGGAAATACCCCTGTGGTTAGCAGTCAGTTTCTGATTCTGCTCGCTTGCTTCCTCCAGTTTTGTCTGATTTCACATCAAGGTACATTATTCAGCTGCTGTGGTAGAAAGTAACAAATGTCACCATCTGCTGCCTGAGCAGAGAATGCAAGTGAAGATTTGCACTGCTGCAATGGAAGGCAATTTTTTTAGCTCAGAAGGTATAAAATAGACACTGGCTGGATGCAGGGCTGATCGGACAGAGATGGTTGAAAGCCTGTTGCCCTCTGCATGTTGTGTACTCAACTCCCAAACTGTGAGTCATAGAGTTATACCGCATGGAAATAGACCCAAACAGATGCAAGATGGGGCCGGAGCGTGGCGACACGTTGCAAGTTGCTCTCTACAGATCTACTCATTACCTTTACTATAATCGTTCTGCACTGTGTAATGAATTGATCTGTATGAACGATATGCAAGACAAGTTTTTCACTGTACCTCGGTACAAGTGACAATCATAAATCAATACCAATGCCTTCAGCCGAACTTGCCCATGCTGACCTAGTTGTGTACTTGAGCGCATGCCATTTGCCTGCATTTGGCCCATATCCTTCTCAACCTTTCCTGTCCATGTGCCTGTCCAAATGTCTTTTAAACGTTACAATCTTACCAGCCGCTTCCACTTCCAGTGCCAGCTCGTTCCATATACCCACCACCCTCTGGGTGAAAAACTTGCCCCTCAGGTCTTTTCTAAATGTTTCCCCTTTCACCCATGCCCCTAGTTTGAGACTCCCCTACCCCAGGGAAAAGATTGTGACCATTCAACCTAACTATGCTCCTAATAAATCTCTATAAGGTCACCCCTCAGCCTCAAAGTCAAAGTCGAGTTTATTGTCACGTGCATCAGCACATGTAGCACAGGTGCAATGAAAAACGCCTACGCTCCAGGGGAAACAGTCCCAGCCTATCCAGTCTCACCTTATAACTCAAGCCCTCCAGTCCCAGTAACATCCTTGATTGAACCATAAAAAACCATAGAACCATACAGCACAAAACAGGCCCTTCGGCCCACCATGTCGTGCCGTCCATCAGACCACCCTCACACTACCTAACCCCTTCCTCCCGCATATCCCTCTATCTCACGTTCCTCCATATGCCTATCCAACAAGCTCTTGAACCTGTTCAATGTATCTGCCTCCACCACCACCCCAGGCAGTGCATTCCATGCACCAACCACTCTTTGGGTGAAAAACCTCCCCCTGACATCTCCCCTGAACCTCCCACCCATAACCTTAAAGCCATGACCTCTCGTCTTGAGCATTGGTGCCCTGGGAAGGAGGCATTGACTGTCTACTCTATCTATTCCTCTCAATATTTTATATACCTCTATCATGTCTCCTCTCATCCTCCTCCTTTCCAGTGAATAAAGCCCCAGCACCTTAAGCCTCTCCTCATATTCAATACCCTCCAATCCAGGCAGCATCCTGGTAAATCTCCTCTGCACCCTCTCCAACGCCTCCACATCCTTCCTATAATGAGGCGACCAGAACTGAACACAGTACTCTAAATGTGGCCTAACTAGAGTTTTGTAAAGATGCATCATAACCTCGTGGCTCTTAAACTCAATCCCGCGACTTATGAAAGCCAACATCCCATTGGCCTTCTTAACTGCTCTTTCCACCTGTGAGGCAACTTTCAGTGAACTGTGAATATGAACCCCCAGATCCCTCTGCTCCTCCACACTGCCAAGTACCTTGCCGTTTACCCAGTACTCTGCCCTGGAGTTTGTCCTTCCAAAGTGTACCACCTCACACTTCTCCGGATTGAACTCCATCTGCCACTTGTCAGCCCAGCTCTGCATCCTATCAATATCCCTCTGTAAGCTCCGACAGCCCTCCACACTATCCACAACACCGCCTATCTTAGTGTCGTCCGCAAACTTACTAACCCAGCCGTCCACCCCCTCATCTAAGTCAGCTATAAATATCCCAGAACCGATCCCTGCGGGACACCACTAGTCACTGCCTTCCAATCCGAGGGCACTCCTTCCACCACAACCCTCTGCTTTCTACATGCAAGCCAATTTCTAATCCACACGGCCAAGCTTCCTTGGATCCCTCGGCCTCTGACTTTCTGAAGAAGCCTACCATGAGGAACCTTATCAAATGCCTTACTAAAATCCATGTAAACCACATCCACTGCACTGCCCTCATCAATCTTCCTGGTCACCTCCTCAAAGAACTCTATCAGGCTTGTAAGGCAAGATCTTCCCTTCACAAAGCCATGCTGGCTGTCCCTAATCAGTCCATGATTCTCTAGGTGTTCATAAATCCTATCCCTTAGAATCCTTTCTAACAGCTTACCCACCACAGATGTGAGACTCACCGGTCTATAATTCCCTGGCCTATCCCTATTACCTTTTTTGAACAAGGGGACCACATTCGCAACCCTCCAATCCTCTGGCACCACCCCCGTAGACAACGAGGACTCAAAGATCCTTACCAGCGGTTCAGCAATCTCCTCCCTAGCCTCTCGAAGCAGCCTGGGGAAAATCCCGTCAGGCCCCGGAGATTTATCTGTCTTAATATTATTTAACAACTTCAACACATCCTCTCTCTTGATATCAACAACCTCAAGAACATTACCCCTACCAGCACTCCCTTCCACATCAAGACCCCTCTCCCTGGTGAATACCGAAGAGAAGTACTCATTCAGAACTTCTCCCACTTCCGCCGCCTCCAGGCAAATTCTCCCACCTTTGTCCTTAATCGGACCTACCTTCACCCTAGCCATCCTCCTACCCTTCACGTACTTGAAAAAAGCCTTGGGATTTTCCTTAACCCTACTAGCCAAAGCCTTTTCATGTCCCCTTCTAGCTCTCCTCAGCCCTTTCTTAAGTTCCTTCCTCGCTACCCTATATTCCTCACGGGCCCTGTCTGAACCTTGCTGCTTATACCTCACGTATGTTACCTTCTTCTCCCTAACAAGTCGTTCCACCTCTCTCGTCACCCACGGTTCCTTCACCCTGCCATTCCTTCTCTGCCTCACCGGGACATATTTATCCCTAACATCCTGCATAAGATCCTTGAATATCGACCACATCCCCATGGTACATTTTCCTTCAAAAAGGACATCCCAATTTACACTCCCAAGTTCTCTCCTTATAGCCTCATAGTTCGCCCTTCCCCAATTGAAAAACCTCTTGTCCTCTCTGCACCTGTCCCTGTCCATGACAATTTTAAAGGTTATGGAGCAATGGTCACTGTCCCCCAAATGCTCACCCACCAATAGATCCTTCACCTGTCCCGGTTCATTTCCTAAAACTAGATCTAACATGGCATTCCCTCTAGTCGGCCCGTCAACATACTGCGTCAGGAATCCCTCCTGGACACATTTAACAAATTCCGTCCCATCTAAACCTTTGGCACTAAGCAGGTTCCAGTCTATATTTGGGAAGTTGAAGTCTCCCATTATAACAACCCTGTTATTTCTGCTTCTCTCCAAACACTGCCTGCCAATCTGCTCCTCTATATCTCTACTGCTACCGGGGGGCCTATAGAATACTCCTAGTAGAGTAACTGCTCCTTTCTTGTTCCTTAACTCCACCCATACGGACTCTAGAGATGATCCTTCTACAACATCCATCTTTTCCACAGCCGTAACAGTGTCCCTGACCAGTATCGCCACCCCTCCACCTCTTCTCCCCCCTTCCCTATCCCTCTTAAAACACCGAAAACCAGGAACATTCAATATCCACTCCTCTCCTGACGTCAGCCACGTCTCAGTAATAGCCACGATATCATAGTCCCCCATACTTATCCAAGCCCTCAGTTCATCCCCCTTATTCCTGACACTTCTTGCATTTAAGTAAACACACTTCAGTCCATCTACCTTACTACTTCTACAGCCTGTATTCTGCTTCTCCTTCCCCAAAGCCTCTCTACCTGTTTGATCTAACTTTTCCCCATTCCCTTCTTCCTCTGACCTACTCCTCCGGTTCCCTTCCCCCTCACAAACTAGCTTAAACCCTCCTGTACCACCCTAGCAAATCTCGCCGCAAGGATATTGTCCCCCTTCTGGTTCGGGTGTAACCCGTCCTCTCTGTACAGGTCCCACCTTCCCGAGAAGAGATCCCAATGATCCAGAAATCTAAAACCCTCCTTCCTGCACCAACTTCTCAGCCACACATTCATCTGCCACCTCCTCCTATTCCTACCTTCACCATCACTTGGCACTGGCAGCAATCCCGAGATTGCTACCCTTGAGGTCCTGTTCCTCAATTTTCTGCCTAGCTCCCTGAACTCACTCTTCAGGACCTCATCCCCCTTCCTACCTATGTCATTGGTGCCAACATGGACCACAACTTCTGGCTGCTCTCCCTCCCACTCAAGAATTCTGTGGACCCGATCAGTGACATCCCAGACCCTGGCACCTGGCAGGCAACATACCATCCGGGATTCATGCTCACTGCCACAGAACCTCCTGTCTGTTTCCCTGACTATCGAGTCCCCTATCACTACCGCATGTCTCTTTCCCACCCTTCCCTTCTGAGCAGCAGTACCAGTCCTAGTGCCAGAGACCTGGTAACTGCAGCTAGGCCCCTGCAGGTCATCCCGCTCAACAGCTTCCAAGGCAGAAAACTTGTTACTGATGGGAACAGCCTCCAGGGCTCTCCGTCCTGTCTGCCTGCCTGACGACTTCTTCCTCTTCCCTCCCCTGACCATCACCATTCTATCTGCCTCCTGAACCTCAGATGTACCTACCCTAAGGGGGGTGACTGTCACCTGATGCACTGTGTCTACATAACTCTCTCCCTCCCTTACGCTGCGCAGTGTTTGTAGCTGCGACTCCAGCTCATCAACTCTGAGCCAAAGTTTGTCCAGCCTCAAGCACTTACTGCAGATGTGGCCATCTTGGACCGCAGCAAGGTCCACGAGTTCCCACATCAAACAGCTGCAGCACACCACCATGTCCTCCATCTGACTACCTTTCCTTTTCCCTAGTTAGTCCCACCTACAAATCTATAATGACCAAAAGCTAAACCTTGCCTTTACCTACTTACCAGCTACTTACCCTCCTTGCCCCTTCACGCCGAAGCCCCTTGAGCCAAAGCCCAGAACACTCTGCTGCTACTCACTCCGCTGCCCGCTCCGACGCTGCCCGCTCTCTAGGCTGTTTGCTTTTTAAGCTGCCCGCGCCACGCCTGCGCAGTCCAGCCCCCACTCGACTACTTAAAAAACTTATTAAAAAATCTAAACCTTACACTAAAAACCCTAACAAAAACTAACCCTTACACCCAAAAACCCTAATAAAAGTGATAAACAGAGAAAACACTTAGCTGCTCCGAAGTCCTCCGAACCGAAGCCCGAGTCCTTTATTTGAAATCTCAGTTTTAGGGTAGCTTTCAGTGTCATTTCTACCTAGAAGTGAGAGTTGAGTTCTGGAGTTATCCTTCATTTGGTTTTTATGTACAAGTTATCCCTGAAACCTGTTGTTCAGGAACACATAACAATGGCAACTTGATCAGGAGTAAAGAGTGTCTTGTAACACAAATAAGTCTTCTGCAAATTTTATTTTACTCAGACCTGTGAAAAGCAACAACAGAATGCAGAATATGGTGTTGCAGTTACAGAGAAAGTGCAGGGCAGGCAGACAATAAGGTGCAAGGGCCATGACAAGGTAGATTGAGAGATCAAGAGTCATTTTATCGTACAAGAGGTCCGTTCAAGAGACTTATAACAGTGAGATAGAAGCTGTGCTTGAGCTTGGTGGTATGTGCTTTCAAGCTTTTGTATCTTCTGCACGATGGAACAGGGGAGAGAGAGAATGTCCAGGGTGGGAGGGGTCTTTGATTATGTTGGCTGCTTTACCAAGGCAGTGGGAAGTCAATGGAGGGGAGGCTTGTTTTCATGATAGACTGGGATGCCTTCACAACTCTCTGCAGTTTCTTGCAGTCCCGGGCAGAGCAGTTGCCGTACCAAGCCGTGATGCATCCGGATAGACACAATTTTTGTAAATGCATCCGGATAGGATGTATCAACAAAAATTGTGACTATCTTGTATCAAGATTCTGTACCTATAAAATCTATAAAAAGGTGGTGAATTAATTCAGGGACAAACAAACCAACAGATGTGGAAAATGACCAAAGATCACAGTCAAGTTAAATATCAGTCAACGGAAAACAAAACAGATAACATGATAGCTGAAAGCAAGCAGTGTTCATTCTGCTGCACTTCGTTGAACAGGGGGAACCAGCAGGTAAACAATCAGTTGTCTTTTGGGGGAAAATGATTTATTTGCCACGTTCCTGTTGTTTGCAAGGATGCAGGGAGATGAGGTGAAATTCCGTGAGCTGGAATACAAGGACAAAAGAAACACTTTCCAAATCAGAAACTTCTCAAATGGTATGTATGCATAAAAGTTTCAAAGAAATATATGGTTCATGTGACAGAACTAACAGGAGAAATATATAACTGTGGGTGAAATTCAAATGCAACAGTTGCGTTGTAGCTTGGAGACATACTGCAAATCTGACTTGAATCCTAAGCAGGCACAAAATCAAATGCCCAAACCTCTCCGTTCCAGTGGGAGCCTGTTAGTGAGCTACAGCTAACAGATGGACAACCCAATGCACCTCACCGTTCTTCAGGGTACCATACAGTCTGGCATTCATACAGAATCACCTGGATAGAGGGTGGGGTCTGTGAGAGCGGGTGATGTTACCATTCTATCCATGAGCATGGCTAAACTGCATTTGATATTGATTTATTTATCAGTCACATGTACATCGAAACACACAGTGAAATGTATCTTTTGCGTAGAGTGTCCTGGGGGCAGCCCGCAAGTGTCGCCACGCTTCCGGCGCCAACGTAACATGCCCACAGCTCCTAACCTGTTCTTTCTAATTTGATAGAGTAAATTAGGAGTCCAATAGCCAATGAAATGTTTCAGACAAATATAACCGTCCTCCCAGATCATGCACTGACAGGTAGTGTAGCAGTTAGCGTAACGCCATTACAGCACCAATGACCTGTGTTCAATTCCAGCTGTTGTCTATAAGGAGTTTGTACGTTCTCCCCGCGTCCGCGTGGGTTTCCTCCGGGTGCTCCGGTTTCCTCCCAATTCCAAAAAGACACATACGGGTTAGGAAGTTGTGGGCATGCTATGTTGGCGCCGGAAGTGTGGCAACACTTGCGGGCTGCCCCCAGAACACTCTACGCAAAAGATGCATTTCACTGTGTCTTTCGATGTACACGTGACTAATGAAGATATCTTATCTTAAAGATACCTTATAAGAGAGGGAGGTAATGCTTCCACAGAGTCGTAAGGAAAGTAGTTCAGTACTTAAAAATGAAACTGAGGAGATTGACTTAAAGATAACACAAAGCAAAATTGTCAGGTGACATTGAGAATCCAATGAGTTTATCCTCAACTAAATGGAAAGACTATTTTAACTCAGCAAAACCTTTCGACAGATTGAAATCATCCACCAATCTACAAAGCATACAGGCCAGTAGTTAACTGGCTGCTGTAAATTGTCCCGAGTGTGTAGGTGAGTGGTAGAATCTAAGGGGAGTTGATGGGGATGTGGGGAGAATAAAATGGGATCAGTGTGAATGGGCAGTTTGGACATGTTGGTCCGAAGGGCCTCTTTCTGCACTGTATTCTGTATGACTCTCTGACGAGCACATCTTCAAAATTATTAATCAATTTAGTGATTAGGAAACCAGACTATTCAATACAATGCCACACTATATTGTGACTGCGATAGAAAGAAATGTTTATTGCTTCAGAAATTCTATCCTCACTAAGACTGTTGCATTGGCCTTGATCTAACCAGCAGCCCAGGTTCACGGCCACTGTCCCTGATGATGGGTGTCAATATCTCAGAGGATGTATCTTTGGTGCAATCACGAAGAAGGCATGCCAGCAGCTCTACTTCATCAGGAGTTTGAGGAGATTCAGTGTGTCACCACAGACTCTTCCAAATTTCTATAGATGTACGGTGGAGAGCATTCTGACGTTGCATCACCGCCTGGTATGGAGGATCCAATGCACAGGATTGCAAGAGGCTGCAGAGGGTTGTAGACTCAGCCAGCTCCATCACGGGCACAACCCTCCCCACTGTCACGGACACCTTCAAGAGGTGGTGACTCAAAAAGGCGGCATCCATCACTAAGTACCCTCACCATCCGGGACATGCCCTCTACATGTTCTTACCATCGGGGAGGAGGTACAGGATCCTGAAGACCCAGACTCAACAATTCAGGAACGGCTTCTTCCCCTCCACCATCAGATTTCTGAACGGTCCATGAACCCATGAACACTACCTTGTTATTCCTCTTTTGCACTATTTATTTATTTCTGTAACCTATAGTAATTTTTACATCTTTATGTCTTTGCACTATACAGCTGCCACAAAACAACACATTTCACGACATATGTCAGTGATAATAAACCTGATTCTGATTCTGGAGGGTCAATAAATCTAACTCTCGGGGACCAAAAAGTGTTTGGTGAGACAGAGTGTCTCAAAGAATGACTGGGCCTCACTACAGTGAGACTCCCTCTTCTATCCCCAGAGCTGCATAACAGAGGAGTCTCCCTGTACATGGACGATGTCGCCTTCTTCTGCTCAGACCCAAGGTCAGTTCGCAGATTGATCAGCATCTGTGACCAGTTTGAGTTGACATTGGGAGCCAGAGTCAACCACAGGAAGAGCGAGGCCATGCTCTTCGGCAACTGGCCCGACCGATCCAACGTCCCCTTCACCGTCAGGTCTGACTACCTGAAGGTGTTGTGGATCTGGTTCAGAGGGGCCGGGGCGTGCAACAAGAATTGGCGAGAACGGATTGGGAAGGTGAAGCAGAGACTGGGACAGTGGGAACGGCACTCCCTATCAATAACTGGGAAGAACCTGGTCATCAGGTGTGAGGTGCTCTCAGGGCTGCTGTACTTGGTGCAGATGTGGCCCGTCCCCTGCTCCTCCAGCTTCGGAATCACCCGTGCCTTCTTCCGGTTCATCTGGGGATCCAAGATGGAGCGGGTCTGACTGGTTGCCATGCAAAAGTCCCTGGACAATAGGGGCAAAAGTGTCCCTGAAATTGCCCTCATCCCAATGACCACCTTTGTCTGTGGCTGCATCGTGCTGTGCGTGGAACCAAAGAACGTGGGCACCAAGTGTCACTATGTACCGAGGTTCTACCTGTATCTGCTGTTGCGAAGGATGGGCCTGGCCCTGTGGCCACACGGCGTCCCAGTCAGCTGTACATTGCCGCGCTACCTGTCCTTCGTGGAAAAGTTCTTCCAGACCGACAGCTTTGACCACAGGCAGTGGTCAGCATGGAACATCCTGCAGACACTGCAGGAGAAGGACTCGATGGATACTGTGGGGTGGTTCCCTGAGCAGACTGTCCAGACCATCTGGCAGAATGCCTCATCGCCAGAACTCACCAACAAGCAGCAAGACCTCGCTTGGCTGGCGGTGAGAGGGGCCCTCCCAGTCAGATCCTTCCTGCATGGTTGGAATCTCACTCCCAGCGCGCGCTGCCCCCGGGAGGACTGCGCTGGGGACAAGACGGTCGCCCACCTTTTTGCAGACTGTAAATTTGCTCAGAGGGTGTGGAGATGGATGCACGGATCTGTGTCCCAGTTCATCCCCAGCAGCTGCGTGACAGAGGACTCTCTGATCTACGGGCTGTTCCCGGGGACACACACCGAGACGGACATCAAGTGCTGCTGGAAGGTCATCAACTCAGTGAAAGGCGCCTTTTGGTCTGCCTGAAACTTGTTGGTCTCCCAGCACAGCGAGATGTCCGTGAGGGAACGCTGCTGACTGGCACATTCCAGCCTGCAGGAGCCCGTGCTGAGGGACGCACTGAAGCTCAGGGCAGCCAATGCTGAGGCTCTGTGGGGAAGGACCACAGTCTGGGCTCCTTCCGCTACAGCACACGGAGGGGCTGAGTCAGGTGGTGAAGCCCCTTGAACAATGAAAGGGGGATCACCTCAGGGGGCCAAATGTGGCAATGGTGCTGTGTTTGTGTTTTTCTTTAAGGTTTACATTACTGAATATAACGACCCTGAATGTTAAGGTTTTGTTTTTGCACTAGTTCTTCCTTTGTATATATACTTTATCATGAATAAAGTCCATTTTTTAAATAAAAAATAAATGTTTTAAACATTCAAATAGACTTAAATAAGTTTTTAAAACACAAAAACTTAAAAACACATTAAATTACCAACAAATATTAAAAATGAAGTAAAATCAGCCAAGAACATACCATTCTCCATATGGCCAGATACCAGTCCTGGGCGCAGCACATGGATGCAATCACAAGGAAGGCACGCCAGCGTCTTTACTTTCTTAGGAGATTAAGGAGGTTCGGCTTGTCACCGAACACTCTAATGAATTTTTACAGACATACTGTTGAAAGTATCCTGACTGGTTGCATCATGGTCTGGTACAGCAATTCGAATGCACAGGAACGTAAGAAGCTGCAGAGAGTAGTGGACTCTGCCCAATACATCGCGGGCATATCCCTCCCCACCATCGGCAGTATCTACAGGAGGCACTGCCTCAAGAAGGCAACATCTATCATCAAAGATCCCCACCATCCGGGCTGTGCCATCTTCTTACAGCTACCATCGGGCAGGAGGTACAGAAGCCTGAAGTCCCACACCACCAGGTTCAAGAACAGCTACTTCCCTTCAAATATTTGGTTCTTGAACCAACCTGCACAACATTAATCAATCCCTCAGTATAAGATAAGATATAAGATATAAAATATCTTTAGTCACATGTACATCGAAACACACAGTGAAATGCATCTTTTGCATAGAGTGTTCTGGGGGCAGCCCGCAAGTGTCGCCACGCTTCCGGCGCCAACACAGCATGCCCACAACTTCCTAACCCGTACAGGTTTGGGATGTGGGAGGAAATCGGAGCACCCAGAGGAAACCCACGCAGACACATGGGGAGAACGCACAAACTCCTTATAGGCAGCATCCAGAATTGAACCCGGATCACTGGCGCTACACTACCGTGCCTGCCCCTACAACACTATGTATACACAGTATAGCAACTCTATGACTACCTTGACCACTTTGCACTACAATGGACTTTTGTCTTGTTCTAATTGTGTTCTTTCTTGTATAGTTGTGTATAATTTCTGTTTAATTTATGTTTTTCTTGTGAATGTTGATTCTCTGATGCCCTGTGCCTGTTATGCTGCTGCAAGTAAGTTTTTCAGTGCACCTGTGCACACATGGACTTGTGCATATTGCAATAAACTCAACTTTGACTTTGACCCCTTCAACTGATTGGGGCTTCATTGACCGGCCTCCCCGGTGTGAAACTAAGGGGCCACGTGCGAAGTGTATCAACCGCCCTCATTTCAGTGAGTCACTGCTCTACCATTGATCTCAGGGTGACTCCAACACCAGGATGGGAATTCATGCACCAGCTTTTGACCTTCAGAACATTTCAGACCTCTGCCAGGACTGGAGGGCTGGAGTTTTAAGGAGAGACCAGAAAGGCTGGGACTGTTTACCCTGGAACGAAGGAGGCTGAGGCGTGACCTCATAGAGGCTTGTAAAATCCGGGGTCATCGATAAGGTGAATGGTCCCAACCCCTTTTCCCCAGAGTGGGGGGGGGGGGGGGAGTCTAAAACTAGAAGGCATGAGTATAAGGTGAGAGGGGAAAGATTTAAAAGACAATTTTGTTCACTCTGAGAGTGGTGGGTCTATGGAATGAGCTGCCAGAGGAAGTGGTTGAAGTGGGTACAGTTACAATACTTAGAAGACATCTGGATGAGTTCATGGATAGGAAAGGATTAGAGGGTTATGGGCCAAATGCAGGCAAATGGGACCATTTCAGGATGGCACCTTGGTCAGCATGAAGGAGTTGGATCAATGGACCTGTTTCCATGCTGTGTAATTCTATGGCTCTGTAAATGCAAATGTACGGAATTACACCCATATTGGATTTTGGATTATGATAGCCATTGATTCCCACCGAACCTTCCACTGCAGATGGCATGATTGAGCCCAGTGGTTTCAACATTGTAGGCTGTGATTGCAAGATCCTTTCATATGTATCCCTGACTTAAACCAAAGCAGTAAACCTCCTCTATGATTTCCAAGTCTGTGGGATAATACATTGGCTTCAGTACTTCTAGCAGAACAAAATGTTCTGAGAGCGTGTATTAGAAATTCAGATGTGCTTTCCTTTGATCTATCATTCTTTTATTTTATTCCACTACTTTTGGCAACTGAAGACAAAAGTACTGAGTTAGCTCATAATGCTCGAAGAATCACAGTGTTTTCTGTACATTTGCCCAAGAGCATTGAGAGAGCCAGTTATACATAATTTTAAACTTTGAAGGATGCACTTTTTATGAGTCTTGAAAGAGATTCAGTTTCAAAGATTGCTGCCATCGAGTGTACGACCAGAATCAAGACCCCTTAAGCTCATTTTGCACTATCTATAAGGTACAATTAATGCAATGATTAAGGAGTGAAATAATTTTCCCATATCTGACTAAACATTAATCCATGGTGATTCTAAGGAAATTTGACTGTCCCCGATAATTGTCACCAACTTTTACTGGTGCACCTATCTAGATGCATCGTCAGTTGGTATGGCAACTGCTCTGCCCAAGACCAGAAGAAATTGCAGAATTGTGAATGCAGCCCAGAAATACAAACCAGCCTTCCCTCCATGGTCTCTGACTACACTTTCCGCTGCCTCAGAAATGTAGCCAAAATAATCAAAGACCCCACCCATTCCAGACATTCTCTCTTCTCCCATTCCATCGGGCAGAAGATACAAAAGCTTGAGAGCACGTAACACCAGAATCAAGGACAGTTACAATCCCACTGTCAGACTCTTGAATGGACTTCTTGTATGGTAAAAGATGGACTCTTGACTCAATTTACCTCATCATGGCCCTTGCACCTTATTGTCTGCCTGCACTGCACCTTCTCTGTAACTGTAACACTTCATTCTGCATTCTGTTTTCCTTTGTCTTATGAGGATAGGTTGAGCGAGCTCGGGCTTTTCTCTTTGGAGAGGAGAAGGATGAGAAGTGACTTGATAGAGGTGTACAAGATGATCAAGGGGACAGTCAGAGACTTTTTCCCCAGGGTGACAATGGCTAACACGAGGGGACATAATTTTAAGGTGATTGGAGGAAGGTATAAAGGGGATGTCAGGGGTAAGTTTTGTTTTAAAACACAGAGAGTGGTGGGTGCGTGGAACACACTGCCTGCAGAGGTTGTGGGAGCAGATACATTAGGGATACTTAAGAGACTCTTAGATAGACACTTGAATGATAGAGAAATGGGGGGGCTATGCGGGAGGGAAGGGTTAGATAGATCTTAGAGCAGGATAAAATGTCAGCACAACGTTGTGGGCCAAAGGACCTGTACTGTGCTGTAATGTTCTATGTTCTTTTTACTACCTCAATGTGCTTATGTACCGAATGATCTGTCTGGATGGCACTCAAGCAAAAGCTTTTCACTGTATCTCATACATGTGACATTCATAAACTAATTCCAATAATAATGATCTGCCCTTAAATTTTAACTTCTGAAAAAGCAACTTTGCAGATTCATGCAAGTGCCCACATAGAACATTCCCACCCTGTTCAGTGTGGGTTAACAGATCACTGTCTGTTGCAAATGAAATTAGAGCTCTTGGTTTGTAACTAATGGTTACAAACCAGGAAACTCAAGAAGGCAACATCCATCAAAGGTCCCCACCATCTGGGCCATGCCATCTTCTCACAGCTACCATCAGGCAGGAGGTACAGAAGCCTGAAGTCCCACACCACCAGGTTCAGGAACAGCTATTGCACAGGTGCATTGAAAAACTTACCTGAAGCAGCATCACAGGCACAGAGCATCAGATGCACAACATTCACAAGAAAAACATAAATAAATCACATGGTCAGACTTGGGCAGAAGGTTCTGTATCCATGCTGTGTTGCTCTATGACTCTAAACATAAATGATACAAAATTATAAAAGAGCGCAGTTAGAGCAAAGTAAACAAAGTCTATTCTAGTGCAACGTGGTCAGAGTGTTGCTCTACTGAGGCAGTGATTAGGGTTGTGGAGGTTGGTTCAAGAACCAAATGGTTGAAGGGAAGTAGCTGTTCCTGAACCTGGTGGTGTGGGACTTCAGGCTTCTGTACCTCCTGCCTGATGGTAGCTGCGAGAAGATGGCATGCCTTTGATGGATACTGGGCTTCATGGTAGTGTAGCAGTTAGCGTAACATTATTACAGCACCAGCGACCCGGGTTCAATTCCACCGCTGTCTGTAAGGCGTTTGTACGTTCTCCCCGTGTCTGCATGGGTTTCCTCCAGGTGCTCAGGTTTCCTCCCACATTCCAAAGACGTACGGGTTAGGAAGTTGTGGGCATGCTATGTTGGCACTGGAAGCGTGGTGACACTTGCGGGCTGCACCCAGAACACTCTACGCAAAGATGCATTTCACTGTGTGTTTCGATGTACATGTGGCAAATAAATATCTTACATCTTAAACTGCAGTGTTTAAATTGTTGTCAAATTCCATGCCCAAATTTTAACCTCTCTCCCATGTGTGTCTGTGTGAGGTTCTGCAGAGGTGACAGAGTCACCAGAAGAACTTGTCTCCAGAAGCAAAATACCACAGATGCTTGAAACAAAAACAGAAAATACATGAAAATGGCTGGAGTTGTCAAGCGAGATTGGAAAGGCCACGTCTGTTTTCCCTGCAGTGAAGGAGGCTGAGAGGTGGAATCTGGAGCAACACACAATCTGCTGGAGGAACTCAGCAGGTCAGGCAGCATCTATGGGGGGAGGGGGGGGGGGGGGAGGAATTGTCGACATTCCCTGCAGCTTGTTTGAGGCTGAGAGGTAACCTGATAGAGACATACAAATTATGAGAGGCACAGATAGGGTAGGTAATCAGTGTCAGTTCCCCATGCCAGGGGTGTTTAAAACTAGAGGGCATAGGTTTAAGGTGAGATGGAAGAGATTTAAAGGGATTCAAAGGAGATATCTGGAATAAGCTAATGGTGTCAAGGTAGGAGCAGTAACAACACCAAGAGGCATCTGGACAGATGATTGAATGAGCAGAGCCTAGAGGGATATGGAATTAATGGAGGCAGGTAGGATAAGTATAGATAGACATGATGGTCAGCAGAGACATGATGTGACAAACGGCTGGCTCCATCACAGGCACAACCTGCCCCATCACTGATGGACATCAAGAGGTGGTGCCTCAAAAAGGCAGCATCTAAGGACCCTCACCACCCAGGACATGCCCCCTTCACGTTATTGTCATCAGGGAGGAGGTACAGGAGCCTGAAGACCCACACTCAACATTTCAGGAACAGCTTCTTCCCCTCCGCCGTCAGATTTCTGAACGGTCCATGAACACTACCTTACAGCGCCAGCGCCCCGGGTTCAATTCCGGCCGCTGTCTGTAAGGCGTTTGTACATTCTCCCCGTGTCTGCGTGGGTTTCCTCTGGGTGCTCCGGTTTCCTCCCACACTCCAAAGACGTACGGGTTAGGAAGTTGTGGGCATGCTGTGTTGGCGCCGGAAGCGTGACGACACTTGCGAGCTGCCCCCAGAACACTACACAAAAGATGCATTTCACTGTGTTTCCATGTACATGTGAGCAATAAAGATCTCTTATTCCTCTTTTGCACCATTTTTGCAAATTACAGCAATTTGTCTTTGTCTTGCACTGTACTGCTGCCGCAAAACAACAAATTTCATGACGCATCAGTGATAATAAACCTGATTCTGATTCCATGATGTACAGCTCTATGACTCTAAATGCACAGCAGATCAGGCAGCACCTATGGAGAAACAGGATTGATATTTTAGATTAATGACGAAAATTGAAATGACGTACCCACAAAGTTTCGCTCTATGCTGATGATCTACTGCTCTTCATTTCTAATGTTGAGACTTCGTTACCCTCTATGCTTTCATTACTTTCCTGTTTTAGCCAGTTTTCAGGATATAAACTGAATTTACAGAAGAGCGAACTTTTCTCTTTGAACAATCTGATGCCATTCGATATTAACCTTCCTTTTAAAATCGTAAGAAATCATTTTACCTATTTGGGTGTAACAATTACTAAAAATTATAAATATTTATTTAAAGAGAACTTTCTTGCTTTACTGAATTATGTGAAAAGGGTCTTACTAAATTGGTCACCCCTCTCTATAATCACTAATTGGCCACATTAATTCTATTAAAATGAATATTTTACCTCAATTTATGTATCTATTTCAGGCTTTACCTGTTTTTATTCCTAAATCTGTTTTTTGATTCTCTTGACTCAATTATATCTTCTTACATATGGAAAAATAAACATCCCAGATTAAATGAAGTTCATTTTCAGAAAGCTAAAAATAATGGAGGCTTTGCCTTACCCAACTTCAGGTTTTATTACTGGGCAGTCAATATACGAAATCTTACTTTTTGGTTACATTATATTAAATCGTGAGGCCTGTCCAGTATGGGTTTCTTTGGAAGTTAATTCTGTTTAAAAAAAAATTCTATTATTTCTTTGCTTGGCTTTTCACTTCCTTTATCAATAAATAAATTAGCTGATAATTTGGTAGTTAAACATACTTTGAGGATTTCATTACAATTTAGAAAATATTATGGTTTATTGAGATTTTTTGTCTAGTCCCATTTTTGCTTTTTTTTAAACCTTCTATGACTGACGTAGTTTTTAAAGAATGGGATAGATTGGGTATTACTTGTTTTCAGGATCTGTTTGTTGGAGGAAATTTCACAACGTTTAAACAATTGTCAACTAAATATAATTTGCCAAAAACTCACTTTTTCCAATATTGGCAAATTAGAGATTTTCTTCGGTCTCAAGTACATACTTTCCCTATAAGTCCTGATAAGAACTTACTAGATGTAATTTTTAATTTGAAGCCTTTTTATGATGGTTCTATATCTAAGATTTATGGTAGGTTATCAGGAACAAATAAGGTTCCTTTAGACAAAATTTAAAAAAGCTTGGGAACATGATCTGCAGATTTCAATTTCTGAGGAAACTTGGAATCGAATTTTTAAACTGGTTAATACTTCATCATTATGTGCGCGTCACTCCCTCCTTCAGTTTAAAGTGGTCCATAGAGCTCACCTGTCCAAAGACAAGTTATCGCGTTTCTATTCTGATATATCTCCTTATTGTGATAAATGCAATAATGGAGAGGCTTCTTTAATTCATGTTTTGGTCATGTCTGAGTCTGGAAAAATACTGGATAGAGGTACTTCAAACCTTTTCTGTGCTTTTTAAAATAAATTTTAAGCCAAATCCTTTAACTGCATTATTTGCGATCGTTGGAGAAAAAGATATTCTGGAGACTTCCAACTTATACATATTGGCCTTCATTTCTCTTATAGCCAGGAGGGCTGTATTGTTTAAATGGAAGGAAATTACTCCCCTGACTCATGCTCAATGGTACGGGATGTTATGTCATTTCTAAATTTAGAGAAGATCCATTGCTCTATTTCTGGATCTATTCTGAATTTTCAAGTATTATGGGGATTTTTTGGAACTACTTTCAAAACCACTGATTTGGTGCTTAAAGTACGGTTATTGGCCAATACTATTATGCCTTTAGGGTTTTTTTGTTTTTTTTAAACCAAACAGCTTCGGTTTTGGTAGTGGGTTTAGTTTTTTCTATATATAATAAAAAAAATTCTAATTTATTAATACTAATTAGTCATCATTTTTGTTTATTAATATGAAGCACTGTGATTTCAGGTGTGATTCAATACAATCTATTTTGTAACATTGTTTCATGTAGTTTGTATTATTTGGAATTAATAAAAAATATTGAAGAAAGAAAATTGAAATGACTGAAATTGCCCCTTCTTCCATATTTTGCTTGAGCATCTTTACAGCAGGGTTTTGTTCACCATATTTAATTTTGTAGAAAATAGTTTGATCATTTGCATTCCACTTCACAAAATCTTTAGATTAGAGCTGAATGAATTAATTATTCCTGACCAATGTTCCAATCTCCTTACATGGAAAAATCCCAAGCATTTTTTTCCCCCACTGTCAACCTCATTACTCACCCCATTCCAATTCTATACATTGAAAATGTAATATAATGAAAACTGTTTGTGCATTAGTTGTGCACCCCTAATTTTATTAACCTCCTTGCCTTACCTTACAAAGTTTGTAAACTGAGATTAACAATTGCTCAACTTTGGAAGTCAGTAAAAAATGAGTTCTGGTACTGGTTCCTAACTGGAGGCAACAAAGACAGACAACTGAACAAAACAAATACCTTTTATCCCCACTGGCACTCAAATGGTGCCTTAAAGGGAAATATTTCATTTTCCACTGTCATCTCGATCATTAAGGAACAGTAATGACTTGTTCTCTGTTCAAAAACTTCATCTCTCCTTGTGGGTAGATTCTGAAATCTTCTTTCAAATTAGCCAAAATTTATTGTCATATACACCAGTACATGTGTGCACTGCAATGAGAAACTACTTGCAGCAGCATCACAGCATCAGATAAGGTTTATTATCACTGACATAAGCAGCATTCGCAAGAAAACCATAAATTAAACATGTCATGCACAATTTTTACAAGAACACAATTAAAAACAAAGTCCATTTTAGTGCAAATGATTTAGTGGTATCAATTGTGGACTTCAGGAAGGGGAAGTCAGGAGAACACACACCATTGAGGGGTCAGCGGTGGAAAGGGTGAGCAGCTTCAAG
Organism: Pristis pectinata; assembly: GCF_009764475.1. Taxonomy (NCBI): domain Eukaryota; kingdom Metazoa; phylum Chordata; class Chondrichthyes; order Rhinopristiformes; family Pristidae; genus Pristis; species Pristis pectinata. The sequence goes on from NC_067414.1 coordinate 6,175,971, forward strand.
TTCCTGGGCATCAACATCCAAGAGGATCTATCGTGGGCCCAACACATTGATGTAATCATGAAGAATGTACGCCAGTGGCTCTACTTCATTAAGAGTTTGAGGAGATTTGGTTAGTCACTAAAGACTCTTGCAAGTTTCTACAAATGTATGTTACATTGCCACCTAGTATGGAGGCGCCAATATTCAGGTTTGCAAGAGGCTGCAGAGGGTTGTAGATTCAGCCAGTTCCATCATGGGCACAGCCCTCCCCACCATCGAGGACATCTTCAAGAGGCTGTTCCTCAAGAAGGTGGCATCAATCATTAAGGACCCTCACCATCCGGGACATGCCCTCTTCTCATTACTACCATCGGGGAGGAGGTACAGGAGCCTGAAGACACACAATGTTTCAGGAACAGCTTCCTCCCCTCTGCCATCAGATTTCTGAATGGTCCATGAACCCTACCTCGTTATTCCTCTTTTGCACTTTTATTTATTTTTGTAACTTATAGTAATTTTTATGTCTTGCACTGTACTGCTGCCACAAAACAATAAACTTCATGACATATGTCAGTGATAATAAACCTGATTCTGATGTGATCAAAATGCTCACAGTGTTGCTATACTGAGGTAGTGATTAGGGTTGTGCCAATTGGTTCAAGAACCGAATGGTTAAAGGGAAGTAGCTGTTCTTGAACCTGGTGGGGTGGGACTTCAGGCTTCTGTACCTCCTGCCTTGATGGTAGCTGCGAGAAGATGGCATGGCCCGGATAGTGGGGATCTTTGATGACTATTATAGCTTCATGTTTTTCCACAGCCAGAGCTGGGGATCTTCTGACCTCTAGGAACGAATGTGAAACGGACCCGACAGGAAACAACCAGCGAGGCCTAGGACGGGCCTGTCCACGTGCCTTTGCAGAGTGAAGAGACGATCCCACTGTGATAAGATTGAGCGGTTCTCTTCTACGATGAGATGGACTCTTGACCTCACAATCTACCTTGTTATGACCTTGCACCTCATTATCTACCTACAATGCACTTCCTCTGTAGCTGTGACTTTACTGTACTGTTATTGTTTTTACCTGTACTACCTCAATGCACTCTGTACTAACTCAATGTAACTGCACTGTGTAATGAATTGACCTGTACTATCAGTGTGCAAGACAAGTTTTTCACTGTACCTCGGTACAAGTGACAATAATAAACAAATACCAATAATTGTTCAGGTGATGATTTACCTCAGTATTGTGAAGCATCTCAAATCTACAAGAGATATGAATGGGCTATTGGCTTCTTGTTACAGCTTGCTAACCAACTCTGATTCTCCAAGTCAAGAGTCACAAGTAAACAGCACTATTTTCCATCACACTATAAGCTGCATGGTTAAGATGAACATGCCTTTGAAAGGCACAGTCCATAAATTACATAATCACCCACCATAACAGAGAGCCATTCACCCCTTGTGGGAGCTATCCAATTAGCCCCACTAATTAACCCTAAAGGGATAAAAACACATCTGAAATTAATATGGAGTTTTCTTCCAAAAGTCCCCAGGCTGAATAAGGAGGCTCACCTGGAAAACAAGTAAAACACACAACCTTGGGTCATGTAGCTGTAAAACACATCGTGATGTAATAAGATAAGATAAACTTGCTTATGTCAGGAAGGCAATGAAGACTAGGCCAGTACCAGGTGCAGGATATAACTTTCTGTACAGGGGGGATAACTGATTTCTTAATGAGATTGACAGATGGTTATAAGATTAGGAATGAGACATGGGATTTTTAACTGTACAATTGTGTGCTATAAGCAAGCTCACTGGACTTCTCCTTGGACTGAGATCATGAAGGACTAGGTCCTTCAAGTTCTCCAGACAAGCAGTCATTTCATCTCTATGTTGACCCCAGCAGACAGAAGGGTATGAGACTTGTTGCTTTATTAATATTTTAATAACTTGCTTTAATACCACCATGGTGGGGCATATCTCAAATAATGACAAGTCAGAGTACAGGAAGGAGATAGAGAGCTTAATGACATGGTGTCATGACAACAACCTTTCCCTCAATGTCAGTAAACTAAAAGAACTGGTCATTGACTTCAGGAAAGGGGGCAGTGTACATGCACCTGTCTACATCAATGGTGCTGAGGTCGACAGGGTTGAGAGCTTCAAGTTCCTGGGAGTGAACATCACCAATAGCCTGTCCTGGTCAAATCACACAGATGCCATGACCAAGAAAGCTCACCAGCACCTCTACTTCCTCAGGAGGCTAAAGAAATTTGGAATGTTCCCTTTGACACTCACCAACTTTTATCAATGCACCATAGAAAGCATCCTATCTGGATGCATCACGGCTTGGTATGGCAACTGCTCTGCCCAGGACCACAAGAAACTACAGAGAGTTGTGGACACAGCCCAGCATGTCACAGAAATCAGCCTCCCCTCCATAGACTGACTATGCTGGCTGCTTCACCGAGGCAGAGAGAGGTATAGACAAAGACCCCACCCACCCGGGTCATTCTCTCTTCTCCCCTCCCCCATCAGGCAGAAGATACAAGAGCCTGAGGGCACGTACCACGAGGCTCAAGGACAGCTTCTACCCCATTGTGATAAGACTATTGAACGGTTCCCTTATACAATGAGATGGACTCTTGATCTCACAATCTACCTTGTTATGACGTTGCACCTTATTGTCTACTTGCACTGCACTTCCTTATAGCTGTGACACTTTACTCTGTACTGTTAGTGTTTTTACCCTGTACTACCTCAATGCACTGTGTAATGAATTGATCTGTATGAACGGTATGCAAGACTAGTTTCTCCACTGTACCTTGGTACAACTGACAATAATAAACCAATACTAAATTTAGTATTTGTAACCTTATATTGTTGAAGTATACTCACTCCATCATTGTTCTGAATCTTCGAAATCTGATTACATTTCATTACTCCCTGAAACTATTTCACCTTCAAGTATTCCTTTTAGAATTGATTCTGCTTCCAGCACATTTGCAGACTGTTTATTCCAGATCATAACATCTTGTCACATTTCTCTCTTCTCAACATTATCTCTGGTTCTGTAAAGAACAATCCTGACTATTGAGGTCTGCCTACAGACTTAATCACATTTTGATCGAGCAACAGGCTTTGGGATTATAAAATGACTAAAATAAATATTTTTTTTTAAAAAAAGAGGCTAGGGAAATGAATAGCAAGATAACGATTGGTTTATTATTGTCACATGCACCAAAATACAGTCAAAAGCTTTGCTTGCATGCCATCCAGACAGATCACTCCACACACAAGAACATCGAGGTAGTAAAAAGGAAAACAGAATGCAGAATATAGTGTTACAGAGAAGGTGCAGTGCAGGTAGACAGATAAAGTGCAAGGACCACAAGGTGTCCCACTGCCATCTGGCAAGCAGTACCGGAGCATCCAGGCCAGAACTGCTAGACTGTACAGCAGTTTCTTCCCCCAAGCTGTCAGGCTTCTGAATGAATACCCTGGAGACAGTTTCAGACAAATGCCACGTCAAAAGCCCTGGTTTGCACAACGGCGTACAAGAACCTTGGCTGCTGCTGAACATGTTTACACATTTAGTGCAACACACAGTTTGTATTTTCTTCATCCAACTCGGTTTTGCACTAACCCTGCACTAAATTTGTATCCTGTATATACTGTTTTTTGCACTATTTATACTTACACAATTTTTTTGTCTGCATTTATGTCTTCTGTTTTACATATGTCTTCTGTTGTGAGAGTCTGGGGGAAATGACCTTTCATTCCTCCATGAGTTTTTATAGCATTTGGGTAAATGACAATAAAGTAACTTGAACAGGAAATCAGGCGTTCAAGTTTTAGCATATGAGAAGTCTGTTCAATAGTCTTATAACAGTGGGATAAAAGCTGCCCTTGAGCCTTGTGGTATGTGCTTTCAGGCTTGTGTCTTCTGCTCGATAAGAGAGGTGAGAAGGGAGAATGACTAGGGTGGGAGGGGTCCTTGATTACATTGGCAGCTTTCCCAAGGTAGTGCGAAGTGTAGACAGTCGATGGAGGGGAGGCCGGTTTGCGTGATGGACTGGGCTGCGTTTCCAAGGCAGTGAGAAGTCTCTACGGAGTCAATTAAAGGAGATGATTTCTGTTCATTGTTTAGAAAATGGGCTATTGAAGTACTGTATTGAATAAGAGTTCCTGAGAAAGCATTTACAATGCGATCAAGGACAAAGCTGGCTAAGTGAAAGATGTTTGCATGCAATTTTCTTGTGTCTTTGCTAGTGATGTGTGCACAAAGGGAATAATGTCTGATAATCTGATCACCACCTCACATATTAGGATCAATAAGACACCAGACTTACTCTTACATTTTGGTCAGATGATCCAAATATGAAGGGATGTGTTAGGAGGCATCTGGTCTGATACTGGGACACCACTGTGTGTGAGAGTATGATTGGTGGCATGTGTGGAAATGCATACAATTCTTCAGCGCAGATTGGATCTCTAATGAGACACTTAAAAACAGCATAACGCAAGGTAGTTAATGTGGCTCAGCAGAGTAATAACCCATTTTAACTTATCAATCTCTCATTGGAAGTCTATCCAATTTGGTTGTTTTGTTGGCATGTGTTAAAAGGACAGTGTCATTGAGATGATGAGACACAGAAATTGGATCCTCTGATGGCTGAAGAAAACTAATACCTCATAATAATTACCAATGGGATGGAGATAATTAAACAAATTTAACTGATGATGTGATTACATCTTAAATGACATCTTTCTGCAAGCTTCAGTTTCTTTGACTATTCCATTATTCCACATTTCAGATGCATTATAAACTTTTGGATTAGTTTTTTCATGTAACACGATGTATTCACTTTTGACACGCTCTTGCATTAACACTTGCAAGATGAGAATTTGTAGCCAAGACTTGTAGCAATAAGAACACATTTAGAACATAGAACAGTACAGCACAGGAACAGGCCCTTCGGCCCACAATGTTGTGCCAGACTAATTAAACCAATCCCTTCTGCCTACACAATGTCCACATCCCTCCATTCTCTGCACACTCATGTGCCTGTCTAAGAGCCTCTTAAACACCTCTATCGTATCTGCTTCCACCACCACCCCTGGCAGCACATTCCAGGCACCCACCACTCTCTGTGCAAAAAACTTGCGCCACACATCTCATTTGAATCTACTCCCTTTCACTTTAAATACATGCCCTCTAGTATTAGGCATTTCGACCCTGGAAAAAGATGCCAGCTTTAACCAGAAACCAGAACTGGACCTCAGACATCTATTCTAAAGGCAGCTTTATCCCAGCGAACCAATGGACACCAAGGGGCTTTTAAATGAACCTTTAGAACAAGTTGTAAATGGAATGAAATGCTGTAGGAGGTATTCAAATGGAAACAAACATGGAGTTTACAATAACCCTAGGAAAAAGGACCTAGTTTGACTTCAAAGATACACATTTGTTTGTATTTAACCATTTGCTTTCTCCATTGAATCTTTGTGGAGTAGCTGTCAACAAGATTAACCTACAATTAACAACCATCATTTCACCAAGTCTGGACTGTTCTCAACAGCCTTTGAAAGCATTAACTTTGAGTTATCACCAACTTTTCCCCATCAAAACAATAGCTGAATGTCACTCAGAACGACGTTACCTTCGTGCCAATAGCTTCAGTAAATCAACCAATTCAGGAACTTACAACAAACACACAGGATTGAGATGGTACAAACAAATGGTGCAGAGTGAGGGATTGGGTCAGTCAAATTAGAACATAGAACATACAACAAAGGAACAGGCCACTCAGTCCAAGATGTTGTGCTGAACTAATTAAACTAGTAATTGGAGTTTGTACGTTCTCCCAGTGTCTGGGTGGGTTTCCTCCGGGTGCTCTGGTTTCCTCCCACATTCCAAAGACATACGGGTGAGGAAGTTGTGGGCATGCTATGTTGGCACCAGAAGTGTGGTGACACTTGCGGGCTGCCCCCAGAACTACACAAAGGATGCATTTCCCTGTGTTTCAATGTACATGTGACAAATAAAGTTATCTGATCACTTAACTAATCCCTTCTGCCCACACATTGTCTATATACCTCCATTCCCTGCACATTCATGTGCCTAAGAGCCTCTTAAACACCTCCATTGTATTTACCCCCACCACCACAGGCAGCACATTCCAGGCACCCATTACTCTTAAACAATTTGCCCCACACATCTCCTTTGAACTTACCCCCTCTCACCTTAACTGCATGCCACAAATTGTCACATGTTGTATCAAAGAAAGAAATACTGAATCTTCACTAAAAGGAGTTACCTTGGGACATTGTGTTGCAAATTTACAAAACGTAGCCTCTACTGCTTCCCTGGGCAGAGAATTCCACAGATTCACTATTCTCTGGGAAGAGCAGTTTCTCCTCATCTCCGCCCTAAATCTATTCCCCCGAATCTTGAGTCTATGTCCCCGAGTTGAAGTCTCACCTACCAGTGGAAACAACCTTCCTGCCTCTATCTTACCTATCCCTTTCATAATTTTATGTTTCTAATAAGATGCCCTCTCATTCTTCTGAATTCCAGCAAGTATAGTCCCAGGCGACTCAATCTCTCCTCATAGGCTAACCCCCTCATCTCCAGAATCAACCTGGTGAACCTCCTCTGATCCACCTCCAAAGCCAGTACATCTTTCCTCAAGTAAGGAGACCAGAACTGCATGCAGTACTCCATGTGCAGCCTCACCAGTACCCTGTACCCTGTACAGTTGCAGCATAACCTCCCTGCTCTTAAATTCAATCCCTCCAGCGATGAAGGCGAACGTTCCATTTGCCTTCTTGATAACCTGTTGCACCTGCAAACCAACTTTTTGCGATCCATGCACAAGCACTCCCGTCCCTCTGCACAACAGCATGCTGCAATCTTTCACCATTTAAATAATAATCTGATCTTCTATTTTCCTTCCAAAGTGGATGACCTCGCATTTGCCAACATTGTACTCTATCTGCCAGACCCTTGCCCACTCACTTAACTCATCTCCACCATGAAGACCGACACAAAATAGTCATTCAAGGCCTCTGCCATTTCCATATTACTCAATATTGATTCCACCTTCTCATCTTCCAAGGGACCTACGTTCACTTCAGCTGCCCTTTTCTGCTTTATATAATTATAAAATCTTTTACTAGCTGTTCTTAAGATTGTCAAAGTAAACTAGCACAAAATATATCTTCCCTTTCCTTATTGCTTGTTTAGTGGTTCTTTGTTGCTTTTTGAAATTTTCCCAGTCTTCCAGTTTCCCACTACTCTTGGCAACTTTGCACGCATGAGCTTTTAGCTTGATGCCTTCTTTTATTTCCTTGGTTATCCAAGGTTGGCTCTCCCCACCTTTACTGTCCTTGCTGGACATACTTTCATTGAATATACTTTTGTTGAGCACTGAAAAATCTTTGAAAGTCTTCCACTGTTCCAAAGAAGCCAACTTCTCCCTCATCCCGTCGTAGGCTCCTTTGTTTAGGCATAATACATTGGTTTTAGATTGAACTATTGCACCCTCCACTTGTATGAGAAATTCACTCATACTGTGATCACTCTTTCCAAGAGGGTCCCTAACTACAAGATCGTTAATTTTAACTGTCTCATTGCACAGGACCAGATCTAAGATGGCGTTTTTCCTTGTAGGTTCACTAACATGCTGTTCAAGAAAGCTATCACGGATGCATTCTATGAAGTCCTCCTCAAGACTGCCTTGACCAACTTGATTCACCCAATCTATGTGGAAGTTAAAGTCCCCAATGACAACTGCCGTTCCATTCTTACATGCATCAAATATTTCTTGGTTTATTGCCTGTGCCACTGTAATGTTACTATTCCGTGACCTATAGACAACTCCCACCAGTGATTTTATGCCCCCCCCCTTTACTATTCCTAATGGACTCAACATTCTGCTCCTTGGATCTTATATCGTCTCTCACTATCACCCTGATCTCATTCTTAACTAAGAGCACTACCCCACCTCCCTCCCTATCCTTCTGTATTACCTGATACCCTTGGATATTTAATTCCCACTCATCTCCACCCTGCAACCACTATTCTGTAACGGCCACTAAATCATACCCTTATGTACTGATTTGTGCCACAAGTTCACTGACCTTGTTTTGAATACTACAGACATTCAGATAAAGTGCGCTCACACATTGTCCTTTCAGAATCCAGTAACTTTTGTGTCCTTTACATTTGACTTTTCTGTATGCCACTCTTACTTTTCTCTTTTCTAACTTTTGCTCTGGTCCCTGCTTTGCTTCCCTCTGTCTCTCTGCATGGATTTCCATCCTCCTGCCATATTAGTTTAAACCCTTCCCAACAGCACTAGCAGACAATCTCCCTGGGACATTGATCCCTGTCCTGCCCAGGTGTACTGGTCCCACTTCCCCCAGAACTGGTTCCAATGCCCCAGGAATCCAAAACCCTCCCACCTGCACCACTGCTCAAGCTAAACCTTCATCCTAACTCTGCTGCTACTCTTACTCTGACCAGCACATGGCACAGGGAGTAATCCTGAGATTACTACCTTTGAGGTCCTACTTTTTAATCTATGTCCTAGCTCCCTAAATTCAGCTTGTAGGACCTCATCCCACTTTTTTTCCTATATCATTGGTCCTTACATGCACCATGACAACTGGCTGTTCACCTTCCCCTTCCAGAATGCCCTGCAGCCGCTCTGAGACAGCCCTGACCCTTGCACCCAGGAGGCAGCACACCAACCAGGAGTCCCGTTTGCAGCCACAGAAGGTCCTGTCTATTCCCCTTACCATGGAATTCCCGACCACTATAGCTCTGCCACTCTTTTTCCTGCCCTCCTGTGCAGCAGAGCCACTCACGGTGCCGTGATCCTGGCTACTGCTGCCTTCTCCCCCAACAGTATCCAAAGCGGCATATCTGCTTTGGAGAGAGATGATTACAGGGGACTCCTGCACTACCTTCTTGCTACTGCTCTGCTTGTTGGTCAATCATTTCCTAGGCCTTTAAACTGTAGTGTGACCAAATAGTGAGTTAGCAACAACAGTCTCAGCATCACAGATGCTCCAAAGTGAATCCATGCACAGCTCCAGTACAGTCATGCAGTCTGTCAGGAGCTGCAGCAGGACACTTCCTGCACATGTAGTCATCAGGGACACAGGCAGCCTCCCTGAGTTTCCATATTGTGCAGGAGGAGCATGACACAGGTCTGAGCTCACCTGCCATGACACAAAAAAAGGCTTTGAGGGAAAATAAAGAGACAGAAAAAAAGTCAAAACCTACTCTCACCTTACCCTAGTGTTGCTCACCCTCCTCACTGGAGCCCAGTACTCACCAGAGCCCACACTTGGCCAACCAGCAGCACTTTGACTAGACAGCAGCCCCACTCAAAATGGCTGCCCCAAAGTGACCTCTCCATTTGGCCCTGACTTCTTTTTATTAGATGCTGATAATTAGCCAATCACCTATTAACTAACAATTAGCTGACTTACCTCTTAAATTCCTGCAAGTGAAAATCACAAGCAAGGAGACTCACTTCTTTTCAAATCTCCCACTCTAAATCAGCAACTCTTTGGAACTCTTCGTACGTCTTTGGAATGTGGGAGGAAACCGGAGCACCCGGAGGAAACCCACGCAGACACGGGGAGAATGTACAAACTCCTTAACAGACAACAGCCGGAATTGAACCCGGGTCGCTGGCGCTGTAACAGCATTACACTAACAGCTACACTACCATGCCTTCTCATAAAACGTCTTACAGCTCATGAACTTTTAGGCTGATGCTTCCCGCACAAATAATGTTAAATGCAGGACCATTCTTGGGGAAGACCCAAATGTTTTGCTGTCTAGTTTGCCAGCCACATGTTATGGATCATGTCCTGAATTCAGATGGCTTTGGAGAATAAACATGCAATCTCCTACAGCCTTGAGCTGCAGAAGCCAAGAGATAAATTAGTGTTGTGATAAACTTAACAGTTGGAGTCACAGTGAACTCTAACTCTGGAGTCAGCAAGGTATTTAATTTAATGATATTTTTATCCAGTACAGATAAACCTCACAATGTAACCTCCTGCAATTCGACTTAGGCTTATTCAACTGCTCCCAAAGGAATCATTGTTCTCTTGCAGCCTTTTATACCTCGATTCTTGGCGTAGAATGACATTGCTGAGCATTTGCATCACTATATATTATCAGCTGCTACTTATTTCTCAGACTGATTCTGACTATTGCATTGGTTTTCTCTGGATTTGAATGATGTGGTGCGGCATGGTTGCAATAATAGTCTATGTTGGCATTTTTAGTTTTTTTTTCAGATTATCTATATATTCCTGCATTAGATTTGCCTTATTATGTGCAGTTCTGGTTGCCACACAGGAGGAAGGATTTGGCTGCCTTGGAGAGGGTCGTCAGGGTGTTGCCTGGATCGGAGCATTACGGTTACAGGGAAAGACTCCATGGGCTGGGTGTTTTTTCCCAGGGGCAGAGGAGGCTGAGGGGTCACTTGATAGACGTGTATAAGATGATGAGAGGCATCAATCGTGTGGATAGTCAGAGACTTTTCCCCAGGGCTGAAATGGTGGCTACAAGAGGACACAGGCTTAAGGTGCTGGGGAGTAGGTACAGAGGAGATGTCAGGGGTAAGTTTTTTACTCAGAGAGTGGTGAGTGTGTGGAATGGGCTGCCGGCAACGGTGATGGAGGCGGATACGATGGGGTCTTTTAAGAGACTTTTGGATAGGTACATGGCGCTTAGAAAAATGTTTAAATTTTTTAAAAATTTTATTTACAGCGTGGTAACAGGCCCTTCCGGCCCAACGAGTCCACACCGCCCATTTTAAACCCATATTAACCTACCCGTACATCTTTGGAATGTGGGAGGAAACCGGAGCACCCGGAGGAAACCCACGCAGACACAGGGAGAACATACAAACTCCTTACAGACAGCAGCGGGAATTGAACCCTGATCACTGGTGCTGTAATAGCGTCGCACTAACTGCTACACTACCGTGCCGCCAAATAGAAGGCTGTGGGTGAGCCTAGTAGTTTCTAAGGTAGGGACATGTTCGGCACAACTTTGTGGGTCGAAGGGCCTGTATTGTGCTGTAGGTTTTCTATGTTTCTATAGACAGGGTAGACAGTAAAAACTTTTTCCCATGGTGGGGGGTGTCAGACTTGAGGGCATAGGTTTAAGGTGAGGGGTGGGACGAGGATCTTTCTCACACAGAACATGGTTGGAGTCCGGAATCTGGAATGTGCTGCTGGAAGAGGCGCTGGAGGTAGATACTCTCACAATATTTAACCAGCATCCAGACAAGAACTAAAATTGCCAAGGCTTTTACACCAGTAATTGGCATTAGATATCTTTATTAGTCACATGTACATCGAAACACACAGTGAAATGCATCTTTTGCGTCGAGTGTTCTGGGGGCAGCCCGCAAGTGTCGCCGCGCTTTCGGCGCCAACATAGCATGCCCACAACTTCCTAACCCGTACGTCTTTGGAATGTGGGAGGAAACCGGAGCACCCGGAGGAAACCCACGCAGACACAGGGAGAACATACAGACAGTGGCCGGAATTGAACCTGGGTTGCTGGCGCTGTAATAATGTTACGCTAACTGCTACGCTACTGTTTAAACAATAGGCAGCAGGGTAATGTTGGGCTGACGAGCCTGTTTCTGTGCTGTACGACTCTTTGCCGCCGGATACTAATATCATCCCCAATTTCTTTAATCCCTGGTAAAAAATGTGTTGACAATATTTACTACAACTCCAAAACACAGAATGTTTCTCTTCGTAATTTGGTCTGACAACTTGCCATATTCTTGCAATGTACATCAAGTATAGATTATGCATTAACGTAAACCATTGAATGAGGGGTTTAGCTTAGTCAATTCAACAAGATGACGCTGCATTTGGAATATTGTGTACAGTTTTGATCATCCTGCTACAGGAAAGATGCCATTAAGCTGGAAAGAGTGCAGAGGAGATTTACAAGGATGTTACTGGGACTGGAGGGACTGAGTTACGGAGAGAGGTTGAGCAGGTTGGGACTTTATTCATTGGGGTGTATGAGAATGAGGGCTGATCTTACCGAGGTGTATAAAATCATGAGGGGCATAGATACGGTGAATGCACTCAGTCTGTTTCCCAGGGTTGGGGAATCAAGAACTAGAGGGCATGGGTTTAAGGTGAGAGGGGAGAGGAACCTGAGGGTCAACTTTTTCCACCCAGCGGGTGGTCAGTATATGGAACAAGCTGCCGGAGGAAGTGGTTGAGGCAGGTACATTAACAACATTTAAAAGGTACTTGGACAGGTACATGGATAGGAAAGGTTTAGAGGGATACGGGCAAATGCAACTAGCAAAGATGGGAATCTAGGTCGGCATGGACTGGTTGGGCTGAAGGGCCTATTTTCGTGCTGTATGACTAATTCCTAATCATCTGCAATGTGAAGTCAAGGTCACACAGAAGCTTGTTTTCATCAAATAAACAGTTGGCTGATGTCGTCAAGACTTGCTGTACATAATATGACAAACGTTCGTGCGAAGTGGCAGCATTTTGGATATGACAGGAATGATCATTTTCAACATACTGCCCACAGGATGTGACTTAAAAGGACTACCAGTCTATAGAGGCAGGCATGGTAGCGTAGCAGTTAGCATAATGCTACAGCAGCGCCAGCGACCCAGGTTCAATTCCAGCCGCTGTCTGTAAGGAGTTTGTACATTCTCCCCGTGTCTGCGTGGGTTTCCTCCGGGTGCTCCGGTTTCCTCCCACGTTCCAAAGACGTGCGAGTTAGGAAGTTGTGGGCATGCTGTGTTGGTGCCAGAAGCGTGGCGACACTTGCTGGCTGCCCCCAGAACACTCTACGTAATAGATGCATTTCACTGTGTGCTTTGATGTACATGTGACTAATAAAGAGATCTAAAAATCTATCTATTCCCTGGCTGTTCCTCTTTAAATTTATTTGTTCAACAATTGAAGAGTTTTGGTATCCAAATTGCAAACTTGAACTTTTAACAAGGCTCTAATTATCTCTGAAGCACACGTTTTAGGATTTGAAGGAAAAATCTGATGCACTGTGGACAAAATTACAAACTAATATTCAATCTAAAATGATCTTTATTGTCAAGGGGAGTTTCCCCAACTTCCACCCAACTCCTTGGTTTTCATTTATTTTACCCTGTTGTATTTTACTTGCTTCTGAGATTGTACTGTCTATCTTCTTTCCAAAATGATTCCCTGGGGCTTATTTCATTTGTTTTGTAATTATCAAAAGAGCATCAGTCAATATTATATACAACTTGCTCCTGGTGAACAGCACATGTGAATTTATGACCACATTTGTGATAAGGTCCAGAAGGATTTTGTAGCCCACTAACCATGTTCACCTGAAATATAAATAATTTCTTAAATGTTAAACATATAGTAAGCCAAACTGTAACCACTCAAAGAATTCCTGTGCAGGCACGGTAGTGTAGCAGTTAGCGTAACGCTATTACAGCACCAGCGACTCAGGTTCAATTCCGGCCGCTGTCCGTAAGGAGTTTGTACGTTCTCCCCATGTCTGCGTGGGTTTCCTCCGGGTGCTCCGGTTTCCTCCCCCATTCCAAAGACGTACAGGTTAGGAAGTTGTGGGCGTGCTATGTTGGCGCCGGAAGTGTGGCGACACTTGCGGGCTGCCCCCAGAACACTCTACACAAAAGATGCATTTCACTGTGTGTTTCGATGTACATGTGACTAATAAAGATATCTTATCTAATATCATCTCTGGCTTTTCAATATCTTTTTATCTTAGGTTATAGAAAATGCATTAATTTGGGGAAGTTGAAGAACTTTTGGTCGCACAGTATGATTAGAGGAGCTTTTTTGCACCTTTATTCATATGCTATTGGAGCCAGTGAACTTACATTCAGGTACAAAGAGGATAATACAGAGAATCAACAGGAGCAAATGATTTCAGTTTTGGGCAGCACAGTGGCATAGTTTGTAGAGCTGCTGCCTCACAGCTCCAGAGATTTTAGATTTAGATTTTACTATTGGGCAATTAATATGTGATATTTAATGTTTTGGACACAAGATTTAGATGTAATTCAATGTCCACGATGGGTGAATGTCCAGCGTGAGTCAGTGCAGGGGTTTTCTTTGGCTTCCATTTTAGGGGCCTCGCTCCCCTTTGCACTTACTAAATTGAATAAACAAATTATTAATCCAATAACTAAACACACAATACAAATATGGTTTCAATTTCTTAAATTTATTGGATTGAATAAATTTATCTTATCAAGTCCTATTCTATCCAATTTTTTCTTTCAACCGTCTAGAATTGATCTAGCTTTTTTTAAAATGTAAAACGAAGGGAATAACATGTTTTCATGATCTATTCATTGATAACTGTTTGTCTTTTGAACAGTTGTCTAATAAATACAATTTGCCCAGATCACCTTTTTTTTAGATATTTACAGGTTAGAAACTTTTTAAATGTTACTTTACCTACTTTTCTGATACCACATCAAATTGAAATTACAGAAAAAATTTAGGTTTTAACCCTTATCAGAAGGGCTTGATAGCAATAATTTATGATCTGATTATGAAAATACGTTTAGGGATATCTGATAAAATTAAGAATGAATGGGAAGGAGAACTTCAGATACTTTTACCTATAGAGACATGGAAGAAAATTCTTCAATTAGTTAATACATCTTCAATGTGTGCTAGACCCTCTTTGATACAGTTTAAGGTGGGTTATAGGACCCATATGTCTAAGGATGTTAGCTCATTTTTATAACCATATAAATCCTATATGTGACAGATGTAATTCTGAGGTGGCTTCCCTGACACACATTTTGGTCCTGCCCTCTTTTGGAAAAAAATTGGAAAGACATTTTTGATATTATTTCGGTGGTATTGAGTATTGATTTACAACCTCATCCTATTACTGCGATATTTGGGTTACCAATGATGGATTCTGGCCATTTATCTGCCTCAGCTTGTCGTTTGATTGCATTTGGTACATTAATAGCCAGGAGATCCATTCTATTTCAATGGAAATATCCTAAACCTCCTACTACATTCCAATGGTTTTCCAAAACTATAACGTGTTTAAACTTAGAAAAAAATTAGGAATGGTACTGTTGATCCTTCGGTTAAATTTGAAGAAACTTGGAGCCCATTTATCCAGCATTTTCACATGATGTAAGTTGACCTTTTCCAAATCCTTTTCAATAACTTTCTATTTGAATATAGAGGAGTGGAGTTAATGACATAATAATGCTTTTAACCAAAGAAATACGACAGCCCAGCTTTTGTTTAGTTTTTTATTGTTTTTTTTAATTGTTTTTTTTCATTTAATCAAATTTCTTTTGAAATCTTTTTCATGTTCAATTATCAAGAGATTGGGAGGTTCAGATTATATATCTTACTGTGTCTGTATATGCTGTTATTACTGTAATCCCGATCTCTTTGTATCCTGTGGATAATTACTATTGTTATGTTTATTAATTTGAAATTTAATAAAAAGATTGAAAAAGGATTTTTTTTGTTGATAGATGTACGGTGGAGCATTCTGACTGGTTGCATCACTGCCTGGTATGGAGGCTCCAATGCACAGGATTGCAAGAGGCTGCAGAGGGGTTGTAGACTCAGCCAGCTCCATCACGGGCACAACCCTTCCACCATCGAGGTCATCTTCAAGAGGCGGTGCCTCAAGAAGATTGTATCTATCATTATGGACCCTCACCATCCAGGACATGCCCTCTTCTTGTTACTACCATCGGGAAGGAGGTACAGGAGCCTGAAGACCCACACTCAATGATTCAGGAACAGCTTCTTCCCCTCCGCCATCAGATACCTGAACGGTCCATGAACAACTACCTCGTTATTCCTTTTTCTTGTCCTATTTACTTTTGCAATTTATAGATTGTGTCTTTGCACTGTACTGCTGCCACAAAACATATTTCATGTCATATGTCAGTGATAATAAGTCTGATTCTAATTTAGATAATTTGATGGCCACAGATCTCATCTACTGGTGATGGTGGCTGAATGGATGTATCCGAGAACAATAGCTGGATGAAACCGTATTTATAAGATTAGACAGGATAGCTGATGACAGGAACTTAACCTTTCATTGGTGTACCCTCAAAACAGTCACATGATCACAGAACATTAGCACAGGAGTTCATTCAACTTTTGAGTCCATGCCAATTCTCTGCAAGAATAATGCACCCGGTCACACTCCTTCACTATCTCCATAACCCTACACATTTTCTTTCTCTGCTTCCCCCTACCAAGTACCCATGAAGCATGCATGATTTTAAAGCAAATAGGCACAATGTGAACTTCAACTCAGAAAACACCTTTTAAACCTTAAGTGTACAGGTTTAATTATTTTCCTGTATAGATGGAGGTAATTCAAGCAAGTCCTGGCAGCCATTATCTGGTCAAGGTGTCAGTAGGTTATCCAGACTTCTCCACTTTCATACTGAGCTTTCATACCTCATTCTTATAGCCGGACTTGATAAAAACTAGACAAGCAATGGATGAATACAAAGAATGCGATATTCAGGAGTTAACATTAATGCACTGCTAATTCTAAAGTCTCAGAAGAAAACAAGAGTAATATTCAAAACTAATAATTTTAATGTTGACATTTGGGATGATTTCAGGAACATTAGTTACAACAGTAAATCTTTCAAATTAACAGCATATTTATATAAAATTTGGATCAGTAATGTTAAAACATAACTTTATAAAAAGAATACCAAACTCATTTAACATATTATATATAATTTCCTGCATTGCTACAATGCGTTTCGATTTGATTACTAAGGCATAGCTAATCAGATGCTACAAGTTATAATGGGTATTAATAGACTGTTGCAGATATTAGAATAGGTTTTCAGAAGTATCTTGTTATTTTTTTCCCCCCTAAGTAGTAAAAAGATTTGCAAAAAGAGACAATGGGTAATCCCACCCCACCACCACAAAAAACTAAATCATAATTTATATAATGACAAAAATCTGGAAAAATTACTCAAAACATTCCACATATAAAAATGCATCAGAGACCATTCAAACTTTACTTCTGAGCACCAGAACTAGCTTCACACAGAAGAACCAGTGACAATATGCGTATCTGATTTTTTTTCCCATGACTACTGTTTGGTCAATAAGTTCAGCATGGACAGATACAAGATGGACATTACATAGGCAGAGAATGGAAAAAAGAATTTGTGGCTAGCTGCAATACTGTCATGAAGATGGTCAAAGAAATATCCTCAGGTCAACCATGGAACCAATCTGGGAGGCTTTAAGAAAAATGAGAATAAAATGCTTCACATAATTTTAAAGCAGCCAATTAAAATCTTCCTTAGCATTTCTTACCAGGGAAATACAAGCAGAATGTTGATGCAGTTTATATGTGGCTTGACCTTTTTTTAAAAAAGATATATGGACCATAAAAATGTAGATCAAATGCTCTTATGTTATTGCTCAACACTAAAACATCGCTGATGGGACATCATAAAGCCAATCTTCGATGAAGGTAATTTTCTACAAATTACTTCCAATACCGACTGAAAATTATTGAAGGAGAGGTTGGCTGTGGAAAGGAGGGGCTGTGATGGGCGGTGTGGAGGGCACGAGTGCAAGTGTGCTGTTGTCATTTACTGGCAGGATAAAAGGTTTGTGGTTAGAGTTTTCCATGTGGCAGAATTTTACTCACGCAAGCCGCTAGAGGAATTTATCGTCAATACAAAGAAAAGAAAATACGTAGACCACAGTACAATGTCTTTTTCGCCAGTACCATCAGAAGACACCCAGGGTAGAACTGCAGTCTATTCCCAAGAAAGAGAATGATGCGTGCTTAAAGACAAAGTAACAATGAAAATATTTTTTAATGCTCATTTTGTAAAAAATGGGCTACTCAATAAGTTTGCTACTTAAGGATACTTCAAACTTTACAATAAATTCTCCCTTAAAAAAAGCCTCCTAATTGCCACAGGCAAATTTCAATGACTCAGACTTGTAGTGCACCTCCAAATCAGAGTTGTCAGAGTATCCTACAAATGCTACTTTCATATGCAAAGATACCTGCACGTGTCTATTACCCTGTCCTTTAACAAAATACTTAATGCACTTTAATAAACAAATCCTGAAACTTGTTATATACATTACACAATATTTACAGAAGTAGAAAAGAGTAAAAGCATTAAATTATTAACCAGCAAATTTTCAAAAAAGCTCTTGCAAAAATATTTTTCTAGGGGTAGGAAAAACATCAACTACAATGGAAACAAACGCAACTATCCCCAACTGCAATTGTTTGAAATTCATCCTTAAATGTGGCATTTTTTTCCCCACTCAGAAAATTGATATTCAGTAGATATTATGAAAAAACTAATACCACTGACTTGCATCTAAATGTTATTTAGGTCCATTTTTATCTATGTCCTCCATATTTGGAAGACCAGTCAATTCGCCCATGTATTGGATGTGGATGTGGCATTAACCCACTGATGCTTTTGCTTGACGAATATGGCTGACATCCCAACTGTGATCGGCTGGATTTCCAAGATGCATAATCTGCAAAACGAAAAGTGCTCTCGTTACTTTCGTATTAACCTCTTTATAAAGGACATCCCTTGTAACAGCTTCCTCCTTTTAACCAAACCAGTTGCCTTTGATGCAATATCACAGTAAAAACACATTTAAGCTTCCATATTTCTCACTAAAAGTAAATTTGCCTAAAGACATGAAATTTGTAGCAAAAATACCAACTGCCTGTCAGGCAGCATCTGTGGAGAGACACGGACAGTCGATATTTCAGGCCAAGACCCTTCACCTGAATGAATGGTCTCGACCTGAACTGTCAACTGTCCATTTCCCTCCACAGATGCTGCTCAACCCACTGAGTTCCTCCAGCAGTTTGTCTTTTTTTGCTCCAGATTCCACATCTGCAGTCTCATGTCTACACAAAATTTGTAACATATTGGTAGGACCAGAACCAGCTCAAGTAGCACTTTACTTAAAATTTAATTGTTTGTTACATTGTCAAGGAAACTAAGCAATAAAGTCTCATGCATGACCGATCTTGTATCATGAAGCAAAATCTTTATCTACGCTGAGTTAGCTGACAGTCAAAGTAAAGGTGCGAACAATTGCAATGCGCTTGGGTTGGTAAAGCACTCGGAGGGGCAAGCACGAATGGGCATCACACCAGATGAACCTTCCACACTGCTCAAGCAATTGCACCTCACCTTCTGTCTAGGCAGGTTGCAGCCTTCGGCCTCATTACTGAATTAAAAGAACCAGCGATTTCCTGTTTGTGTCAGAACCGTCCAGTTCTGATGCAAGGTCATCCACATTCACTCAGCTATTC
Source organism: Pristis pectinata (assembly GCF_009764475.1). Taxonomy (NCBI): domain Eukaryota; kingdom Metazoa; phylum Chordata; class Chondrichthyes; order Rhinopristiformes; family Pristidae; genus Pristis; species Pristis pectinata. Next base: position 6,195,347 of record NC_067414.1, read on the forward strand.
TCCCTCCAAAGATGCTGCCTGATTTGCTGGGTATTTCTAGTCTTCTTTTAATTCAGGTGTCCAGATGACTTTCTTCATTGAACAGCCTTCATTCATTGATAATTAAACAGATCCAAAAGCATCGAGTCACCTGTACAACTTTCATCTCCATCCTATCACAGACATTTCCTTTGTTCACCCTACCATCTCTTCCTCACAGTTTAAAATGACTTTTGTCCCACTTTTGCAGATTGGATGAACAGAGATTGATACAAAACGTCAAATCCTTTCTCTTTCCACAAATGCTACCTGACCCGCTGAGTATTTCCAGAACTTGGCTTTTAATTTTTTTTTAAAAAAGAGGAATTGGGTTTGGTCTTGATGTACTAGAGTCAAGCAGTTGGGCAAGATGTGTGAAGAGTCATATGAATAAACTACAGGGAGGTCACTGACACCATGGAATCATTTCCTTAACAAAAGAGAGAAAGAAGCCCAAAGTTTAGAAATAAGACAAGATTTCTTTATTAGTCACAGGTACACTGAAACACTCAGTGAAATGCATCTTTTGCGGAGAGTGTTCTGGGGGCAGCCCGCAAGTGTCGCCACACTTCCGGCACCAACATAGCATGCCCACAACTTCCTAACCCGTACATCTTTGGAATGTGGGAGGAAACTGGAGCATCCGGAGGAAACCCATGCAGACACATGGGGAAAATGTACAAACTCCGAGTCGCTGGCACTGTAATAGTATTATGCTAACTGAAGGACCACATGGTCTAACCGTGAAAGTCTTTGATACTTACTGGAATCAGTTTCCACAACTGGTGCTAGCTGCACTCTTTGGCCGGCAGATCCAACTTCTTTCTTACGAAATGTCGATGTCGATGTGTATCCTCCAGAAACATCAGTGCCAGTGGCATAAACTGGAAAAGAAAATAAGTACCTCATTGCCCGATGCTTTAACTTCAAAGCTACACAATCCAGTTATCAGCAGGAAAAGCCCTTTCTCTCCATCTGTTCTATCAAAACTGCCATCTTAAAATCCTCTTAGCTCACCCTTTAACCATCTCTGTTCCAAGGAGAACAATGCATATTCTTCCCAACCTTGCCTCCTAATTGAAGTTCCGCCACCCGGGGAACATTCAGGCAAATTTATCAAGTTCCAACATAATTCCTATTTTACATGTTTTTCCTTCAGCCTTTTTTTAAAACAAGGAACAGCATTTTATCATCTTGCCCTCACTCTCAGAGGGAATAGCTTCTGATGAAGATACATGGACACCAAGGTCATCTCCACCTTTGTGATAGATTGCCTTTCCATATTAGTCCCAAAGTTCATCAGTTCGCACTTCTTTGCACTGCTTCTATCCATTCCACCACCAAAGCCTGCAACTCCCTTCACTGTCTATGACTTTGCTAAGTTGTACAGTATCTGCAACATTTATAAGAGTACTCCTTCCATATCTAGGTTTCCTCTTAAAATTAAAAAAGGGAAACTAGACCCCTCTAAAACCAAGTCTTAAATGCATTCATCCACCACTATCACATTCCACTTTGTCAATGAGCCAATTGTGTATCAATAAACATCTGCCACCTTAATTCCATGGACATCCATCACCTCAGCAAGCTTCCTGCACACCTCCTGTCAAGTCTTTTTGGTATGGCTGTCAGGCTTCATCGTCCCTATCAGAATGGAATGCAATGTCGCTAGAAGCCCTTAACACCGTTTCCCATCTCCCCAAACAACCAGCATTATATCATTCCCCAAAATGGTTTATATCATAGTAGGACACCACTGAATACAGCTTTCTCATTTTCTTAGGGTCTTTGCCAAGGCTAAAGATCGGAATGTACAAGACACAGACCTCTTCACATGATTCATTAACATCCAAGTGATTGTCACTGTAATGTAGCTAATACATTCAAGGTTGTAGCCTTGGATGGTATTGTCATTAGCAGAAGAAGGGGAAAGAAAGCTCATTTCAATTCATGCTCCTGTAAAGATCAGAGCCTCAGTATAAGTAAATCTCAGCTGAAAGACACCTACAAAGCATCAGGACAATAAGCCATGGATCACCTTACCCGTGTTGGTACAGCTGAGGGGAAGAGCTCCTCCAACAACTCCTAAAGGTTTATTGGAAAGGTTAGAGTTGGCCCAGAGGTTATGAACATTAAAATCTTTACCCATATTGGCAAGTGGGGTTTTCTTGGCATTTATTCCTGCAAGATCAAAAAGACTTAAAATTGTAGTAATGTTTCAATATTAGCTTTAAGTATGCTCACACAAAACATTCACCTTGCTTTCTGTTAATCAACTATATATAATGGATATGCAATGATTACAACGTTCAATGCATACACTATGCACCTATCAAATAACAGATTGTGGTCAATGTGACCACCATTTACCCGGATACCTGATTTACTCTACACATCATTCCCCGAAACCAAAATAAAAATACCCTTGCTACAAGGTAGATTTAAAAAAAAGCTCTCCATGTTGTGTGCACTGCAAGATGCTTAGAGCATACTCTAAATTTTTACTTACACAACTTTGTAGTGAATTCTCTTCCCAATTACTTCCAACTCCCAGTAACAAGTCTGAGTTTTGTTCTAATCCCAGTGAACCAAACATGACAACCTTTTTTTTAAGCTTAGAAACCAAGGCTTGCGACGTGGAACAGATTGCCATGAGGTTAAAAGGAAGACCAGAAAATAATGATTAGGTGATGCCAAGCTTGGGTTTTAAGCTTAAATATGGCAAGGGAAAATACGAGGGCAGCTACTTCTTAATGAGGTTAGTGATATTAAACTTAATCAGAGCAAATGGAGATAGCCCGAGAAAGACAATTTCTCTGTTACCTATAAAGCAACAGTTACATTTGTTAAGTCTAGGCAATTTTGTTCAAGTTCAAAAGGTACATTATATATTCTTTCCGGTTAATCATCCATTTCCCACTGATGTAAAAACGTTATGGACTTCATTTGTTACAAACCTGGCAGATATCTTGATTGTTTCAGATAGTGATATTTGGCTGACGAAGCTCTGGAAGTAGTATCTGCTTGAGGCAGATTATCTGTAGGCATATTTTTATTGCTTGATTTAGTATTTGAAGGAGTCAAGTCTAAAAGGCTTTCCATTCTGCAAAGAATAAGATTCACCAAATAACTTACAACCTCAAAGGAAATTGGACTAAATGGCACAGAATGGTGGTCTGCTTACTTAAACTGCGATTCCTGACTTTGCCTTTTTTTATCATTCAAATTCACATTTTTAGTTGAAGAACCAAATGCCAAGTCTCCAGAATCATTCCAGTTGTTGAAATCTTTCAAAATAGTATGACTCCATCGTCGAGCACTGCCTTTTGGCTTGGTGCTATTGCAAATATTATCCTCTGTCTTGATTACCTTCTGAGATTACAAACAAAAAAAACATTAACAAGTTGAGCTATAGTTTAAAAAAAAACAAAAATCAGAAGCATAACTGTCTCACTAAATACTATCACAGCCTGTAACTAGACAGCTTATATAATGTCAGGAGGTTTGGATTCCAGCACCATCCAAGAGACAGAAGCACGAAGATCTGGGCCTACATTACATTGCAAGCTGATGAAATATTACATTGATGGAGATGACAGACGAGAGATTAAACCAGTTAGACAAAACAGCAATATTTTGTAAATGCAGGAGTTATGCCAAGTATTCTAGCCAAATATATGAACTGAAAAATCTCATGGTCTGAGTAGGTCTTGGTATTTAACTGGAATCAGTTTCCACAACTGATGTTAGCTGCACCCTGACCAACAGATCCAACTCCTCTATCCATGATCAAAATTTCTAAATCAGGTAGTCTGAATACGATCACATTACAACTTCTGGGAGCTTGCCTTGCACAAATTTGATGTTGCATTTGCCACAATAAAATCATGGCAAAATACCTCACAGTCTGTGAAGTATTTCTGGGACCTGGTGAGAGAGATGTGTATTTCTGTTGTGCCTTGCACATCTTTATTTTAAATATAGTCCTTGTAACAGGAACCTACAGGGGCACAAGACAAAGTAAAAGTCAATGCTGAACTACAGGAGACGGAGAGGCCATCAACTGTCTGGAGGAAATTCTAGAAATTAACTAAAGGGTGAGAAAAGGGTAGGAAGAATATCATGTGGGAAAATGTTAAGTCATCTACTTTAATAGAAAAAGTAGAAGATAATTTTTTTTTAAATGGTGAAAGTTTGAAATGGTTTGGTGTTTAGAGGGACCAGGGTGCCTGTGTACATGAATCATTGAAAGCTAACAGAGGTACAGCAAGCTGTTAGGAAGACAAAGAGTACGTTGGGTTTATGACAAGATGATTTGAGTACAAGAGCAAAGATGCCTTACTAGAATTATATAGGGCCCTGGTCAGAACACCTGAATATGGTGCACAGGTCTGGTCTCCCTACCCAAGGAAGACTTTCTTTGAAACAGAGTACTTGAAAATTCACCAGATCAATTCCTGAAATGGGGAATTTGCCCTTTAAGATTAATCAGACTCAACTGATACTGGAGTTTAAATATAACAGAGTTCTTATTGGGCTTGACAGGGTAGGTGCAGGGATACTTCCCCTGCTTCTAGACACTCTAGCCAGTCTCAAAAGATATCTTTATTAGTCACATGTACATCGAAACACACAGTGAAATGCATCTTTTTGAGTAGAGTGTTCTGGGGGCAGCCCGCAAGTGTCGCCATGCTTCCGGCACCAACGTAGCATGCCCACAACTTCCTAACCCGTACGTCTTTGGAACGTGGGAGGAAACCGGAGCACCCGGAGGAGACCCACGCAAACACGGGGAGAACGTACAAACTCCTTACAGGAAGTGGCCGGATTTGAACCCGGGTCGCTGGCGCTGTAATAGTGTTACGCTAACCGCTGCACTGCCGTAAGCAGTAGACAATACAGGAGTTAGACGAGAAGGAACGTCTTCACTCAGAGAGAACTGACTCTTCCGAAGTATCTAACCAAAGCAGCGCAGTCACCAGCTACAATTAAGATGGAGATTGACAAATTTTTAGATATTAAGGGAATCAAGGGACGAGGAGGAAAATAGTACCGAGGTAAAATATCAACCGCAATGTTTTGCAGGCAGCACAAGTGCAAGGGGCCGATAACCCGATGCCTGCTTCTATTCTCTTATCTAGAAGACTGCATAACCAGTCAAAATCTCAGAGCTGAAGGAACATTATACCGGGGGTGGGTCTGAAAGTTGTAGGCCTGGAGAAGGTTAAATAAAAATTGAAAGGAAAATATATGAAGGGACACATATGGAAACTTGAAATTGGTTCTTGATCTTCAAATATCTCCAAGTTAGCAAAAACAAATACTTGATGTGGGGAAGACTTGCAGCCAGCCAAGAGAGCAGTGAAACATTTAATCTGAAGGTAATAAGGTGATTAACAGTCTAGTAGAAAACAAGACTGAGGAAGGGATGACGGATGGGAATGATATCCATACAAATATTGTCACGCTGCTGAAATTTGGAAGTCAGAAGATTAGACTGAAGTAAGGGTCTCTTAACAGTCTAGTATTTTAGGCTGAGCTAGAGAATAAATGGAATGAATACTAGATATACTGACCCAAGACTGGGAGCTAGCCAAATGGGTCGGAGGGCATGGACAATGAAGGGAGTCAAGAGAGATGGCCAAGGGCTACACAGCCAGGTGTCGTAAACACACATATACTAGTGGAGAAGAATGGGCAGGCCAATGAGAGCACCTTGGGGCTTCAGGGGTTCTGATGTGGGGAAGGCAAGAGGCAGCACAGCTGGGATGCAGTTGGATAGGTTAACAGTTGGACCAAATCAGAGTTACCATGCTGAGCTGGATAATGAAGAAAATATAGAAGTTAAAAAAATGTACAAGACGACATAATATGCCCTTACAGGGCATTAAACTGTGACTTTGATTAGGATCCATGTTTGTACGAATAAACCTTCTCAGTACAACACTCTGCGTCATGCCAATTCCAGCCCACCCCTCACAGCTACTCAGGATAGTCTACACCAACACTGATTTGTGTGTGTGTGTAATTCCCAACACACTGCTAGTGTCATTACCTTGACCATTCAGCGAGGCAAGGTGTGACATGTGTAGGTCATGGTTGATGGGAATTAAGGTCCTGTCCAGGAACTACATGGTCTTCTGCCACTTAATGTTTTGATCAGAGACATTTAAAAATATTGAAGGTTTTTAAATGAAATAAAATTAAGAACTTTTAAATTTAAAATCACATGAATTCTGTTATTTTAAAACAAATATACATTAGAAAAAAACCTTTCCTAAACTTGCCTTAGAAATGAAGGTCAGGAATCCCATTCAAAATGAATAGGATCACACTATCTTATCACACTTGGTCTTATCAGAATAAAAGGATGTTCCTTTAGAACAGAGATGAGGAGGAATTTCTATAAGCAAAGGGTGGTAAATCTGTGGGGCAGGCACGGTACTGTAGCAGTTAGCGTAATGCTGTTACAGTACCAGCGGCCCAGGTTCAATTCCAGCCACTGTCTGTAAGGAGTTTGTACGTTCTCCCCGTGTCTGCGTGGGTTTCCTCTGGGTGCTCCGGTTTCCTCCCACATTCCAAAGACGTATGGGTTAGGAAGTTGTGGGCATGCTATGTTGGCGCCGGAAGCATGGCGACACTTGCAGGCTGCCCCAGGACACTCTACGCAAAAGATGCATTTCACTGTGTGTTTCGATGTACACGTGACTAATAAAATTACCTGATCTGATCTGATCATTGCCACAGACGGCTGTGGAGGAAAAGTCATTGGGTATATTTAAAGCGGAGGTTGATGGGTTATTGATTAGCAAGGGTGTCAAAGGTTACAGGGAGAAGGCAGGAGAATGGGGTTGAGAAGGAATAGTAAATCAGCCACAATCAAATCGCAGAGCAGACTTGATGGGCCGAATGGCCTAATTCTGCTCCTCTGTTTTACAGTCTTTTAGCTTCTCAAATACCAGCATCACTGCATATGCCAAATAATTAAAAAGGTAATAAAATCAAGAAAGGTACTCAACTACTAAGGGGCAATTTCACAATCCCATCACTCACAGAAAGTGCAGGTTAATGGAATTAATGCAGAATGATATATTAAGCTTTGTGCTTTGACATGGTTACGATGTTAAGACAAATTAAAACTAATTCCACATTTAGTACCTTGCAACAATCAGATAAATTTATGACACTAAACAAGCCTGCCACTGCCTCTCAATATAAAATGCAAGAACTCTTACTTTACACACTTTGATATTTATTGAAGGTAGAATACTTTGATGCTGCTTTGCTTGTTCACTGCTGTTCCCACTGTCACGCGAGCCGGTTGCTGAATCGGTTTGCTGCACACAAGTTTGATGCTGAGAGGGTGTAATTTGTTGTAATGGCCTCGAGGGTGGGTGAGGGTTAACCAGGTCTGGGGGGTGAGGTGGCGGTACAGGCTTTAGCTGATTAACTGGCTGCCTGTAATGCATTTCTCTTTGCTGTTTTCCTTGCTCTTGCACTTGCTGAGGAGTTCCCAGAGCTTGACCAACATGGAAATAGGGATATCGCAGTGCCTACAAAAACAGTGAAAAACACAAGGTCACTCTGAAGCACAGTGGTGCCTTTTCACCTCTCAATACTGATGCAGGTGGACAAAATCATACGATACCACAAAGGCAGCGTTTTAAATCCCTGGTGTAAACTAATCAAACAGTGACAGAGGTTCATGGCTTCTAGGTGTTGGAAGTTCCATCAACACAACTGAAGTGCAGATCAAAACAAGGATTTTGTTTCTAATGACCACCACCCCAAGGTGCAGTTTCTAAGTTAATCAAGAATGGACAATGAGAGTCTTGAAGAAATGTCCCCATGAGACGCATCAGAAAGTCAAAGAGAAATGGGATTAGTCGAGGTCTTACATTAGAAACAGGCACTATGCAAATTCAATGGAAAAACTGAAGTTTGAGGAATTCCCTCACTCCACACAAAAGATGGAGTATTCTAGAATGTCAGAATGACCTACGCAGCCAAGAGACATGACAAAATCTCTATGACCCCATATAAAACCAAATAAATTAGATAGCTCTTTGAAAGGCCAAACGCTGATTGTTGCTGTTAGTTGCTACGATTCCTCCCAATTAATTGAGCATCCTGCCAATTTTATAGCAATGGTGGCATAATCCATTCTAGTTACAGCTCGACTGCAGAGAGTTGTGGACACAGCCTAGCGCATCACAGACACCAGCCTCCCCTCCTTGGACTCTGTCTTTACCTCTCGTTGTCTTGGTGAAGCAGCCAGCATAATCAAAGACCCCACCCATCCGGGTCATTCTTTCTTCTCTCCTCTTCCATCAGTAGAAGATACAGGAGCCTGAGGGCACGTACCACCAGACTTAAGGACAGCTTCTACCCCACTGTGGTAAGACTATTGAACGGTTCCCTTATACAATGAGATGGACGATGACCTCACGATCTACCTTGTTGTGACCTTGCACCTTATTGCACTGCACTTTCTCTGTAGCTGTGACACTTCACTCTGTACTGTTATTGTTTTTACCTGTACTACATCAATGCACTCTGTACTAACTCAATGTAACTGCACTGCCTAATGAATTGACCTGTACGATCGGTATGCAAGACAAGTTTCTCACTGTACCTCGGTACAAATGACAATAATAAACCAATACCAATACCAAATACTCACTTGGCTTGGGGTTGGGCGCTTCTTTGGGTCCCACTGCAGCATGTCTCTCATGAGTTGAATTGCTTCACCACTGGCATTAGGAATCAGAGTCTTGAGGTTATTTGGTACGCATTGAGGCCAGCGGAAGTTCATGGCTGCTGCAAGCTGATAGCCTTCGGACCAATTATTCTAAGATGTCAATAATTATAAAGTTGTCTGATACAAGTAAAAGTAGGATAATTCACAATCATCATTGTCAGAGCAAGGAGAGTGTTACTCGGGCAAACCTGGACCTGATTTGTTTATTCACTAAATACATCTTCCAAATAGAGGAAACTAACTTCAAATCATATCTTTAAAGTGGTTCTTAATGTAGAGACATTGGAGTGAATAGAACAGGTATAGCCCAAAAGTAAGGGTTTCTGGGAGGCAAAGTGAACAAGGAGTGAATTGCTAAAGAGAGGAACGCCAAGGCTGAAACAGTGGACATATGAAACAGAGGGTGCAAAGAATAAGCTGTGAACCAAGAATACAGAAGTACAAAATACACGAGAGAATATGTACCTGGAGTAAATGAATTTAAACATATGCAGGTAAACAGCTTCATAAATTTGATTAGGGAGGGTAAAATAAAGTGAGCCAGCAAGATAAATTAGGGTGATAAGAGTATGAGAGAGTAAGTGTTCAAGATATTCTAGATAAGCCCAATAAAAGCAATGGAGAAAATATATAACAAAGGAATAAATCAGGGCTTTAGCAGTACTGAGAGGAGTGCTGGACAGAGTGCAGGTCTTGGGAATGAAATTAATGTGGGAAAGAAAACTTATATCAGTATTAAATGCCGATTTAGTTTGTCCTCCAGTGCCAGAAGAGAATTAACAGCTGATAAATCTAACCATAAGAAGTTGTTTGCTTCAAGATATTACCATTTATTTTTTTGAATAAACAAGAGATCAAAATGATGCACGAGTTTTACTTATGTAACTGTGCAAGAGGATTTAGCACACAAATTACATTACTGCACACCGTTACAAGTATTCCCTTGCAACCCAAACCCCATAGCCATGCAGGCTTCTAAAATTCAAATTCAATATCTGCTGATCATCATTCTTCTATATTGCTCTTTATATCACTAGTTATGCTATGTGTCAAAAGTACCAGCCACATAAAACTTTTCATACCTTTTTAGGTGTTCCTAAAACTTGGCAAATTTTGAAAATCTCATCTATTTCACTAGACCCAGGGAAAAGGGGTCTTAGTGTGTAGAGTTCTGCCATTATACAACCAACAGCCCACATGTCAATAGGAGAACTATAATTTGTTGATCGAAGGAGAACTTCAGGGGCTCTGTACCTGTAACAAACAGTAAAAGTTTGTGCATGGTATGATAAATTGCAATAATCAGCAAGAGTTGCCCCTTCCCAAAAGAAAGTCAAACGACTGACTTTCTATCTTTACCCGAATGCAGTAGACGAGCTCCACCTGCTGGTTAAGCAAGTTCATAACACTTGGCCTTCTCATTTAGGCCTTTTAGAGTGTAAAAAAATTCCCAAGCATTCATAAAATTACCTTTTTTGGGAAAAAAATAATGAATCCATCCAACTCTGATTTACCCTCGAGGATCTTCAACTTTCTAGCTAGTGACTTAACATACAATTCTATATTTTCACAGCAAAATACTTAAACGAGAATCTGGAAGCAGGAGCTTCCCGGGAACTTTATCAAATAAAGTGCAACTTAGAAACCTACAAACACATACCGGAACAATGGTTTGCCTTATGGGGAATCTCGAATCAGGGGAAAATGAGGAGGAATTTCTTATCTGAGAGGGCTAGGAATCTTCATTCTCGACCCCGAGAGCCTGAATTATTAAATACATTCAAGAGTGAGGCAGATAGATTTTTGGTGTGAAGGGGAGTCAAGGGTTACAGAGAACCAAGGTCAAAATCAGATCAACCATGGTCTTTTTGAAAGATTGAGCAGACTTAAGAGGCCATATGCCTTACTCCTACTACTGCTTTTGTTACGCTCCTTGATACCCACCAAAAATACAAAAGATTAAAACAAAATTGGATGTTAATTTAGGTTGTTGACATCTGCCTTACAAGGAGTTTGGTGGTGGTGGGGGGGGGGGGGGGGGGGGTGGGGGGGGGGGGGGAAGAAAACACATCATATTCTGTGATAAGCAACATTCTATTTTTCATAAACAGGGTTTCCAAATGTAATATTCTATTATTTGTTTGGCTATTCCCCTGCCTTGGAGGGGAACAAATGTTTTATAACTTTAACACTTAAGCTATGGAACGATAAGATGTTCCAGTAAATCAGGCAGCAAAAGAGGCAACAGCATCCAAGAGAACTGAGCATTTACTGGCAAGAATCAACTCACATGATCCATTCTCTTACTCCCTCTGATTAAAAATAGTAAAATTACAGGTGGTGTGCTGGAAAACAGGATGTCACATCCAGCTGTAAAATGCAATTTTTATTGCCTGCTTGGTGCACAATTCACAGCTGTCTTCAGCATGCTGTCAAACAGTATAAAGCCACCCTCTCATACTGTACATATTAGTCAGAAATGAGGAGCAAAAAAAACCATAAGAACTTGAGAAACAGGAGCAGGAGTCAGCCATCTGGCCTGTTGAACCTGCTCCGCCATTCAATAAGATCATGGCTGATCTGGCCGTGGACTCAGCTTCACCTACCTGTTTTCCCCCATAACCCTTAATTCCCCTACTATGTAAACATCTATCTGTGTCTTAAATATATTTAATGAGGCAGCCTCTATTGCCTCCCTAGGCAGAGAATTCCACAGGTTCACTGCTCTCTGGGAAAAGCAGTTTCTCCTCATCTCCGCCCTAAATCTATTCCCCCGAATCTTGAGGCTCTGACCCCTAGTTCTAGTCTCACCTACCAATGGAAACAACCTTCCTGCCTCTATCTGACCTCTCCCTTTCATAATTTTATATGTTTCTATAAGATCCCCTCTCATTCTTCTGAATTCCAGTGAGCACAGTCCTAGGCGACTAAATCTCTCCTCATAGGCTAACTCCCTCATCTCTGGAATCAACCTGGTGAACCTCCTCTGCACCGCCTCCAAAGCCAGTATATATTTTCTCAAGTAAGGAGACCAGAACTGCACGCAGTACTCCAGGTGCAGCCTCACCAGTACCCTCTACAGTTGCAGCATAACCTCCCTGCTCTTAAATTCAATCCCTCCAGCGATGAAGGCCAACATTCCATTTGCCTTCTTGACAACCTGTTGCATCTGCAAACCAACCTTTTGCGATTCATGCACAAGCACTCCCAAGTCCCTCTGCACAACAGCATGCTGCAATCTTTCACCATTTAAATAATAATCTGATCTTGTATTTTTCCTTCCAAAGTGGATGACCTTGCATTTATCAACTTTGTACTCCATCTGCCAGACCCTTGCCCACTCACTTAACCTATCTATATCTCTCTGCAGACTCTCCGCATCCTCTGCACAATTTGCTTTTCCACTCAATTTAGTGTCATCAGCAAACTTAGATACTCTACACTTGGTCCCCTCTTCCAAATTTGTGGGTCCAGCACCGACCGATGCGACACCCCGCTCACCACTGATTGCCAACCAGAGAAATGCCCATTTATCCCAACTCTCTGCCTTCTATTGGTTAACCAATTCTCTATCCATACTAATACATTACTCCCACCTCCATGCATTCAATAACACTGCCTTTGGAGGTGGTGCAGAGGAGATTCACCAGGTTGATTCTGGAGATGAGGGGGGGTTAGCCTATTATGAGAGATTGAGTCGCCTGGGACTATGGTTAGACCACATTTAGAGTATTGTGTGCAATTCTGGTCACTTCACTATAGGATGTCAAGGCTTTAGAGATGGTGCAGAGGAGGTTTACTGGGATGCTGCTTGGATTAAAGGGCATGTGCTATCAGGAGAAGATGGACAAACTTAGGCTCTTTTCTCTGGAGCAGCGGAGGCTGAGGGGTGATCTGTTGGAAGTGTGTAAAATGATGAGGGGCATAGATAGGGTGGACAAGCAATATCTTTTTCCGATTACTGAGCGATCCAATACCAGAGACCATGCATTTAAGGTGAGAGGGGGTAGGTTCAGAACAGATGTGAGGGGTACATTTTTTACCTAGAGTGGTGGATGCCTGGAATGTGTTGCCTGATAGGGTGGTGGAGGCAAATTCTTTGGGGGCTTTTAAGAGGGGCTTGGATGGGCACATGAATGAGATGAAAATGGAGGGATATGGGCAATCTGTAGGTAGGAAGGAATAGCTATGTTGGCACAACATTGTGGGCCGAAGGGCCTGTACTGTACTGTTCTATGTTTTATGCTCGCTGGAATTCAGAAGAATGAGAGCATATCTTATAGAAACATATAAAATTATGAAAGGGATCGATAAAATAGAGGCAGGAAGGTTATTTCCACTGGTAGGAGAGACTAGAACTAGGGGACCTGGCCTCAAGATTCAGGGAATAGATTTAGGATGGAGATATGAGGAGGAACTGCTTTTCCCAGAGTAGTAAATCCGTGGAATTCTCTGCCCAGGGAAGCAGTAGAGGCTACCTCGTTAAATATATTTAAGACACAGTTAGGCAGATTTTTGCAATAGTAGGGGAACAAAGGGTTATGGGGAAAAGGTAGGTAGGTGTTGCTGAGTCCACAGCCAGATCAGCCATGATCTTATTGAATGGCTGAGCAGGCTCGACGGGCCAGATGGCCGACTCCTGCTCCTATTTCTTATGTAACACGTTATTCTTACCATCTGGTAGATACGTAATCAGTGTATGGTGGACGAGATCGAATTTCACGAGCTAGGCCAAAATCAGCTATTTTTACAAGTTCTGGTCCCATACAAAGGAGGTTTTCTGGTTTCATGTCACGATGAAAAAATCCTGGATAAGAAATACATACATCAAAACAAGGTAAAATAGTATCCTGCAACAACACAATGTCTTTCTTTGCTCAGAACCACTTCTCTCCTTTTTCAAAATTTTCCTCTAGGGCTTGAAAAAGATTAAGCTAGAAATACATGGGCAATATTTTGCAAATTTATATAAACACTTAAGCATAGAAATCTCAGGATTCATTTCAGTCCTGTAGCTGGACAGCACAGCTGGAGTTGCCAGATTTTGGATGAAACATTAAACCAACACACAATTTACCTTAACATTGTTTTAAATAACCTGATCAAATTATTTCAGAGGACTTTTCTTTCCCCTTGCAGGCACGGTAGTGTAGCGGTTAGTGTAATGCTATTACAGCGCCAGCCACCCGGGTTCAATTCTGGCTGCTGTCTGTAAGGAGTTTGTATGTTCTCCTCATGTCTGTGTGGGTTTCCTCCAGGTGCTCCGGTTTCCTCCCACATTCCAAAGATGTACAGGTTAGGAAGTTGTGGGCATGCTATGTTGGCGCCAGAAGCGTGGCGACACTTGTGGGCTGTCCCCGGAACACTCGACGCAAAAGATGCATTTCACTGTGTGTTTCGATGCACGTGTGACTAATAAAGGTATCTTATAAATATTTATCCCCTCAACCATCATCTGATTTGTGCTTTACCTGGACAACCAATGATGTATCCTTTTCAATACAACACAATCAGCAGCTTTTCTTTACCCAGGGCCAATTATACCAGAGATCAACCAGTTCAGCACACATTTGGTGGGCACCACGGTCAGCATGGACAAGCTGAGTCAGAGGGCTTGTTTCCATGTTGTATGACTCCATGACGATTAACTACGTAAGATGGTTAATTGCCCAACCAAGTTAGCTCTGGAAAAGCTTCCAGTCAATTCCTTCACAAACATTTGAATTATGATTTAGTCACGATAAGGTTGACAACTTATAAGTGTGTCCCACGACCTTGGGCAAGACAGGAATGTTGATGAACACGAGGGCTCGATCTTGCAGCTGCAGTCTTTGCCACCAATCCAAATCAGTGAGGAACACATAAAAATGGTTATTGGATTATCCCTGGGCATCAAATGCCCAGGTCATAGACCGCAGGTTGAACCCCAGCTTACCGGCTCAAAGAGTTAATTAATTTACAGACTGTGCATATCAGTAGCTAACCCAGCATTCACAGCCCACCCCCAATGAACCGTATTGGCGTGTTCTCTTTCGTATTTTCGTTACACACAGAACCACCACTGGCCCTTCTGGTAGGGAATGAGTAGGAAATTCCAGTGATGATCGAGGAACAGTGATCCATTTCCAAAATGGTGCGAGTCTTGAAGGGAAGCTTTGTGGTGCTGGTGTTGCCTTTCTCTGTTTACCTTGTCTTTTTTGGTGAAGGTGGTGAATTTGAGATATTGCCAATGCAGGCCTGATGACCAAATGTAGTGGCATCTTATTGGTGGTACACACAGTGATGGAATGTGTGAAGCTTCGTACTGCTGATAGGCACGGCAATCAAGCAGGCTACTTTGTCTAGATGCTGTACTCATCCAGGCAAGTGGGAAGTGGAAGTATTCCACTACACTCCTGATTTGTGACTTGTAGGTGGCAGAAAAGCACAACTCTGGCAGGAGCCAAGTCACTTGTCATAGGACACCCAACCTTTAACCTGCTCATAACCACCATTTTTGTATGGTTGGTTCAACTGAGCTTCTGGTCAATGGTGACCACATGATTTTTTTTTAAATGGTGGGCAAATCCAACAATGGCTATTCCACTAAACATTAAGGGCAGGAGATTAGACTTTGCCATGGGAGATGATCATTGCCTGGAACCTACACGGCATAATGTTAACGCCATTTTTCAGCCGATACCTTCATATTATCTAGATCTTGTTACATGCAAGCACAGACTGCTTCATTACCTGAGAAATGGCTAAGTAAATGAATATTATTTGTTGATAGTTGCACACAACTACATCTGACTTAGTTGATGGAGCATCTTAAGATGGTTGGGCCGAAGACACTGTTCTAAGGAGCTACTGCAGCTGGAACTACTGACCACCACCAACTACAACCATCTTCCTTTGAGAAAAGCAAGACTCAAGTCAGTGCAGAGTTTTACCTTGATTCTCAGCGACCAGAGTCCTTGATGTAAATGTTGTGATGATGTCAAAGGCAAATCACTCTCAATACATGACAGGAGTTTGCTTTTATTCAAGTTTGGACTAAGACTGGGAGATGTCTGAAGCAGAATGCTTCTAAATAGAGCTTCAGTGAAAAGGTTATTTGTGAAGAATTGCTGCTTGAGAGCATTGCTGTTAAAACCTTCTATCACTTTACTTATGTCCGAGTATAGAGTAATCCAAAATTGTACTTTCCAAATAAATGCTTTACAGCTGACAGATCATACAAATTGGATTTCAGCAATGGACATAATTGTTAAAATACAGATAGCTTACTCGTTAGATGTTCATTTTACTTTGAAGCTCTAAACCTATTCTTTAGTTTCTTGGGCATTTTCCTCAAATAATTCTGAATGCCTACCGTGTTTGTGGATGAAAGCCAAACCTTGAAGTATCTGATACATGATGTTTCTTATGGATGATTCGGGAAACAGGCGGTTTCTGCAACCAAGAATCAATTGTAAGGTTCAATAAATAAAGGATCATCTTATGCCAGTCGCACTTTCAAGTATTGCATTGTAAATGTTATCTATGTGAGTTTCACCTTGCAAGAATCTAAAAGAGGCACATTTGCAAATTGTTAATAGTTGATTGGCTAATTAACAGCAGCCAATAAAAAGAAGGTAGGGTTAAGCAGAGCAGCCCCTATTAGGGGGTGGTCTGGCCTGAGGCTTTGGCAACAGGAGGTGAAAGCTAAGGCAAGTTTCTTTCTTTGATTTTTCCTTCAGTACCAGGCTAGAGTAGTTAGAATGGCTTCAGGGCCTGTGGTGTGTTCAACTTGTGAGATGTTAGGGAGACTGGATACCTCCAGTCTCCCTAATAGCTACATATGCATGAGGTGCATCCAACTGCAGCTCCTTACAGACTGTTAGGGGACTGAAGCTGCAGCTGGATGACTCCTTTGGCTCCTATGGAAGAATGAGGAGTTCACAGATAAGAGCTACAGG
This sequence comes from Pristis pectinata, assembly GCF_009764475.1. Classification (NCBI taxonomy): domain Eukaryota; kingdom Metazoa; phylum Chordata; class Chondrichthyes; order Rhinopristiformes; family Pristidae; genus Pristis; species Pristis pectinata. Next base: position 6,212,066 of record NC_067414.1, read on the forward strand.
GAGGCAGTCACTCTGAAGCTGCAGGAGACAGGTAGCTGGGTGACTGACAAGAGAAGGAAGGAGAATAGGCAGGTAGTGCAGAGTACCCCTGTGGCCATTCCCCTCAATAACAGGTACACCTGTATATATGTTTGGGGGGGGAGGGGAGGAAAGAGGAAGAAAATGATGATGACCCACCAGGGGAAAGCTGCAGTGACTTGGCTCTCTGCCACCAAGCCTAGCTGTGTGGTACAGAAGGGAAGGGGTTAGAAGAGGAGAGTGGTAGTGATAGGGGATTCAATAGTAAGGGGGCAGACAGGAGATTCTGTGGACATGAAAGACCAGATGGTATGTTGCCTCCCAGGTGCCAGGGTCAGGGATGTCTCAGATCTAGTCCATAGTATACTGAAGGGGGAGGGTGAACAGCCAGAAGTTGTGGAACATATTGGTACCAATGACCTTGGTAGGAAAAGAGATGAGGTCCTGAAGGGTGAATCCAGGGAGCTAAGTAGGAAGCTGAAAAGCAGGACCTCAAGGGTAGTAATCTCTGGATTGCTGCCTGTGCCATGTACCAGTGAGGGTAATAAGAGGTTGATCTGGTAGATGAATGTGTGGCTGGGGAGTTGGTACAAGGGGCAGGGTTTCAGATTTGTTGATCATTGGGATCTCTTCTGGGGAAGGTATTCCCTGTACAAAAGGGATGGGTTTCATGAAGGGAAGATCCTGCCTGACCAACCTATTGGAATTTTTTGAGGTAATCTCAAGTAGGATGGACTAGGGAGAGGCCGTGGATTTTGTGCTTTAGATTTTCAAAAGGCCTTTGACAAGGCTGATTATTAAGATGAGAGCTCATGGAATTACAGGTAGGATATTAGAACGGGTGGATCATTGGCTGATAGGCAGAAAGCAAAGGGTGGGAATAAAGGGATCCTGTTCTGGTTGGTTGCTGGTTACTCGTGGTGTTCCACAGGGGTTGGTGTTGGGGCTGCTTCTTTTTACACTGTATATTGATAATTTAGATTATGGATTAAAATGGTTTTGTGGCTAAGTTTGTAGATGACACCAAGATAGGTGGAGGAGCAGGAAGTGTTGAAGAAACAAGGTTGCAGAGAGACTTGGACAGTTTAGGAGAGTGGGCAAGGAAATGGCAGATGAGATACAATGTTGAGAAATGTGCTGTTGTACACTTTGGGGGGGGGGGGGAGAGAACAAAGAAAAACTGGCAGATTATTATCTAGATGGGGAAAAAATTAATTTGTAAGTGCAAAGGGACTGGAGAGGGTTCTTGTGCAGGATACCCTAAAGGTTAACCACCAGGTTGGATTGGCAGTAAGGAAAGCAAATGCAATGTTGGCATTCAAGAGGAATAGCACACACAAGCAAGGAGGTGTTGATGAGGCTCTGGGGCACTGGTGAGACCTCATTTGGAATACTGTGTGCAGTTATCTTAAAGGATGTACTGATGTTGGAGTGGGCTCAGAAAAGATTTGAGGATGATTCCTGGAATGCAAGGGCTTGCATATGAGGAGCATTTGTCAGCTCTCTGACTATTCATTGGAGTACAGAAGAATGAGGGGACCTCATAGAAACATTTCGAATGTTGAAAGGATTGGACAGTAGATGTGGCTAAGTTGTTTCCCCTGGTGGGTGAGTCCAGGACAAGAGGGCACAGTTTTAGAATTAGGGTACCCATTTAAAACAGATGAGAAGAAATTTCTTTAGCCAGAGGGTTGTGGATTTATGGAATTCTTTGCCACACAGCTGTGGAGGCCCTATCATTGGTGTGTAAGGAAGAGATTGATAGGTATCTAATTAGTCAGGGTATCAAAGGATATTGGGGGGGGAAGCAGGGAATTGGGGCTAGATGGGAGAACAGTTTAGCTCATGGTGAAGTGGCAGAGCAGACTCTGAACCAAATGGCCTACTTCTGCTTTCTTTTGAGTAGGGATAACCCTGGGAATTACAGACCAGTGAGTGAGTCTTCTGTGGTGGGCAAATTACTGGAGAAGATTTAGAGGCAGGATTTATGGACATTTGGAGAAGTGTAGGCTGATTTAAGGACAGTCAGCATAGCTTTGAGGGGCAGGTCGTGCCTCAAGCCCGCTTGAATTGATGTGACAAAGCACATTGAAGGTAGAGCTGTGGATATGGTGTACATGGGATTTTAGTAAGGTGTTTGATAAGATTCCTCATGGAAGGCTCATTCAAAGTCAGGAGACAGAGGATCAGGAAACTTGACTGGATTCAGAATTGGCTCACCCATAGAGGGCTGTTGTAGATAGTGTATTCTGCCTGGAGGTTGGTGACCAGGGGTGTTCTGCAGGGATCTGTTCTGGGACCCCTACTCTGCTTTTTTTTTATAAATGACTTGGATGAGGATGTGGAAGGGTGGGTTAGTGAATTTGCAGATGACATGGTTGGTGGTGTTTTGGATAGTGTAGAAGGATGCTGTAGGTTACAACAGGACATTGATAGGATGCAGAGCTGGGCTAAGTGGCAGATGGAGTTCAACTGGTAAAGTGTGAAGATCTCATTTGAAGGCAGAATAAAGGTTAATGGCAGGACTCTTAGCAGTGTGGAGGAACAGAGGGATCTTGGGGTCCACATCCAATGATCTCTCAAGGTTGCTGCACAGGTCGATAGGGTTGTTAAGGCAGCATATGGTGTGTTGGCCTTCATTAGCCAGGGTATTGAGTTCAAAAGCAGTGAGGTGATGTTGCAGCTTTATAGAACTCTGGTTAGACCACACTTGGAGCATTGTTTTCATTTATAGAAAGGATGTGGAAGCCTTAGAGGGTGCAGGGGAGATTTACCAGGATGCTGCCTGGATTGGAGAGCATATCTTATGAGGATAGGTTGAGTGAGCTAGGGCTTTTCTCTTTGGAGAGGAGGAAGAGGTGTACAAGATAAGAGGCATAGATTGAGTGGACAAACTTTTTAAAGTGATTGGAGGAAGGTATTGGGTGGGGTGGGGTGGGGGGGGGGGGGGGGGGGGAAGAGAATGCCAGATGCAAGTTTTTTTTAGAAACACTGGTGGGTGCATAGAATGCATTGCTGGCAGAGGAGGTGAAGGCAGATACATTGGGGGCATTGAAGAAACTCATAGGCACATGAATGACAGAAAAATGGAGGGCTATGTTGGAGGGAAGGGTTAGAGAAGGATAAAATGTTGGCACAACATTGTGGGCCAAAGGGCCTTACTGTACTGTAATGTTCTATGCCATCAATATATAATAACCATGTTATTCAAATAACTTTGACAGGGCACAGGTTTGATCATGACACAAGTTAATTCTTTAAAGAACTGAAGATAGAAACAAGTTCAGGAAAATATTTACAGATTAGAAATGAGAGGAATGGAGAGGCAATAAGCACTAAATGATGCAATTTTAAAGTAAACACTTAAGAACCCAAAGCAGATGTAGGCAAGTCCTTTGAAGATGGCAGGACAAGATAAGGCTGGTGGTAATGCATTTGAGATCCTTGACTTTTTGTAAATGCAAGGACATAAATCTTTAAGGCATTGGTTCAACTAGGACAGTGTCCCCAATTCAGGGCACCATACTTTGGGAGCATGGTTATGAAGTTGCAAGAATGCTACCAACAATGAAAGATTTCAGTTACATGAGATTTCTACTTTAAAGGGGAACAGAAATTAAGGGGAGATTTGATAGAGGTACTCAAATCAAAACACATTGGTGATAAAAATGGTTTCTCCAAAACAATCATTGAAATGTTAGATTAATGGCAAACGACAAAGTGACCAAGGAAAAATGTTACATGGCATGTTACAATCTGGAACACCCATATCTTCAAAACAGATTCAATAATATTCAAAATTGAATCTGATAAATACTGAAAAGAACAAATTTAAGACTTTGCAAGGGGAGAAAAGGTAGGAAGTGAGAGTAATTGGATAGTTTAAGTAGAGCATGAACACTGACCCAAATAACAATTCTGTATTTTGACCCAAAATTACAAAAATTGTATTCATCCAGTTTGTATACAGCAAAGCAATTTTGAATATTCAAAGATGAAATTTTATGAAAGTGATCAATGTCACTGCATGGATTATTAATATTTAAACATTTTCCTGTTAGTTTATTTGCAAATACTTTGAGTTTTGCCAGTGATTACAATATATCCAGAAAATTCTCAGCTTTCTCCATATCAATAAAATTTAAAATGATTTTCTTGGGATTAAGTACTACAGTTACTGATTTTCAGAAATGTAAGACCAGTGCTGTTCATGGAATGGCTTTAAAAAGCCTGGCTACCAGAATTTCTGCTGAATTGATAAATTTGTAATCAATTTAGGAATATTAACATCCAAGTTAAATTCTAAACCAAAGAATAGATCATAAAGGCCACAGTGCAACTTCTCTCCATTTGTTTTTAAGTTTAATAATTCTGTACTGTTATCTCTACATCACATCAGAAATGGGTTAATTATTAACCATATTGTAAAGGAGCTTCAGGGTAAGCATGAGTAATATGATAAACATTTGAGTAATTTAGTCAAACCCAAAATTAGTATTAAAAGCAAACAAAGCAGACTATGTATGAAGGACTCATTGTTATAGGTTGCTTGGAATAGTAAATAAGGAATGGGGGGGGAAAAAGTAAAGATTAGCCAGTTGAGAATTGTCCAGGTACCCATATTGTAATCACTAGCAAAAATCAGAGCATTTGTAAATCATACACAATCGAGAGTTATAAAATGAACAGGAATAATTAAGTGCCAAATGAACATAAAATTATAATTTGCAGAATAGGAAAAATAGTCCAACTGAGGCTGAGATAGCTTGTCAAGGGTTCTCATTGTCAAAAGGACTAGTAAGAGGATTGGGAAAAACTTTAGATATTGGGAAAGGATAGCCAAGAAATTGATGAGAAAATGACAATTAGTGGATATGGAAAAAAAATTATGAAAGTCTCTACAGAAAATGCAAAACAAGCAGAAGTGTATATCAATCCTTTACATTGGACAAAGTAATGGCAAAAACATTAAGCAAATATGGTCTCTTTGCAGCAAGAAAGTACTACCCAGAAATGGTAGGCAATCTGAAACCTAGTGGAGAAAATAGTATTAGTATAGAAATGGTGCTGGAGAAATGATGCAATGAAAAGCTGTTGGTGTAACAGAATGCTGGAAACACTCAGCAGCCAGGCAGCACCTGTAGAAGTGGAGCTGCTGTTTCAGGTTAAAGACCATTCTGGACTGAGTGCTTTCAGCATTGTTTGTATTTCAGGATTCCCAGCACCTGCAGTTTTTATTATTTTCACCATCTGCCATTCACCTGATGCTCAATATTCTAGGAGTACAAGGGTAGCTTGAGAGATTGGGCACATTCATCTTCTAGTTTCTTAGATATTGGAAAATGGCAAATGTTTTGCTCAAGATAGGCATGATAGGAAAAAATGCATAGAACAGGGAAAATAAAGCTTTTTAAAGAAAACACTCTACTGAGGTGCCATATAATTGGAAATCCAGATGGTTTGCCATCTTGTTTGGTTTGCCATTTCTACACTCTCTAATGTCATTTGGTTCACTGGAAAACTATACCACCAACATTTAAAAAAAAGTGAATTAAATGTGTTGGTGCAGTGATAGGAATAATCTTCAACAGTCCAGAAAGTGTTCCAGTCAAAGATTCAAGTGTGCCAGATAAGGGTTTTTATTGTATTAGGAAGATAACAGGGTATTTGAGTTTCTTTTAATAAATTTGCACAATCTTAATGTCTACTGCTCTATCTTCATCAATCGCTTGCCACTTCCTCAAAACTCAATAGTTAGTAAGACACAATTTGTCCAGGACAAAGCCATGCTGACTGTCCCTAATTAGGCTATGCTTCTCTAAAAGTTCATAAATCCTCTTCAATAGCTTCCCTACCACTGAGGTGGGACTCTGGCCTATAACTTCTGGGATGACCCCCATTTCCCTCCTTGAACAAGATTAGCTACTTGCCATTCCTCCAGGACCTCTTATGGCTAGAAAGGACAAAGATCTTGGTCAAGGCCCCAGCAATCTCATCTCTTGCCTCTCAGTAACCTGGGGTAAATCAGATCAGGCCGCAAGGACATCCACCTTAACATTCAAGAGACCCAATACCACAGAACAGTACAGCACCGGACAGGCCATTTGGCCCACAATGTGCCAATCTTGAGTGCAGCTGTGATATTCCCAATTTGTAGTGCAACTCCTCCCCCTCCATCCCTTCTGAGACATCTGAACACTGTCCCTCTCTCAACCAAGTCTCTGTAATGGTCACAACATAGTTCCATGTATTGATCCATGCTCTGTTCATCTCCCTTACTCTTAATATGCCTCACAAAATAAATACACTTCAACCTTTTGCCCCACTGTATAAATTATCTTGCTCCTGCTCATCTTTCCTTGTTGATTTGCTGATCATGACATCGATCTTCCCCTGAATCCCTCCATTTTCTCACCTGTTGCTCTGGTTCCCATTCAGTTCTATATCAACATCCAGCTGCTCATCTCCTTCATTTTTACTTTGGATCCCACCACCTCTCTTTTCCCCACCCCATCTAGTTTAAATCCTCCTGAGTATCCTGTCTGCCAGGATATTGGCCCCCCTCCAGTTCAGGTGCAACCAGTCCCTCCATTGAAGTTGGGGCAGCTTATCAGCAAGATGTTCCTGAATAGCCAACCCTTGAATGAACCTTGAAGGGTGAGAAGACCTGCTCCCAAACCATCTCTACTAAAATGGGAAAATAATTGTTAAACTTTCTTGTTTCTCTTGAACATTTACTTGAGCTGAGATATTAAGAGCATACACTAGCACACTTTGATCACCAAGCATGTAGCAGTCATACTCTCTCCTACCTGTAGTTGTGCACATTCCAGGTTAAAAGATTGAATTGTGATTGCAAAGTTGAACTCTGGCTGCTTCTCCCCTCTCCAACCCCACCAAGAGGGAAAGATGATTAATGATCCCCCAGCGTGGTGCTCTCAACAGATTTAGCTGCATCAGCACAAAGCAGGTATAGAACTTAACTGCTTGGTCCACTTGACTCAATTACACTTGGATTTGCAAAAACCAACTTTTTTTGGTATTTTTTTTGCGCTCTCTCTCTCTCTCTCTCTCTCTCTCTCTTTTCCCCCACCCCCTCCCCATGCCAAATGTGTACAGTAACTCAAGTATCCCCTAAACCTTGTGCTATCAAACACAGAATAATTCAGAATTTGTCATTTGATATAACAAATCTATGTGCCACAAAACCAAGATCAATTCCCAAGTTCTTTAAAAGAATTGAGGTGAATTAGAAATTTTCCCAAGCTTATTCAGGGGAAAGACAAAGGATGAGCAGAAATTAAGTGCCAACATAAAAATAGCTGCCAGAAATGAATTGTAAACAGCCCCACACAAAGCTTGTAAATGTGACTGATCAGACTCATGGTTGAATTCCAAGCTTATCCAAACAGTTATCAGGGTCACTTCTGTTCTGGGGGGGGAAGCTGATAAAAGGATAGTTTGGTATGTACTAAACTATCTTTTACTCCACAAGATCTTACAAACATACATTATTAATGTAGGTCTAAAATATCATCTACAGCTTAATGAATTAACTAATCATATGAAATTTTAACCCAATCTAATGTTGTTGAGCAAGAGAAAGCACTACAGATAAAAATTCTTGTCTCAAATGACATCCATGGAAGTCAATAATTCTGCACTTTTCCAAAGCTGATAGCCAACCAGAAAAATCAATGATTTGGTTGATATTTACAATCTGTCCAGCTTGATGATTAACCTTACTCTTTTTAAAAAACTTCCACGTGGATTTAAAGAGGAATCTAGAATGAAAGACTGCTTACTGTATTTCAATTTTAAGGTACATTGTAAACTGCTACTCCTTGATACAAAGTATAATTGAAAGCAATAAATTGATTTGACCAAAAATTTTATTGGAGTTGCCAATCAGCTTTTTCCAGCAACTCTTCTCACTGGAAGTATTAACATTGACTATACCCAGGATGTTCAATTACATACCTCCTGTAAGCAACTTCAAGCTTAGTTCAAGTGCATGTGACCGAACTTGGTACCAAGATATTACTAAGCCCTGCATTACCTGTCTCTCATCAGCTGATAGAGATTTTCCTTCATATACTCAAATATAAAATAGAGGTGATCATTTTCTCTTACAACTTCTTTCAGCTTGATTACATTCGCATGGTTTAATTTCTTCAGTGACTAGAATAAGACAAAATTGAGTTAAAGGAAAGCTCAATTACTACATGGAGACAAGGCAATTTCTACATAACATACACAGCACATTTTTAGGAAAATGGGATGGCTGTAAAGGGAGGAAAAATATCAGGCTAACAACTTTGCAAGACTAGGAATGAAGAACCCCTGCCAAGCTAAATGGCAAAGCTGCATTAAAATAATTTTGAACATGACTCCACTTGACAACTGACCAGTACATATTAATGATATACAGTTTAAATTTGCAGCAATTTGGACACCTGATTTTAATTAATCTCCTGTCTGATCCAAACTTATTTTGTATGAAGTGCCAAGAACTTTGAGACCTGGTGGGATGGGGATTCTCACCATATCAGGAATCCATACTGAGTATGTGCAACTGCATTCAATCACTCTTAAGGGAAATGACAGCATGTAAAATGAAGTCTAAATGAAGCCAGGACGGACAAAGAATTGCACACTAGCAACAATAGGATATAACAAGGCTAGTTAACTCATCATCCCTGTTCCACCATTCAACTACATTGAGGCTAATCTATAATCTTCCCCAGCCAAACCATTTTTTTTAGTATCCCTGAATGCTTTGCATTATTATAAATCTATCAAAGGAGGGAGGGTACAGACAAATCTTCAAAGGATGAGAACAGGATCACATTTTAATGTTCACAGGTTAATGCACTGAAGGGTCTTCAACCTGAAATGTCAACAGATTCTTTTTCAACAGATTCTTTTTCCACAGATCCTGCCTGATTTGTTGAGTATTTCCAGCATTTTATTTCAGTATAATGCATCTTCTTCTGAAGACCTCCAGGTTCCATGATAAATAGCAACTCATGCAATCCAAAAAGATAAAAATGAGCCACATTATTAAAACCTACCTTGACTTCTCTGAGATTCATACATTCATCCCATGAATAGAACTTCCGCTTCATCCTATTGAAGAAACATACACATCAAACTAATGGCCAAGGTGTTGCTTTTTTTTCAAATTTAGAGAAAAGGAAATACATTTGTTGGCTTTAACAGGAACTAATGTTGGCACGCACACAGAAAACAAAATTATGGGCCTGGTTCATTATAACCAAGTATTTCCTTCCCCCACCCCCCAAAGGACACATTAATATAAAATATAAGGCAAGAACATTTCACCAATTTTCCTTTTTTTTAAAAAACAAAAGAAATTAAACTCCAACAGCCAGTCTTGCGTTGTTGGACATCAATTACCTGGTTTTCCCATCACCTGCACACTCTTGGGAAAATTGCCATGATGAGAATACAACCAGACAAGTCTGGACAAGTGGTATAATTCACACAAGTAGTACATTACTCCTAGTGGTAGGACTTGTGACCCTTAAGTCAACAGAAGCATGTTCCATGTTAACTGAGCCAAGGTTTGATAAAAGTACAAGTTTTACCTCATCATAAAACTTTACTCACTCTATCTATAAACCAATATAAAAGAATTATTTTTTTGCACTCCTGGTAACATCAGGGCAAGAAAAAAGGAATTTTATGCTCATTAACTTAATCATCAATTGAAATTACAAGGTATTTGAAGGCAGCATTTAACTATTTTAACCACCAAATTTCTTCCAATGATACAAATCTTCAGATACATCATAAAAATGTTCATGGCAAGTTTCAGAGAAGTTGTTTGACTAGCATACACAAAATGCCGCAATGCATTATTTTCCATTTCCACAAAAGATCAGGACACATAGCAACATGCTAGTTTGTATTCTAAATTAAACACACCTACATTTCTTTTTATACACAAGTAGGACACCATTAGTTGCAATGCTCATACGAAGCATCATAATTGTAGTTAAGTAAACCACTTCCCTGGAATACAAGTTAAAATGCTACAGTATTGTGGATATACAATTATGAAACTATTCGCTTGCTGGATTCAACATTTGAATTACCACCAAATTAGTCCTTTTTTTTTAAAAAAGATTACATCATTTAAATGTAGAGCAGTGGTTATTCTGTTTAACTGACCAGTGTTTTATTTCTGGAAGGCTTGAGGAATTTTATAACTCCATTTTCACAACTAACTGCAATTCAAAAGCCATTGCCATTTTCAGTGTTTTGTGGTTGGTGGTAGTCATGAGGCAGTTAAGTGATGAACCAGAAGGGAAAAGGAGCTATCCCCATATAATCTTTATTGCAACTGCTTTGACAAAGATGGCAAGTTGAAATTATTTGTTAATAAGTTTCTAAATAAATGATTTTGACCAAGAAGTCAGAGGGCATCAAGGACAATGTGTCATTCTGGGTCACAATTTGCAGACTACTTATTTGAAGACTGATTAAGCAGGCAAATTAAAGTGAATTGCTTTCACCGGCACCAAGAATATAATTACACCACTATCTGAGCAGAAGTCCATAGAAGTTTTGATGAAAAATATAGTCACAGTGCAAATAAAGTTAGGACTAACCTTGAAGTTGGGATCTCATTCTGCTCTGGAATCAGATTCAGCTTTCACTCACACTGATGAGAGCCATTTTGCATGGAGTGCACATTAGTATTACAACATACCCAATATTCAAGGAAAATACCACCCTTGGAAAAGTACTGTGCAAGACAATGATATAAATCGTCACTTACTTTTTAATGGCTACCAGTTCTCCCGAATCTATACATCTTCCCATGAGAACAGAGCCGTATGTTCCATCCCCAAGTTGTTTCATAGTGGTGTAACGATTCATGCCAATACGCAAACTATACACTTGCAGCTGATATTGAAATATACCCAAGGTTCCTTCCGCAGTGGCAAGCAATTGTTCACCCAGAATCTTCTGTTACTGCAGCAACAATTGATGTAGCCATTCGCATCTAGGTCTATACCAGTTACGACAGGCATATTTTGGAGATGATATCACCTGCACAAGGATTAAATAAAAACAATTTGAAAACGGAGGAAATTTAAACAGTTCCGTTGGCACTCAGAAAATCTCTTGACAGAAAGGAAGGCTATTCTCAAGTTACTTCCAATAATGTTCCTATGAAATTGCAGTGAAAGTGAGTGCTTGTTTAGAGGCAATGTTCTTCAGAGGCAACATTAATTGCTTGCAATATTCAAGCTGCTTTTTAAAAAAAAACACATCCAGAAAGAGAAAAGTCTTTGCCATTACTTGAAGAAAGCCAAGAGCTCTGGTCAACATTCACCACAAACACATTAAACTGGTCATTTCCCTCACTGGCATTTGTTGCAACCTACAGTAGCTGCTATATACAATTTCATCTGACCTATTACATAGTAAATGCTGTCAGAATGGCAAGTGAAACTTTCATTCACTTCACAAAATTCTATGACATTACAATGATCACAGAGTCATGAAGCATGGAAACAGGCCATTCAGTGTACCAGGCCACACCAAGCTGTGGGCACCCACCATTGTTAATCCCATCCTGCAGCACTTGGCCTGCAGACACAGAAGGCGAAGTGATTCATGTGCTTGTCTAGATACCTCCTAAATGCTGTCAGCAACTCTGCTTTCATCACTCGTTCCAGCAGTGTATCCCAGATATTCGCCACTCTCAAGTGAAGAAGATCCTCTTCAGATTCCATCGAAATCTCTTACCCCTTACCCTAAATCCATGTTCTCTAGTTTTATTCACTTTTGATAAGGGGAAAAAGAATTGTGCAGTCTACCATATCTATGATTATGAGGAGAGACTAAAGGAGCTAGGGCTTTACTCATTGGAGAGGAGGAGGATGAGGGGAGACATGATAGAGGTGTACAAAATATTAAGAGGAATAGATAGAGCGGACAGCCAGCACCTCTTTCCCAGGGCACCAATGCTCAATACAAGAGGGCATAGCTTTAAGGTCAAGGGAGACGTCAGAGGGAGGTTTTTCACCCAGACAGTGGTTGGTGCAGGGAATCCGCTGCCTGGGGCGGTGGTGGAGGCTGAAAAGTTGGTCAAGTTCAAGAGATTGTTAGATAAGCATATGGAGGAATTTAAGATAGAGGGATATGGGGGAGGAAGGGGTTAAATAGTCTTAGGAGTGGTTTGAAGTTCAGCACAACATGGTGGGCCGAAGGGCCTGCATTGTACTATGGTTCTAACCTTCATAACTTTATATCCCTCAATTATGTATCCTCTTAACCTCCTCCATTTCATGGAAAATGGACCCAGCCTCTCCTCGTAACTGAAGTGCTCCATCCTAGGCAACACCCAAATGAATATCCTCTGCAGCTTCTCCAGCACCATCACATTCCTTCCGATAGCGTGGTGACCAGGGCAGAGAGAAATATTAGACAAACCAACATCAGAAGTACCAAACTCCTTCCAGGAAACCCAACTATATTACAATTTAAATACAAACTTAAATGCTGCAGGTCACAGTTCAATAATGCCAGTCATGGAGCTGAATTGCAGTATGATGGATATTACCTACTTTGCAAATCAATGGTTTGAGCACTTCAAATTCATTTTTTCCAGGATTGTTGCAATTCTCTTTATTCTTAGAGAAATCAAATCATTTTCAATCAATAAGATGAGAGGTCATGGAATTACAGGTAGGATAACAGAATGGGTGGAGCATTGGCTGGTTGGCAGAAAGCAAAGGGTGGGAATAAAAGGATCTTGTTCTGGTTGGCTACCGGTTACTAGTGGTGTTCCGCAGTGGTCGGTGTTGGGGCCGTTTCTTTTTACCTTGTACATTAACGATTTGGATGATGGAGTAAACTGTTTTGTGGCTAAGTTTGCAGATGACACCAAGATAGGTGGAGGAGAAGAGAGTATTGAGGAGACAGGAAAGTTGCGGAGAGACCTAGATAGTTTAGGAGAATGGGCAAGGAAATGGCAGATGAGATTCAATGTTGATGAGGCTCTACGGGGCACTAGTGAGGCCTCATTTGGAATACTGTGCACAGTTTTGTCCCTATATCTTTGGATATGTCAGAGGAGATTTACGAGGATGATTCCCGGAATAAAAGGGCTTACATATGATGAGCGTTTGTCGGCTCTTGGACTGTACTCACTGGAGTACAGAAGAATGAGAGGGGACCTCATAGAAAGATTTAAAATGTTAAAAGGACTGGACAGAGTAGACGTGGCCAAGCTGTTTCCCTTGGTGGGTGAGTCCAGGACCAGAGGGCACAATCTTAGAATTAGAGGGTACAGATTTAAAACAGATGAGGAGAAATTTCTTTAGCCAGAGGGTAGTGAATTTATGGAATTCCCTGCCACGTACAGCAGTGGAGGCCAGATCATTGGAGGCATTTAAGGAGGAGATAGATGGGTATCAAGGGATACAGAGATAAGGCTGGAAATTGGGGTTAGAAAAGGTTTTTTTTTTTGCACCCCCCCCCCCCATTTCTCATTTCTTTTTCCCTTTTTGGAACAGACTTGATGGGCCAAATGGCCTACTTCTGCTCCCTTGTCTTGTGACTCACTGCAGCTCTTGCTAAAGTACCAGAAGTTTGCCATTGTCGACTCCACACACGAGGGATATTTATACTAACACTTCTAAAGCCTGATTATGAAATACTTGAGATTTAGATGGTGAATATTATATAAAGACAAGTATTATTTAAAACTTACAGTTTAAAAAAATTATAAAAGAACAAGTATTCAACAAGTGTGTGACAAGAATCATGACAATAGAGAGTTCAAGATGTACACAACAAGAATATTGTTCCACAATTAAAAAAAGTGATGAAAACAGGGTCCAATGCCCGAATTCACGTGCACTTCCTCCAATCTTGTTGACTGTATTCTGTGTTCCCGATGTGGCCTCCTCTACATTGGTGAGACCAAGTACAGACGAGGTGACCCATTTGCAGAGCACCTGCACTCTGCCCATCATGGTCATTCCAAGCTCCCAGTTGCATGCCATTTCAACTCTGCTTCACATTTAGAATCAGGTTTATTATCACTGACATATGTCGTGAAATTTGTTGTTTTGCGGCAGCAGTACAGTGCCAGTCACAAGAATTACTAAAAGTTACCAAAAAAACTAAAATAATGCAAGAGGAATAACGAGGTATTGTTCATGGACTGTTCAGAAATCTGATGGCAGAGGGGAAGAAGCTGTTCCTAAAGTGTTGAGTGTGGGTCTTCAGGCTCCTGTACCTCCTCCCTGATGGTAGTAATGAGAAGAGGGCATGTCCCGGGTGGCGAGGGTCCTTAATACTGGATGCTGCCTTCTTGAGGCACCAGCTCTTGAAGATGTCCTCGATGGTGGGGAGGGTTGTGCCCGTGATGGAGCTGGCTGAGTCTACAACCCTCTGCAGCCTCTTTCAATCCTACACATTGGAGCCTCCATACCAGGTGGTGACGCAACCAGTCCGAGAATGCTCTCCACCGCACATCTGTAGAAACTTGCACAAGTCTTTGGTGACAAAACTCCTAATGAAGTAGAGCTACTGGCGTGCCTTCTTCATAATTGCATCAGTGTGTTGGGCCCAGGACAGATCCTCGGAGGTGTTGACACCCAAGAACTTGAAGCTGCTCACCCTTTTCACCGCTGACCCCTCAATGAGGACTGGTGCGTGTTCGTCTACCGACCCATCAGTCCTTGGCCTTTTCTACTGCCAGGGTGAGACCCAATGCAAACTAGAGGAACAACACCTCACATTCCACTTGTGAGATCTACAACCCAATGGTATGAATATTGAATTTTCCAATTTCAGGTAACCCTTACCTCCTGCATCTTCCAACTACCATTCTTCCAACCTACCTCTGATTTTTGTCCCTTCCCATAACCCACTTTAGCCCCCATCACTCATTTTTGTCCCCCTTCTGGTTCCATCAACCCATGAATTTCATCCCGCTAACCCCCCCCCCCCCCCCCCAGTTCCATCTGCCCCTCATGGTTCTCATTATCTTCCTGACTCACTCCAGCACTTGTAGCCTTTGTGCTCCTGCCATCTCTACCTTCACCTTCCCCTCCTCCCACCTGGTTCCATCTGCCTTTTTTGTCTACCTCCACCTATCTGCCCATCTCCCAATTCTATCCCTGCCCCTCTCCTATCTGGCTCTATCTTCCTGTCATCCTTCACTCCTCCTCAGTCCACCCATCACCTACTGGCCCGTCTTACCACTCCCCTCCTTATACTGGCCACTTTCCCTCTCCACTCTCAGTCCTGCTGCAGGGTTTTGACCCAAAACATCAACAATTGCTTCTCCCCCAACAGATGCTGGTCAATCTGCTGAGTTCCACCAGCAGATTGTTTGTTGCTCCAGATTCGAGCACCTGTAGTCTCTTGCGTCTCCCCAATACTCTTTATGGAAAGGACTTTACCAATTTAATTCTTAAATGACCTAGCTCTTTTCTTAAAAATTACTATATGACACTACTCCCCTTTATTCTAAATTCCCCACAGAAATTGGTTTGTGTTCCCCTTTAAATCCTTGAAAGATTTTACAAGACCTGGCTTAAGGATCTTAAGAAAAAAAATCAAGACTCTGGTTCTGTCCCTCTCCACTGGAAAATGGTCATCAACCTCGTCCTAAAAAATCCATTTTTAAATCTCCCTGCTCTGGCAAGCTACTTTCCAATATACAACATTCCCTTCCAAATTCTTTGGAAGTGTTGTCATTTCCGAAAACCACAATCATCACTCCAACTGTTAGAACCCAATAGGTTTTTCCTTGATTACAAAAATCAGTTACATGGAATATTGTTGCTATGTCTACGATAGGTAAAAATCACCTCATCTTCCTACATCGTTCAAAAACTATTAACGGCATCAATTAGGCTACTCTACTGTAATTATTTGGCAACTCTGAAGAAACTGACCCTGCTTGGGTCAATTTTCTATTGTATAAACATAGCCTTGGCTTCCTCAGCATCATTCTTATCTTCAATCAGTCTTATCTGCATATTCTGAAGATTTATCCTCAACTACAGCCTCTTTTGTACCTACATGTTACTTCTAGTGGCATCATTTGAAGATACTGGTCAACAATTCCTTGTTGATTGATAACCCAAAACTTACACTCTCTCTCTCTAGAAATTATTCCCAACCTCATCATTTAGCATTTCTGATTTTATTATTTCAAGTTTCCAGCATCATGTCTCTTAATCAAGTTTTAATCACCAGTTGAATTGTTCTGATGAATTTTAAACCGATTATCAAATATTTAATTACTCAAAACTGCTATTAGAAATAACAACTTGGCACACAGCATCGTGACTTAAATGTCACACATCAGGTGAGAAAATGTCTGCAATTAAATGCAGAAACGGCAAAGTAGCATCTGGAGATGCATCAATCCACCATTAGATTCACAGAAAGGGCACTGCACAACTCCCTATTCAAATGTTATGGACAGCATTAAGGTTCTGTACTTCCACAGGTTTACCACAGTTATCAAATCATTTCATTGAAACATAGAAAACCTACAGCACAATTCAGACCCTTCAGCCCACAAAGCTGTGCCAAACATGTCCCTACCTTAGACATTACTAGGCTTACCCATAGCCCTCTATTTTTCTAAGCTCCATGTACCTATCCAAAAGTCTCTTAAAAGACCCTACTGTATCCACCTCCACCACCATTGCCAGCAGCCCATTCCACAAACTTACCCCTGACATCTCCTCTGTACCGACTCCCCATCACCTTAAACCTGTGTCCTCTTGTGGCAACCACTTCAGCCCTGGGGAAAAGCCTCTGACTATCTACACAATCAATGCCTCTTATCAACTAATACACCTCTATCAGGTCCCCCCCTCAGCCTCCGTCGCTCCAAGGAGAAAAGGCCGAGTTCCCTCTACCTGTTCTCATAAGGCATGCTCCCCAATCCAGGCAGCATCCTTGTAAATCTCCTCTGCACCCTTTCTATGGCTTCCACATCCTTCCTGTAGTGAGGCGACCAGAACTGAGCACAGTACCGGAACTTCAAATATCCTTATAACAAAACGGTAGGTCTTAATCACTGGCAGTCAACAACTCTTATCATTGAATATTAACTATTATAAATCTTAAGACTTTTAGATGTTAATGGGTAGGGATTTAATTAAAACTTCAAAAACTTTTCCCTTTCTTCTCAATCCAACCCTATCCCCGTTTTCTGCAACAGATTTTGCGATGAATTAATCATTTTAAATTATACTTATTCAGTCTTTGCACTATTAGATCATAATCCTTTAATCTGATTAAGATAAAGCATCAATGTTTGCCTTGCTCACTCAGATCTGCGATGCTAGATGGAACTGCATCATTTTCATCATACATCTCCAACAATTTAAAGGCAAGAAAAAGACTACAAACTAACCACAGGTGCTTTTTTTTTCCCAGCTGCAGTTTTGGACCAATGTACAGATCTTTCAATGTTCAACTCTGGATATCTAATCTCATAATAAAATGAAAAATTGATCAGACAGTATCTTCCCCATTTCAAAGCCATGTTAGTCAATTAATCAAGCTTAACTCGTTATAAATCAATAACTGGTCTACAGTCCACAGGATTATTGTGTCACTTTTATTTTGAAACTGGTACTATATTAGCTCATTCAGGTTGGAAGAACTGTCCCAGCTTCCAAAATCGATGTTGAGCTAGTTCCTCAAATCCCATTCCTCCCTCCCACAACCCCCACCCTCCCCAGTTAGTCGTTTCCTTTTTCATTTATTCCAAGACCCTGTTTTTGCACAGCAAATCCTCCATGATATTCTTTCTTCTCTTTTCAGGCTCCAAGCTGTAAACTCAGTTTTTGTCACACTCTTGGATTCTGCTGCAAAATGTAGTGACCCAGATAACAAAGATTGACTTTCCAGGTTTACTTCAAAAAGATCTGTTACCTTGACAAAACATTTGCACACCTATATTTGTATAGGCTTCGGATGCCTCCGACTCCTAGAATTGTAGCTCACTTCCACCTACAGTGCAGAAAATTAGATGTCTACTGCCAGCTGCACTGCACTACAAATGCATCCTTTGTTCACTAAGCTGTGTGCACCTGAGACTTGAAACCTTTAAGCCTGTTTAGGATCTTCATTTCACTGATGTCACAGTCATTAATTCTACTTGGATAATCACTGCATGCTTTGGACGTCATTAGTGTGTCTTTTACTGGTCACTTGGAGAAAACAATGAGAGTATATAACTATTTTAAGGTTAGCTGCTATTTTGTCACTATTGACAATTCTCAGGTTTCCTGCTATTTTATGACAAAATACTGAAATAATTACATGATGTATTTAGTTGTCGTGGCTATCCCTCGAGGTCGAGGATGACGGTCTTCGTTCCGTAGATCTATTTATGGGCTCTCAAGTGGCTTATGAGTCCAACCTTAGCTCTGAAAATTCTTCCGCAAGTAGCCCACAGAACGAAGATGCCTGTGTATTTGTTTAATGTGTACTTGATGTTGCACTACAAAAAGCACACGATACTTCACAAATCAACCAACTGATTCCAATGGCATGGAAACCACAACGATTGGAGCTGATGGATTTGTTGCAGCCTTCGTCCGCCTTCCCAGCCGCTGGGTTCGAAATAACTTCGTCCGCCTGTTCCACCATTGAGGTCTTGGGTTGGATTGTTCTTTGTCAGGGACCTCACCATCGACCTTACCACCACAGGTGACCCTACCAGGAGCATAGCTCCAGATGGCATCGCTCTCAGGATCTCAGGACCACACAAGCTTCTCCACCACGACATGGTGACAACCCACGGAGAAGATGTACTTAGTATCTGTACTTCTTAACATATCTACTTAACTCTCATTTTAATGCATTACTGAAAGTTTCTTATGCACTCTTCCAAGTCAGTATATTTAAATGTTTACTACGCATGCCTCCAAATACCCTATAAAATTCTGAGTTCAAGAAGGATCCCTCCTCCACACACTATCACACTGCCCACAGCAATGTAATGACTCCTGATGCCAGGAGTATTTGGAATTATACATAAAAATACTTGCCCAACTGAATAAAACCTACCATTTGAAAATAAAATGGTATTGAATGTGATTTGAATTTAAGAGAGTAATTAAACAGCACTAACAAGGAACTGGAGCTGGATGAACTCTGGACCTTTTGGGAAACTGAGATGATAGGAGTTACTGGGAGGCAGTTACACCTAGGTTGCAGGATGCAGGTAGCTGGGTGACTGTCAGGGGAGGGAAAGGGAAAGGGAATAGGCCGTCAGTGCAGGGTAGCCCTGTGGCCGTTCCCCTCAATAACAAGTATATTGTTTTGGATACTGCTGGGTGGGGGGGGGGGATAAAATCAACCAGGGGAAAGGTCTCTGGTACTGAGTCTGACTCTAGCACAGAAGGCTGGGTGGGGTGCGAAGAAGAGGACTGTGGAAGTGATAGGGGATTCATTGGTCAGGGGAACAGATAGGAGATTCTGTGGATGAGAACAAGACACTTGGATGGTACGTTGCCTCCCAGGTGCCAGAGTCAGAGATGTCTCAGATCAAGTCCACAGCATTCTTGAGGGGGAGGGAGAGCAGCCAGAAGTTGTCGTACACATTGGTACCAACGACATAGACAGGTCTTGAAGAGGAATATAGGGAGCTAGGTAGGAAGCTGAAAAGCAGGACCTCAAAGGTAGTAATCTCTGGATTGCTGCCTGTGCCAAGTGCCAGTGAGGGTAAGAATAGGAAGATATGGTAGACGAATGCGTGGCTGAAGAGTTGGTGCAGGGGGCAGGGGTTCAGATTTGTGGATCACTGGGATTTCTTCTGAGGAAAGTATGACCTGTGCAAAAGGGACAGGTTACACCTGAACTTGAGAGGAACCAATGTTCTTGTGGGCAGGTTTGCTAGAGCTGTTGGGGAGAGTTTAAACTAGGTTGGCAAGGCGATGTGAACCAGAGTGTTAAGTCAGATGATGGAGCAGTTGGTGTAAAGGTCGATACATTACGCAGAGAGACAGTGAGGAAGGATAGACAATGGATAAGTCATAAACGCAGTCAGTTGGATGGGTTGAAATGTCTTTACTTTAATGCCAGAAGTATTAAGAATAAGGGCGATGAACTCAGCTTGGATCTGTACGTGGAATTATGACGTTGTGACCACGATAGAGACCTGGCTGTTGCAAGGGCAGGATTGGCAAATCTGAGGTCAGTGTAGAACAGGCTAATGTGCTGGAGCATGTTGAGGATGACAGAGAGGTAGTGTTGAAGCTTCTGAAAAACATTAGGATAGATAAGTTCCTGGCACCGGACGGGATATACCTCAGGTTACTATGGGAGGCGAGGGAAAAGATTGCTGGGGTGTTGACGATGATGTTTCCATCCTCCCTGGCCACAGGAGTGGTACCAGAGAACTGGAGGATGGTTGTTGTTCCCTTGTTCCAGAAAGATAATAGGGAATTATAGACCATTGAGTCTTACTTCAGTGGTGGGCAAGCTATTGGAAAGGATTCTTACGGACAGGATTTATGAGCATTTGGAGAAGCATAGTCTTATTAGGGATAGTCAGCATGGCTTTGTGAGGGGCAGGTCATGCCTCACAAGCCTGAGTTTTGAGAGGAGGTGATAAAACAAATATACGAAGGTACAGCAGTGGATGTGGTGTATATGGACTTTAGTAAAGCATCTGACAAGGTTTCCCCATGGTAGGCTCATCCCGAAAGTCATGAGGCATGGGATCCCTGGAGACTTGGCTGAGTGGATTCAGAAATGGCTTGCCCACAGAAGGTAGTAGATGGAGAATATTTCTGCCTGGAGGTCAGTGATTAGTGGTGTTCTGCAGGCATCTGTTCTGGGACCCTACTCTATGATTTTTATAAATGACTTGGATGAGGAAGTGGAAAGATAGGTCACTAAGTTTGTGGATTACACGAAGGTTGGCGGTGTTGTGGATAGTGCAGGGGGTTGTCATAAGTTGCAACAGGATATAGACCAAATGCAGAGTTGGGCAGAGAAGTGGCAGATGGAGTTCAATCTACAAAAATGTAAAGTGATTCACTTGGGAAGAACAAACATGAAGGCAGAGTGAAAAACACTATCATGCTGGACTGAAGAAGGGTCCTGACCCGAAACGTTGACCGCCTGCTTTTCTCCATGGATGCTGCCTGGCCTGCTGAGTTCCTCCAGCATTATCATGTTTTTCATCTAGGTTCCAGCATCTGCAGTCCTTTGTTTCTCCATGAAGGCAGAGTAGAAGGTTAATGTCAGGATTCTGAGCAGCATGCAGGAACAGAGGGATCTTGGGGTCCACATCCACAGATCCCCCAAAGTTGCCACACAAGTTCATAGGGTGGTTAAGGCAGCGTATGGCAACTGCTCTGCCCATGGCTACAATGGTGCTGAGGTCAAGAGGATTAAAAGTTTCAAGCTCCTAGGAGCGAACATCATCAAAAGCTTGTCTTGGTCCAACCACATTGACGCCACAGCCAAGAAAGCTCACCAGCACCTCTACTTCCTCAGGAGGCTGAAGAAATTTGGCATGTCCCCCTTGACCCTCATCACTTTTTAAATCGACACACCATAGAAAGCATCCTATGTAGATGCATCATAGCTTGGTACGACAACTGCTCTGCCCATGACCACAAAAACTGCAGAGTTGGGAACACAGCCCAGCACATTACGGAAACCAGCCTCCCCTCCATGGGCTCCGTCAACATTTCTTGCTACCTCGGTAAAGCAGCCGGCATAATCAAAGAGACAAGGAAACTGCAGATGCTGGAAATCTGGAGCAGCACACGAGCCAGCAGGCAACAGGTGAATCCAGGTGAGGGGTGGGGGAGCAGGAATGATGTGAGAAGCTGGGAGGCGTCAGGCAGAAGAGGCAAAGGCTTGAACAAGATGAAAGCCAATAGGAGAGGACAGCAGACCAGGGAACAAAGGGAAGGAGGTGGGGAACCAGAGGGAGGAAGGCACAGGCGACAGGCAGGTCGCGGGAAAGACAAGGGGCAAAGGGGCCAGAAGGACAAAGGAAAAATTTCCCCTACCCCGCCACTGCGACCTGCCCATCATTCCGCGGTCTGCTGTCCTCTCCTATTGGATTCCATCTTGTTCAGCCCTTTGGCACTTCTGCCCGTCACCTCCCACCTTCTCCCATCATTCCCACTCCCCCACCTTCCCCACTCACCTGGATTCACCCGTCACCTCGTGCTCCCCCCCAACTCCCCACACCCTTTTATTCTGGCTTCTGCCCTCTTCCTTTCCAGTCCTAATGAAGGGTCTCGGCCCAAAATGGCGACCGTTCATTTCCCTCCACAGATGCTGCCTGACTGGCTGAGTTCCTCCAGCATTTTGTGGGCGTTGCATCATAATCAAAGATCCCGGACATTCTCTCTTCTCCCCTCTCCCATCAGGCAGAAGATAAAGGCCGAAAGCACGTACCACCATGCTCAAGGACAGCTCTATCCCGCTGTTTTAAGACTATTGAACAGTTCCCTGGTACGATAAGATGGACTCTTGACCTCACAATTTACATCGTTGTGATCTGGCACCTTGCTGTCTACCTGTACTGTACTTTATCTGTACTGCAACACATTATTCTGCATTGTGCTTTCCCTTGTACTACCTCAATATACTGTTGTATGAATTGACCTGTACAGACAGTACGCAAGACAAGTTTTTCCGCTGTACCTCGGTACAAGTGACAATAATAAACCAGTTTACATCAAGCTCTTCCAAGCTTGAAGGGATTAAAGAACAATTTTAGTGCACAGTAGCCTTTGCTTTGGTTCAGAGCATCACAGAAGGATATGATGCAATAATGAAGTAACTTAGCTTACATGTAACTGCAATGTACCAGCACATAAAAAAGTAATGAAAGTTAGGTTTATAGCTGAAATAGAACATGTTTTTCAGAACACCTGCATGCTAATTACTGGATAAAGAGAAATTTCAATAACTAAAATTAATACATTGCAGATTTCAATGCAGACACCAAATTTGTTCTTTTATATACAAATAGTCTATTTGAACAAATTAGGCACTAGCTTTCAATTTAACGTTTTACTCATTTCATAATGAAGAAATGGTATTTATCTGAAAGAACTGACTGCTAGGTAACCTTCAGTTTTTGTTTGAAATATTGATGTTTACTTTCACATAAAACCACTACAGCATTTTAGTGACACCAAATGACCCAGGCTTGACAAACTGCAGGCAAGTAAAATAAATGCAGTCTTGCTTTGCTTTCAAGTACAAACCACAGCTTTGAGAAGTGCATTTGTTACCAAATATAGTCACTTTTCCAAGTGTGTCAGATGACAAAAAAAGATTTAATGAAATGTGAACTATGATATCATTGGTTCAAATGGCCTGCACGGATACCAAGGAGATAATTACTTTAAAATATCACAGAAAATGTTATATTAGGCTATGTACAAAATGTAAATGTGTGGGAATATTTTAATTTTCCCTAAACAATTCCATTTACTACAAATTTACCCAAGCAAAAAGACAAATTAATTAAAACACGAAAAACACAAGATTGAATTGATCTAACCATTCAAAGCTACATTATAATAAAGTGCAGATTTTCAAATGTTTGCTTGACGTGTCATAGAGGATTAAAACACTCCATCAAAGAAGTAGGTTTAAACAAAGTTTTGAAAAGCAAGAAGGTGCTTGGTGATTGAAAAAGACAGACAAAACAAAATGCTGGAAAAGTGAAAGATCTCCGGAGGAATAGCCAAAAGAAAGTCATTGTGGGACGATAGGTCAAGGCAAGCAAGGGCTTTAAATGTTAATTGTGATTTCAGGTACTGCTTAAACAGAACAAGAGGGCAAGAAAGCAGATGACAGAAGCAAGTGCAGGTGCTGAGATCTAGAGCAACAAACAAACTGCTGGAGGAACTCAGCGGGTCAGACAGTACCTGAAGAAGGAAATGGACAAAATGAAGGGTCTCGACCCAAAACAGATGCTGCCTGACCTGTTGAGTTCCTACAGCAGTTTGGGTTTTGTTTTGTAAGAAAGCAGGATCGTGCAGCAAAAATAACACACAAATTGTTCTATCCTGAAATACGCAGACAAATAAACTTGAGATATCCGCCTGTCTTCTCGGGATGGGAAGGTGGGGCCGGGGGGGGGGGGGGGTGGTGCGCGGGAAACTAAGCAAATAGTTGGCCAATTCCCATTCAACATTCACTATAAAACCATTGGTCATTTATCTTACTTTGTCCCCCAAAGACCTAGTTTGCCTAACCTCCCACACTTTAACACATCACTAGACTTGACTGACCCTAAAACACTTTGGGGCACCCCAACATAATGCATTTGCGAATACTTCGATCCATTGAGTATTGTGCTTTTTATCCCCCAATTAACTTGCCGTGATTTAACAGATTGTTGCTGCAGCAGTTTCCCCGCAACCAGCTCCACCAGCACTTTTACCCCAGGGGGAGGAGACAAATCCGTCATAACCCTCTTAAGTCAAAGATGAGTTTATATGCCAAGTACATGTATGCACAGGTACAATGAAAAGGTACTTGCAGCATTGCATTAGAGGCACAATTCAACAGAAAACCAGAGTGCTGAACTGGTCAACCTGGAATTTGTGTACAGTGGGGTGGTGGGGGGCAGAGGCAGTGGTGCTCCCTACCCACCCCACAAAACAATTCTCCCTCTCCCCCAACCCCCCACCAACTCCCTCCCTCTCCACCAGCACCTCCCTCCCTTCGTCCAACCACAACCACCCCCGACCCTCTCTCCCTCCCCCCACCACCCCCAACCCTCTCCCTCCTCCGCTCCTCACTCCCTCCCCGCAACCACCCCGACCCTCTCCCTCCTCCATCGCCCCAACAGCCCCCAACCCCCACCCATGACCCCCTCCCCCACACACCCCTCTCCGTTTCCCCCAACCCCACCGCCCGACCCCAACTCCCCTCCCACCCCCACCGCCCCGACCCTCACCCCTTCCCCCAACCCTCTCCGTCCCCCCACTGCCCCGACCCTCTCCCTCCTCCCTCCCTCCACCGCACCCGACCCCCAACAGCCCCTCCCTCCCCCCATAGCCCCCGACCCCACACCCCTCTCCCCTGCCTCCCCCACCCCACCGCCCCCGAACCCCACTCCCTCCCCCTGACCCCACTCCCCTCCCTCCCCCCACCCTATCCCCACCACCCTCCCTACTGGCCCAACACCCTCACTGCCCCCAACACCCACCCCGAAACCCCTCCCCCGACCCCCAACCCCCTCCCCTACCCCCTCCCTCCCTCCCTCATCACCCCCTCCCTCCCTCCCTCATCACCCCCTCCCTCCCTCCCTCATCACCCCCTCCCTCCCTCCCTCACCACCCCTCCCTCCCTCCCTCACCACCCCCTCCCTCCCTCCCTCATCACCCCCTCCCTCCCTCCCTCATCACCCCCTCCCTCCCTCCCTCCCTCATCACCCCAACACCCACCCCCACTCCCCTCCCCTCCCCTCGACCCCATCCCCCCACCACCCCCGACCCCCCTCTGGGGCACAGACTCCTTCGCAGGGCCGCCGCCAGAACGCCAGCCCCCCTCGGCTCACCGCTGTCGGGAAGCCGTTCCGTCGCCCGACCGGCTTTCGGATGAGGAGAAGGAACAAATCCTTTCCAGAAGGCGGAGAGACAAACAAGCCACCGCTCACCACCACCCCCCGCCGCCGCCACCAGCCTTCACCTCACCCCGACCCAACATGGCGGCAGCACTGAGCCGCGCCGCCGCCGCCACCGCCGTCTTCCCCCCGGGGGGCGGGAGGCCCCGCCCCAGCCCCGTCAATCAAGCCGCAGTGGCCCCACCCCCAGCCCCGTCCATCAACCCACAGTGACCCCGCCCCCAGCCCCGTCCACCAAGCCGCAGTGGCCCCGCCCCCAGCCCCGTCCATCAACCCGCAGTGGCCCCGCCCCCAGCCCCGTCCATCAACCCACAGTGGCCCCGCCCCCAGCCCCGTCCACCAAGCCGCAGTGGCCCCGCCCCCAGCCCCGTCCATCAACCCGCAGTGGCCCCGCCCCCAGCCCCGTCCATCAACCCGCAGTAACCCCCGCCCCACATGCCAATCACCACACAACGGCCCCACCCACCTGGTCGATAAACAGTCATAACCCACACCACGTCCATCAAAGTCGGAGAGCCCCGCCTACATGCAGATTCACAAGCATTAGCCCCTCCCATCCCGGTAATTAGCATACAGCGGCCGCGCCCCGCCCATAACACCCGCCCCGTCCAATGAGGACTTAGAATACCGCCCCCGGACAATTAACATATATCAGCCCCGCCTATCAACCGCTCCCCGTCCACTCAGGACACGAAGCCCCGCCTTCCCAGCCAATCAACAGCCATTATCCCCGCCCCCTTGCTTCTGATACGTCCATCGGAGGCTCTCAGCCCCGCCCCCGATGTTACATATACGGTAAGGGTGCTGACTGTTCTGCGCATGCGTCTGTCTGGCTGGCGCGCGTCCGCGGTGCGTGTGAGCGCGCCCGGGTGGAGGAGCCGCGCCTGCGCAGTGTGCAGCCGCTGTCCCGCTCCCCGCGGCTGGTGTGGAGGCGCCGTGCAGTGACTCAGTGGGTCCGGACGGCCGGCCCGCCGCCCCCCGCCCGCCCGCCGCCCGCCGCCCGCCGCACCCCGCACCCCCGACATGGCGGCCGTCTGGAGAGCCCGCAATTTTCTGGCCTGTGTCGTTCGCTTTTCCGACCGAGAACTGCAGTAATCCGGAGCCGCGTCCGTGCGCCCTGTCCGGCCGTGCGTGCCCGCGCTGCAAGTCGGCATGGTGAGGCGGCGGCCGGGCCCGGGGGGCGGGGGGGGGCGCGGTGGGTGGGGAGAGGGGAGGGCCCGGGCGTCGGTGCAACGTCTCCGCTCTGATTCAGTCCGCTGCTGTGTTAGAATCTGTCATCAAACGGCGAGGTCCATCGGGGGGGGGACATTCAGCTGATTCTGTGGGTGGGTTGTTTATATCTCGGTGTGTGTGTGTGGTGGGGGGGTGTGTGCGTATTGGGTGGGGTGTGTGTTGGGTGGGGGGTGTGTTTGGTGGGGTGTGGGGGTGTGGGTGTGTGTTGGGTGGGGGTGGGTGTGCGTGTTTGGTGGGTGGGTGTGTGTTTGGTGGGGGGTGTAGGTGTGTGTGTTTGGAGGGTGTGTGTGGTGGGGGGGTGGGTGTGTGTGTGTTTGGTGGGGGGGGTGTGTTTGGAGGGTGTGTGTGTGGTGGTGGGGGGGTGGGTGTGTGGTGGTGGGGGGGTGGGTGTGTGTGTGTGGTGGGGGGGTGGGTGTGTGGTGGTGGGGGGGTGGGTGTGTGTGTGTTTGGTGGGGGGGGTGGGTGTGTGTGTGTTTGGTGGGGGGGTGGGGGTGTGTGTGTGGGGGGGGGGGGGTGTGTGTGTGTGTGGTGGGGGGGTGTGTGTGTGGTGGGGTGGGTATGTGTGGCGTTTGGGGTGGGTGTGTTTTGGGGTGTGTGTGTGGGGGGGGTTGGCTGTATGTGGGGGGGGTGACTGTGTGTGTATACATGCAAACAAAATGCTGGAGGAACTCAGCGGGTCAGGCAGCATCTATGGAGAGGAATGGGCAGCCGACGTTTCAGGCCGAGACCCTTGTCTCTGCTGAGTTCCTTCAGTATTTTGTGTGTGTTGCTTCAGATTTGATCATCTGCAGAATCTCTTGTGTCTGGGTGAGGCTGGCTGTGTGTGTACATTTGTGTGTGTGTGTGAGGGGATGTGCCTGTGTGTGTGTGTTTATATCCACACAATCCCTGCATTTTGGCAGGTCACAAAAGCACACAAGAGAGCGACATTCATGACCTGAGTTTTGGAAGTATTGTTTCTGGCCCAATTCACCTGATGTTTTGTGTGTGTGTGTGGGGGGGAGGGGGAGTGGCTGTATGTGGGAGTTGTTTCTTTGTGTGTTTGTGTTTAAACGATCCGTGTATTTTGCCAAGTTACAAAAGCATACAGGATAGCGACATTCATTACCTGAGTTATTTGGAAGCAGGGTTTCTGGCCCAATTCACCTGTGGCTATGGGCATTGTGTGTGTATGTATGTGTGTGTACTTCTAAACAATCCATGCATTGCCAACTTATAAAAGCACGCAGGAGTCATGACCTGAGTAGTGTGTCTGTAAAGCCCCCCTATGTGTGGCCCAGTTTGTGATTAAACTGCCGATCAAGGAGAAAGCTGCAGATGTGATTGCTGCTGTGCACATCTGCCCAATGTAAGCATGTTGATCGGGAGGAAGAGGTCTGTGGTAGTGGTGTCTGCTGATTCCATTGTTACTGAAGTCTGCAGGGATTGGTATTGGTTTATTATTGTCACTTGTACTGAGGTACAGTGAAAAACTTGTCTTGCACACCGTTCATACAGATCAACTCAGTACATTGAAATAGTACAAGGTAAAACAATACAGAATGCAGAGTAAAGTGTCACAGCTACAGAGAAAGTGCAGTGCAGGCAGACAATAAGGTGCAAGGTCAAAATGAATTAGATTTGTGAGGTTATGAGTCCATTTTATTGTACTTGGGAGCCATTCAATAGCCGTAGCAGTGGGATAGAAGCTGTCCTTGAGCCTGGTGGCACGTGCTTTCAGGTTTTTGCATCTTTTGCCTGATGGGAGAGGGGAGAAGAAGAATGTCCGGGGTGGGTGGGGTCTTTGATTATGTTGGCTGCTTTACCGAGGCAGTGAGAAGTATAGATAGAGTCCATGGAGGGGAGGCTGGTTTCCGTGATGTGCTGAACTGTGTCCACGACTCTGCAGTTTCTTGCGGTCCTGGGCAGAGCAGTTGCCATACCAAGCCGGATAGGATGCTTTTATGGTGCATCGATAAAAGGTGGTGAGTGTCAAAGGGGACGTGCCAAATTTCTTTAGCCTTCTGAGGAAGTAGAGGAGCTGGTAAGCTTTCTTGGCCATGGTGTCTACGTGGTTGGACCTGGACAGGCTATTGGTGATGTTCACTCCTTTGAACTTGAAGCCCTCAACCATCTCAACCTCAACACCGTTGATGTTAACAGGTGCATGTACACCGCCCCCTTTCCTGAAGTTAATGACCAGCTCTTTTGTTTTGCTGACATTGAGGGAAAGGTTGTTGTCATTGACACCATGTCACGAAGCTCACCTATCTTTGCAAGGTGATTTGCCATCTGACTTACACCTCAGGAACTTCAAAAAAAGTAAGCAAGGATTATTTCTAATATCTGGAGCACTATCTGAGCAAGATGTAAATTGGTCGAAGGATAAGCAGTCTAGGGAGGAGAAGATGAGCTGCAGGAGTGGAGTGAAGTTCCGTGTCATTGAACACTGACACCGATGCTGGGACTGGAGAGAACTTTATTATAGTGACAAGATCCACCGTAAATAAGGTTAGACCTGCAAAACAAATCTGTTTTTACAAATGCTAAATGAAGCCCTATGAAATTAACTGTTGTGACATCGCTATAAATACAAAACAACTCCTTGTTTTTATAACACTATCTGAAAGGTACCTTGCTAGCTTGATTAACAAACACATCAATTAAATATAATTGCACTCCAATGTCATAGCTAAGGAATGAACTCGAGCATATTGTTTTCCTAAGACAGTGGGACCTTTCTGGTCTACTTGAAACAGTTTCCTGGAAATCTAAGTGTAGTAAAACTCCAATTATCCACTGTCCTATTATTTGGAAATCCCAATGGTTTGGTACATGGCTTGGTGGCTGATGTTTACCGTACTCCCTGGAGCACCATTTCTTGTGCTCTCTTGAAATTCACTGGTAAATTTATTGTACTAGAACAGTACAGCACAGTACAGGCCCTTTGGCCCACAATGTTGTGCTGACCTATATAAACCTACTGCACGATCAATCTGAGCCTTCCCTCCCACACAGCCCATAACCCTCCATTTTTCTTACATCCATGTGCCTATCTAAGGGTCTTTTAAATGTCCCTATTGTATCAACCTCTACCACCACCCCTGGCAGTGCGTTCCAGGCACCCACCACTCTCTGTGTAAAAAAAAACCTACCTCTGACATCTCCCCTATACCTTCCTCCAATCACCTTAAACGGATGTCCTCTGGTATTGGCTTTTGCTGCCCTGGGGAAAATGATGCTGGCTGTTCACTCAATATATGCCTCTCATAATCTTGTAGACCTCTATAAAGTCACCTCTCATCCTGCGCTGCTCCAAAGAGAAAAGCCCTAGCTCACTCAACCTATCCTCATAAGACATGCTCTCTAATCCAGGCAGCATTCTGGTTAATCTCCTTTGCACCCTCTCTATAGCATCCATGTCCTTCCTATAATGAGGCGACCAGAACTGAACACAATACTCCAAGTGTGGTCTGACCAGAGTTCTATAGAGCTGCAACATTACCTTGTGGATCTTGAACTCAATCCCCTGACTAATGAAGGCCAACACACCATATGCCTTCGTAACCACCCTATCAATTTATGCGGCAAATTTATGGGATCTATGGGTGATATTTTTAAAAGTTTGTACTGAGAATGTGTTGGAGTATTAATAGGAATAACATCTAACAACCTGGCCCCATCAAAATGTGCCAGATTAACTGAGTTTTCCCAAAATCTGAGGGATTTGGGGGAAATTAGAACTATCTCCGTAATCACTTCTTTTAGGATTCAAACAATTAATTCCATCAGGACCTAGAGACTTGTCAGCTTGCTACTCTGATAATTTGCTTTGTACCACTTCCATTCTTATGACTGTGAGCTGAGGCACTGAAGCTGGTTGATGTAAAAGTTCTTTGTTCATCATGACAAGCTGGCATTCTCTTAGAGACCCCCTCAGTAGAGTCTCCTGAACTCAAACTACATCCAGGATAAAACTCAAAGTATATCCAAAGATAACAGCTGGTGATTCAATACAATTTCAGTAGCTACAGTGACATTGTTTACTTCAGTATTTTGAGTCTGACAAATAGTTCCATTGATTTACACTTTTACTACACTGTAACTGACAAGACACCTCTGAATGTTCAAGCACCTTTGGGACAAAGTAATTCACTAAAAACTTCTGAGGGCACAGAACCCAGTCACCCAAGATCAGTGCTGTGAAGGCTGACTCTCTGGATACACAAAGCCTTGCTAATAAGGTCGAGCAACGTACACCATACAGGAATCAAGAATATAGAATTATCCTCTGGATAAACGGAAATCTGTGATACAAAGCTGAGCTCATAAAGACTACAGAATAAGCTGAATTTGTAACTCCTGACTTCTAACTTCAGCTTCCTCCCCACTGCCATCAGGTTCTTGAAACGACCCAAAGAACTCTAATTCTACCTCGGACTATAATTTCCCTCAGCTTGCACTGAAGTTGTAATGTTATCTTTTGTTTATTGTGTTTTTATGTAATTTATGTTAATTTAAATTTATGTAATTTCTGTTTGACGTGTCTGTAATGCACTGTGCTGCTGCTGCAAAAACTGATTTTCATGGCGTTTATACCCTGTGTGCACATGCCCAAGACAAACTTGAACTTAAAATGAAAGACCATTTGTAATTCACAAGGAAATAGTAGATTGATACATGTTTCCATGGCCGACTTATCCAAGGCAAATAGTTCACAGAGCAAGCAGCATACGTTACCTAGAACCATGGCACAGTTGCCAGTCAATAACAGCATGGCCTAGGTAGCCAATCAGGAGTTGATTCTGCACCCACACAACTGCACACGAAAGCTCTTGCTGTGACTCAGGAATTGAAAGGGAGGGAGGAGTTATGTGAATATTACAGGCATTAATTCAAACCGGAACCAGTCTTCGGTTCTAGTGTGGTTACACAAGCAGTAACCAGTTTGAAGTTAAAAGGACAGCTTTGTAAACAAACAACGTTGTCTGCAGAGGACAGGTTATTCAGAGATATGGGTTGTAAACTGATGTGATCGCGAGGTATTCTCGTCTGCATCAACCAAACGCAAGACAATGGGGTATGTAAAATGGCTTACATCAAAACAGGCATCAGATACCTTCAGCAATGTTATTCTGCATCATTGTGATATAGATCAAGGAAGTCTTCAGACCAGCACAATGCAGTCAGATGCACATTTGCTCTATCAATAATGCTTGTAATATCCTTCCTGCCATATAAATATTTCATTAAAAGTCTCTTCAACACAGATGTACACTGGTAGCCATTGCCTGCTGGTGCACGAAATTCAAAAGAGCTTCTTAAGAAATAATCAGCTTCTCGTAATTAGATTGTTTAGAGCTTCATTATATTTACTCAGAACTTGCTGAAAGTGAACAAGACGTGAGGGTACTTTGGAAGTGATTTCCTTCAATGCCTTTCTATTTTCTGTGTCCCAGCTATTCCTTCAGTGAATCAGGTGAGGCCGTGCCTTTGACTGTTATCAAGCTGTATTATCCTTGACTGTGTTTCTCCTTCGCCTGTCGGTATGGCACTCACAGTCGTGTTACCAGCACCGCGATGCAGGACATACAGTCCTTGGGTCAGATCCGGTTCACACTGTTCCTGTCCGGAGGCTAGCTGTACTGGCAGTTCCAGCCATGGTCCTTGGGAATCTCAAGGACGTCCCCTTCGCAGAATGAGGAGGAGGGCTGTGGTGGCTGTAGCTGAAGATGAGCACTTGAAATGCCATGGCACAGAAAACTACGGGCCAAGTGGAAGTTGGTTTATTATTGTCACATGCACCAAGATACAGTGAAAAGCTTTTGTTTGCGTGCCATCCAGGCAGATCAATCCATTCATAAGTACATTGAGGTAGTACAAATGGAAAAAAAATGCAGAATATAGTGTTACAGTTTACAGTGAAAGTTCACTGCAGGCAGACATATAAAGTGCCAGGGCCCTGACGAGGTAGATTGAGAGATCAAGAGTTCAGCCTTATCGTATAAGAAAGAGGGCTGTTCAAGAGCCTTATAACAGCAGGATAGAAGCTGCCCTTGAGCCTGGTGGTACGTGCTTTCAGGCTTTTGTATCTTCTGCCCGATAAGAGGGGGGAGAAGAGAGAGTGACCGGGGTGGGAGGGATCCTTGATTATTTTGGCTGCTTTCCCAAGGCAGTGAGAAGTGTAGATAGAGTCCATGGAGGGGAGGCTGGTTTTTATGGTAGACTAGGCTGTGTTCAGAACTATTCTCAAATCCTTGCGGTCTTGTGGCAGAGTGCTGAGAAATGGGAATGGTACCGATCGGTACTTGTAGGTTAGCATAGATGTGTTGGACCGAGGGTGTTGTATGAGCGTATAACTGTAAGGCTTAAGGTTGGACTTCACTCACTGCATTGTCTACCCAGTGCCTGCCCGATAATGGGACCCAGCGGTTACATTTGGCTCTGTTTGATCTTTTGGACCATAGTCCAGATCATGTTCCATATGAAGCCGTAGACTCAAGTGTATTGTGATAGAGGTCTGTCACTTAAAAATAAAAGTTACGATACTGGTATCTTGCTGTATGATGAATGCAGTCCTGGTGGAATAGGTGTCTCTCTGTGTGCAACTGGCGTACAGTACTGATAACAGCAGATCTGGCAAGGTGCAAAGGAGCACTGGAGATGTTGTGCCAGTGAAGAAGTCATCAAGAAGGCACTGAATGGAAGAGTGAAGATTGTGGCATTTGTGTCTTTAAACACATGGATATTATTAGTTTTGCATGATTGTAATAAATATATTTCTTATGAGCAGCTCTCAGAAGTAATTTAAATTGTAAATCTGGGCCTCCTTGCGAAAAAAAAAGTGCTGAACGAAAGCAAGTCAGGGGCAAAATTGACCTTGGTGTGGGCTGTGCTTCTCTCTAAGCACCACACCCATTTCTCCTGTGATTGTTTTAAATGTCCTTCATTTTCTTTAATCGATTACCAATACTTCACTGTTTCCCGACCGATTCCAAGCCCTGATGACCCTCTTTCCAGCTGGAAGAGGTGCACAGGCGACCCCCACATTACTGCTGTTCAGGTGACGGAAATTCACACTGAAAGAATTCACAAATCACCACCCACAAATTTGACGTACGGAATAAAATTTGCTCTCTCAGAATTGATGTGGGGAGAAAAATAAATAAATAAACACAAGGTTAATTTTTTTCAACTCTCGTCTCTCAACTCATGCAGATGACGTGGCTTCACATTATGGAAAATCACGGTACGGACTGTTGTCCAGGAATGCAAATCTCAATCTATAATTTTGTAAATGATGCACTTATCTGCTTGTAAATTGTTTATTTCAGTAACTATCTCTGTTAAAGTTAGCTGTTAATTCATAGCTACATGCAGTTTCACATTTGAATGTACTCTTCTGATACAGTTAGTCTAGTTGTCAGAGAGGCAGGCATGGTAGTGTAGTGGTTAGCGTAACGCTTTACAGTGCCAGTGACCCAGGTTCAATTCCCGCTGCTGTCTGTAAGGAGTTTGTACGTTCTCCCTGTGTCTGCGTGGGTTTCCTCCGGGTGCTCTGGTCTCCTCCCACATTCCAAAGACGTACGGGTTAGGAAGTTGTGGGCATGCTATGTTGGCGCTGGAAGCGTGGTGACACTTGCAGGCTGCGCCCAGAACACTCTACGCAAAAAGATGTATTTCACTGGGTGTTTCGATGTACATGTGACTAATAAAGATATCTTAGTTTCACACAATCTGAGAAGCCTTTGCAAGCTTTGTCCTTCGCTGTCAAAGCTGTAAATCTATTTTTGAAACAATGCAAACTCAATAGTTAGTTCCAGTACATAACTCTTGGCCAACTTTCTGCTGCAATGCAGAGAATTCTGCATTATTGTAGGTGCCATCTTTTAGATGAGTTGTTAAATCAAGGCCTGGCTGTTCTCCCAGGTGTGCGCAGAAGTTCTGAAGGCATTTTTTGTTTTTTTAGACATTGTAGAAGTTCCCTGCTGTCTTATCTAATGTTCCTCACTTAATGTTTGTTTCTAAAATAAAGTGTTATTTGGTGGTTGTCATCATCACGTTATTGTTTGTGAGAGCTTGCTGTGTATAAATAGGTTACTGCATTTCTGATATTACGACAGTGATGTCGTGTCAAAAGTTTTCCATTAACTGCAAAGCACTCTGGGCATTTGAAAGGTACTATATAATTGTCAATCTACCTTAATAAGGAAAGAGCTGCTCGTTCTAAAAATCTGAGTGCATGTCAGAAATGAGGAGTCAGGAATGGCCACAGTGCTGTGTGCTTCCTTTGGTGATTATTCTGGTTAATTATGACTGGGTTTAGTTCACCAAGGGAAATGGCAGTGTTTCTTGAGTATGAGGTGATAAGCTTGTCAACTCGTCTTAGATTGTGTGAAACTTGTGTTTCGAACCCTCGTCTGACAGCCAGACCAACTGTAACAGGAGAGTCTGCTAAACAAAATTTACACGTGTCAGTCTGGAAGAATATCAACAGAATGTGAAGTCTGACAGCTAAAGTCAGTGTGAAATTCAGCTGAGCATTCTGTGCACATAGAGCATTTTCTACCTCAATATCACAGTAAGTCATCAGTTTCTGTTTAAGTACTCAGTACAAGGGCCACGCAGTGTGATATAAACAGTGCACAGTCCTTCTGGTGACTGTACTCTGGTAATGTCACAGTTTAGACTTGGTGACAATAAGATGCTGGTGATATATTTCCAAGTCAGGATGGGGTGCAGCTTTGAGGTAAATATGTGGGTCATGGTATTCCCATGGTGTTGCCCTTCCTTGTGGCTACGACGTGGATTTGGGAGGTGTAGCTTAGGCACATTATTGCAATACATTTTGTAGGTGGTATATAGAGCAACACTGTGCATCAGTGGTAGTACAACTGTTAGCCCCACTGCTTTTAGCCCCAACCCCGCAGGTTCAGTCCTGACCTTGGGTACAGTTAATATGGAGATTGCACACGAGTGGGATTCTGTTGGATGCTCCAGTTTCTTCAGAGGTGTGCCGGTGGGTTAATTGGTTTCTGTCAAATACACCTTGGTGTAGGCTAATTGCAGATTGAATTCGCAGAGGGTTGGAGTAAGTGGGGATGTTGATGAGCATGTGCAATAAAGAATAAGGTACAAAGAAATAAGAAAAGGGGGAATGGGATTAATGGGATTGCTCCCTTGGGAGCTGGCATGGAACTGATGGGCAGAATGGCCATTTTCTGTGAGCACCGCAGAAGATAAATATAAGGCAGCAAGTGAAATTTAATACGGGCGAACTGATGTATCTTTGGAGAAACATTGAGGAGAGGCAGTATAAATTTAATGATATAGTTTTAGAAGGGATACAAGAGCACAAAGATTTGAGGTTCTGTCTGCACACAGTTTAACAGATGCAGGGATATGCAGGATGTTCCAAACCTCTGTTCAATCTGTCAGAGGTAAAATACTGGAATGTTACCAGGAGTGAGGGGTTTCAGTTGTGATACAGACAGGGAAGCTCGAATTGCTTTCTTTAGTGCAGAGAAAGTTAAGAGTGGATATATTGTGTTTTGATGGCAGAGATGCCAATCTGTCTCTTTTGCACTTCACCTCAGAAAGATTTGTTTTTTCAAGAGACAACTCCCACATTGTCCACTGAATTATTAGCATTGAATGACATTGATTTGTTTTATAGTTGTATTATTCCCCCCACTTCCCCTCATTCCCTACCCTCCCTGTGCCTTTCTAGCTCCCTGCCCTCATTGCCACACCAGGGCTCCACAGCGAGAACAGAAGGGACCAGGGAGTACACGTGCACAATTTGCTGAAAGCGGCCATGCAAGTAGACAGGGTGGTGAGGAAGGTGTTTATCATGCTGGCCTTCATCTGTCAGGGCATCAAGTTTAGGAGTGGGGACATGATGTTGCAATCATAAAAGCACTTGGAGTACCGTGTACAGTTCTGGTCACCCTGTTATAGGAACTGGAGAGGGTGCAGAAGAGATTTTTGAGGATGTCGACTGGACCAGAGGGCCTGAGTTATAGGGAGAGGTTGGCCAGGCTGGATCTTTATTCCTGGAAGTGTGGCAGAACGAAGGGTGACCTCATAGAAGTTCATAAAATCATGAGGGGTAGGGATAAGGTGGTCGGTAATAGTCTTTTCCCCAGGTTTGGCGAGTCCCTAACTAGAGGGCACAGATTCAAGATAAGAGGGGAGAGATTTAAAAGAAACCTGAGAGGTAACTTCTTTACACAGAGGGTGGCAAGTACCTGGACCAAGCTGCCAGAGGAAGTGGTCGAGGTGGGTGCAGTTGCAACATTGAAGGGGCATTTGGATAGGTAGATGGAGGGAGGGGCTTGGAAGACTTTGGGCTGAACCCAGGCAACTGGGACCAGCAGGGAGGATGCTGTGGTCAGCACGGACCAGTTGGGCTGAAGGGCCTATTTATGTGCTGTATTACTCTATGACTGTATTCTGCATTCTGTTATTGCTTTTCCCTTGTACTACCTCAGTGCACTGATGTAATGAATTGATCAGCATGGATGGTAGGCAAAACAGTTTTTCGCTGTACTTGGGTACATGTGACAATAATAGACCAATTTACCAACAGAATATGCAGGTATCTGGCAAACTTTTTTTAAAAAAAAACCTAAATATAAACAGAGAATTGGGAAGTAAAATATAGGAGGTCAGTTTTACAGTTCAAATGATAGCAGACCCACGTAAGCTTATCAAGAAGGGGCCAGATGATACTTCATTTTTTTTCACTTTTCAAGGAGAGAAAAAAGATCAAGGTAAATTCGTGGAATAGTACTTTAGTTTGTACTTTGTTTCCTCTGTTTAATTATATATAACATTACATGTCTGGCAGTGCTTCACACACCAGTTTCAAATCATCTTTGGAAAAGCTGATGTATGCAAAGGGGTAGAACATTCTGTTCAGATTATAAAGTCCTATGGTTACAGCCTCATGCTAAGCATTTTCTTTTGTGTAATGGAGTACTGGGCAAAATGGATAGTTTAAGAGGTATCTTAAACGTACAATAAAATGTTTGGATTGTATAAGCCTATTTTAAAATGTTTTTGATGCGTCATAGTGTTTTAATATTCCTCCTGCAGTGGAGCAGTGTTGTAAAAATTGTTAAAGCAAATACAATATGGCAACAGGTTGAAGTGCAAAGCATAGTAGCTTTGTATTCCTGGGCGCTAACATATCAGATGACCTACCCTGGGCCCAGCACGTAGATGCAATCACAAGGATTGCGTGCCAGCGTCTTTGTTAGAAGGTTAAGGAGGTTCGGCACGTCACCGAACACTCTAACAAACTGCTGAAAGTATCCTGACTGCTTGCATTACGGTCTGGTACAGCAATTCGAATGCACAGGAAAGCAAGAAGCTGCAGAGAGTAGTGGACTGCGCCCAATATATCATGGGCACATCCCTCCCCACCATCGGCAGTATCTACAGGAGGCGCTGCCTCAAGAAGGCAACATCCATCATCAAAGATCCCCACCATCCAGGCCATGCATCTTCTCGCATCTACCATCGGGCAGGAGGTACCGAAGCCTGAAGTCCCACACCACCAGGTTCAGGAACAGCTACTTCCCTTCACCCATTCAGTTCTTGAACCAACCGGCACAACCCTAATCACTGCCTCATGTGTGGCAACATTATGACCACTTCGCACTACAGTGGTCTTTGTTTCATTTTTGTTCTGATTGTACACTTTCTTGTAAAAATTGTGTATAATTTGTTTTTCTTGTGAATGCTGCTTATCTGATGCTCTGTGCCTGTGATGCTGCTGCAACTAAGGTTTTCATTTCACCTGTGCACACATGCATATGACAGTAAACTCGACTTTGACTTTGGTCAGTTGTCAAAATGAAGCTACCTACGAAGAATATGCTGAAAAAGAATTATATTTAAAGTGTGCCATCTATAAAGGTCAAGGCACTAATTTGGATCATGATGTCATGTGGGAAGCTGATAGCAGGC
The DNA here is from genome assembly GCF_009764475.1 of Pristis pectinata. NCBI lineage: Eukaryota > Metazoa > Chordata > Chondrichthyes > Rhinopristiformes > Pristidae > Pristis > Pristis pectinata. Next base: position 6,250,917 of record NC_067414.1, read on the forward strand.
AACAGAACAAGTATGTGAAATCTGCTCGGAACATGTTAATAAAGTATTGTATTTGAAACAAGTAAGTTAGGGGTAGAACAGTTGAGAGAGGGAGTATGAGGAGGGTTGAAACATGTCACTGAAGCAAATGTGACAGAGTGCCAGTTAATTAATGTGAAAGTTCCATTCAAAGAGCAGCTTCATCTGCAGAAAAGCCAAAAAGGATGATCCAAGTATCTCAATCTGCAGAAGCAATAGCCGTGGTAATAAAACATAAGATGTGTTTTTCAAAGGAGCAGCAGAAAGATGGTTTAGAAGAATGTGAGTTAATATGTAAGATCAAAGAGAAAAAGGGTGGGGGGGGGGGTCAGAGGGAGCAAGAAGGAAGAGAGCCTCCAGTCAACATGTTTCAGAGTAGATGTGGCAAAGTTGTTTCCCATGGTAGTGGAGTCTAGTACAAGAGGGCACGACTTCAGGATTGTAGGGCGCCCATTCAGAACAGAGATGCGGAGAAATTCCTTTAGCCAGAGAGTGGTGAATCTGTGGAATTTGTTGCCACGGGTGGTTGTGGAGGCAAAGTCATTGGGTGTATTTAAGGCAGAGATTGATAGGTATCCGAGTAGCCAGGGCATCAAAGGTTATGGTGAGAAGGCAGGGGAGTGGGGCTAAATGGGAGAATGGATCAGCTCATCATAGAATGGCAGAGAAGACTCGATGGGCCGAATGGCTGACTTCTGCTCCTTTGTCTTATGGTCTAAGTCACTCAAAAGTCGAGCTTTGAACCAACTGTGACTTTGTGTTTTAAGTATTTGTAATCTGCCGTGCTGATAATCAATGAACTTGATATACACCCATGTCCCCATGGTTATATCTTGGAGTCCCAAACAAGTCTTTTGCAATTAAATCTTGAAAGTAAAATAAAACTTAACATTGGCAAATCTTACAGATATCCTCAAATAAACCCTTTGTCTGGTGAAGCTTCTGTGAAGCAGCTAGGCATTTCACTGTATTGGAGGCCATGTAAAATAATGTTACCGATTACAGACACTTTTCTTAATTTGAGGCTGAGATGTGACTCTTGCAGTAAGGTTGAATAGTTTGGGCTCAACTCCATTTCCAGAGCAGCAGTGATGAAGCCAAAATTACCAAAAAGAATTTTTTCTTATAAATATTATATGTTTGATTTTGGGTCAAATCAGGCTGTCTGTTTATTGTTGTGTAGGCCAGTAGCAATTATGCAAGATTTTGCTTGCATTTTTTGATCAGTTCATTTAGAGTGTACCCTGAATCAGCGATCTGAACCTGCACTTTGCAGTTTGACCAACATGAACTGTGTTTCATGTGTCAACATATTTGTTCTACTTCTCTAATAATTTCTGATGCTACAGTTTGCTTCCTGTTCTTTCTGATAGTTTATCAATCTATCAACAAATTTGACTGGTGAATGTCAGTTAGTGCAAATGTCCCAAACCAATGGATTCATCTCTCATTAATGAAACAGTCCACTCATTTGTCAAACTAGTTCGCTATCTGTCAACAAACAAATTGGTAAATAAATTGGTTTATTATCGTCACATGTACCAAGATAGAGTGAAAAACTGTTTTGCGTGCAGATCAATTCATTACAACAGTACATTGAGGTAGTACAAGGGAAAGCAATGGTTGTTGAAGGGTCGTATTCTGCATGGAGGTCGGTGACCAGTGGTGTACCTCAGGGATCTGTTCTGGGACCCTTACTCTTTGTGATTTTTATAAACGACCTGGATGAGGAAGTGGAGGGATGGGTTAGTAAGTTTGCAGATGACACAAAGGTTGGATGTGTTGTGGATAGTATAGAGGGCTGTCAGAGGTTACAGCGGGACATAGATAGGATGCAAAGTTGGGCTGAGAAGTGGCAGATGCAGTTCAACCCAGATAAGTGTGAAGTGGTTCATTTTGGTAAGTCAAATATGATGGCAGAATATAGTATTAATAGTAGGACTCTTGGCAGTGTGGAGGATCAGAGGGATCTTGGGGTCTGAGTCTATAGGATGCTCAAAGCAGCTGCGCAGGTTGACTCTGTGGTTAAGAAAGCATATGGTGTATTGTCCTTCATCAATCGTGGAATTGAATTTAGGAGCCGGGAGGTATTGTTGCGGAGCTATATAGGACCCTGGTCAGACCCCACTTGGAGTACTGTGCTCAGTTCTGGTTGCCTCACTACAGGAAGGATGTTGAAGCCATAGAGAGGGTGCAGAGGAGATTTACAAGGATGCTGCCTGGAATGCGGAGCATGCCTTATGAAAGCAGGTTGAGGGAACTCTGCCTTTTCTCCTTGGAGTGACGGAGGATGAGGGGGAACCTGATAGAGGTATATAAGATGATGAGAGGCATTGATCGTGTGGATAGTCAGAGGCTTTTCCCCAGGGCTGAAATGGTGGCCACAAGAGGACATAGGTTTAAGCTGCTGCGGAGTAGGTATAGGGGAGATGTCGGGTTAAGTTTTTTACTCAGAGAGTGGTGAGTGCGTGGAATGGGCTGCTGGCAATAGTGGTGGAGGCGGATACGATAGGGTCTTTTAAGAGACTTTTGGATAGGTACATGGAGCTGAGAGAAATAGAGGGCTATGGGTAAACCTAGTAATTTCTAGGGTAGGGACATGTTTGACACAGCTTTGTGGGCCAAAGGGCCTGAATTGTGGTGTAGGTTTTTCTATGTTTCTAGAATGCAGAATAAAATGTTACAACACGTAAGCAGGGATCTCACTTCAAGGAAATATCATTACGGTGGTTAAAATTTGACTGAGTCAATCTTTCCATGTCAATTAAGCGGATGGGTTACAACGAGTAACAAATGTTCAATGTATCCTTTAGTTTGGAGTAAATGATCAGTATGTGTCTTTGTGTTTTTTTATTTTGAAGTATTTAGAAGTAAAAGACATTCTTTTCCATCTTATAAGTATATACATTCATTATCATGTGATATTACCAGAAATCCCCACTTGATTCTGGCTTCTAGCACGTCTTGTACACTTTAAATGTATATACAATGTTAGTATGTATTCATGTGGTACAGCATAATACCATTCCGTGATATGTTATTAAATATCAGGGGTTCAAAAATACTGTGTTTATTTTATGTCACTTGGCAACTATTAATTAACACTCTTGAAAAAATAAGATTCCTTTTGTATATCTTAAAATTTAAAATCTTTCTCTTGCTTTTGGTTGATTTATTACATGTAACTAAGAACAAATATTTGTTCTATTAGCAGGTAGACAGCGAAAAAGATGACTACACTGGTGTCATTGATGTCGAAGAAAATGAAAGACCTGAAGAAGCAAACCTTCAGGTAGTAACCTTTAGTCTTTTTTTAACAAATTTGTAATTGCATACTGTAGCCTTCTCCCAGAACTAATAAAGTCCATGTGTATTTATCAAAGAAATCTATGTAATAATGCTTCAGTAAAAGAAAAATTGTATTGATTTCTGGATCAATTGAAATAGCAAACCCATAGAGAGACAGTATCCATAAAGCCTTTAAATCAAAATAGAACAAATGTAAACACTTCAGTTAGGCCTACTTATCCAAGTCAATACTTTGGCTACCAGAGCAATCCACGTTAATTATTAACCATATCACTTGGTCAATCTGCTAAGAAAGATGCTGGAAAAGAATGGAATAGTCTGCCATTATCATTGTAACTTTTTCATCTTTGAAGGACATTTCTGCTGAGATAAAAAAGCTAAGACATTATTAACATCCATTAGGACTAGGATTCATTTTACATATATAATATATACACATATTTATGTAACAAAAAAAAACCAGCAGTTAACTGGGAAGTATTTTTGTTGCATGATTTGGGAGAGCAGACAAGGTCTCTGTTAAACATTGCACTATTGCATTTGCAACATCAAGCAATTTTGTGCAGTAATAGGGTGACTTCTGACTTGAAATTAAGAGGTTTACCACTGAGCCACAATTGCATCACCGTGTGCCATACATTACTCCGGATTTGTTCTTTTGATTGGCTTTAACACAGTATTAACTACTTTGATGCATTTGAATAAAGTAAAATGGTTTGAATCTTTGTATGTCTGTGAGTAGTAGTCTAAGTTTAACAATGTACTTACATTTCATATTGCTTCTGACTGCCTTTTAATACAATGATTACACCTCACAAAAGTACTGGTTTTCTACTCTAATGCTAAGCTTTATCCTGAATCCCAGTCTGAATACATGTTAATAATAAGGCTTAATGAATTTAGTCAGCCTTAGCTGAAATGTCATTGGAAAATGAGAAAGTTACAATGACAATACAAGGCTATTCCATTCTTTCCCAGCATCCCTCTTCGCAGATTGTCCAAATAATATGGTCAATGTTCGTGGATTAGTCTAACAGTCAAACATGTTAACTTGCATATGTAGGCCTTATCATTCAATCTATTATGATTTAAAAGGCTTTGCAGATGCTCGCTCCCTCCCTCCCGCTCCCTCTCTCTCTTGCTAATCCAATTGATGCTAGTCAGTCATGGTATCGCACAAAGATGGCTAAAACCAACTATGATTGAAGCACAGGAGAATGAGGGGTGATCGTAGATTTATAAAATCATGAGGGGAATTAAACAAGGTGGATGGTAGCGGTCTTTTCCCCAGGGTAGGGAGTCCAAAGTTAGAGGGCATAGGTTTAGGGTAGGGGGGAGGAAGATTTAAAAGGGACCTGAGGGGCAACTTTTTCACGCCGAGGGTGGCAAGTATATGGAATGAGCTGCCAGAGAAAGTGGTTGAGGCAGGTACAATTGTATCATTTAAGAACCACCTGGATAGCTATACGCAGGGGTGGGGCTTAGAGGGATATGGGTCGAACGCAGGATGTTGGGACTAGATAGGTGAGCACCATGGTTGGCATGGACTGGTTGGGCCAAAGGGCCTGTATCCGTGCTGTACTGCTCTGTGACTCTACAACCTTGAGTAAAGTTAAAGGGCAGGGAATGATTGAAGCATGGCATATTTAAACTAATATGGCAGGGGGATGGAAATCCATGCAGAAAGACAGAGCGAAACAAAGCAGGGACCAGAGCAAAAGTTAGAAAAGAGAAAAGTAAGAGCGGAGAACAGAAGTCAAACACAAAGGTTACCAGATTCTAAAAGGACAATGAGTGTAAGGGCGCTTTATCTGAATGCTTGTAATATTCAAAACAAGGACAGTGAACAGTCAGTGCAAAGGGGTATGATTCAGTGGCCATTACAGAAACATGGCTGCAGGGTGGAGATGATTGGGATTGGAAATTGTGTTGATTCATCAAGTAGATGGTTTAATATCTCACTTGAAGTTGGAAATATTAATGACTGCACTGAAATATTAACCTGGATTCTAGAGTGAGATTTGAACTTAAAACTGTACAATTCAAATGAATATACTGACAATTAAATAAAGCTGTTAGTAATTTGAATAGTTGTGGTCAAATTAAAGGTTTTTGAATCATCTAAATGGGCAAATTATTTAAAATAGAGGCAAAGAAATGTCCTTTTATCATTTGTGATTCTCTGTACGTACGTTATATTCACGAAGAGACCGGTATGCACAAACTGCTTTTAGATATCACAGGGTCCAAAATCAGGACATGTACGATCACAAGTGAAAACCTTCACTTCTGCAAATGTCTGTCATGGAAAAGAAGCTATGGGGTTTTAACCGCACATGAGGTCTGAAAAGCTGTTTGGTGAAATGAGGAAATATGATCTGGATTTCAGTTAAATATTTTGACTCGAGCCATGTCATAATCATTGGGGTGCCTTCAAAATTTCTTAATCGATTTCTTCATACTTGTAGTTACAACAGCGATCGCAGGGAAGAGCCCAGAGGCCAGCCAAATGGCATTTCATGAGCTGATGTGTTTTTTATGTGGCTAAAATAAATTGTGCTGCAGATGTCCAAACACGTTCAAGCCTTAGGTTAGCCAAGTGAGTCAGTGCTGTCACAGCAATCATTAGTGTGGATGTTCAGTACACTGTGCTCATTTTGTAATAGAAAACTGACCAAATGAAGGAAAGGAATTGCTGATTCTGGAATCATAGAAATTTATGATGTCTGTGCCATCTATTTACGCACACTTGTAAGTCAAAAGGCAAATTTTAATCCCGCCCATCTGGTGGGAGAGGTGAAGTTGCTTATGGTAACACACTTTGAATTTAATTGCTCCTACGTCATCAGTAGCGGGATTGGGTGCCAAAGGCCTCAGCTTTGGAAGTCCCTCCTTAACCTTCCCTCCTCTGCATCAATCTTTCACATCGTCTGCTTGACGATACTGTTAAACACCTGACCCAATATCTCCTTATGCACCTTGGTGTTTTTTTTTGTTGTTTCTGTGAAGTGTTTGGAACATTTACACTAAGGTTGCAGTGTGTGTAATTGCAAGGTTCTTGTTGTTTTGTTTTGAACCATTAAATAAAGGAGGCTGGAGAGCAGAAGCTTTGAAGAAATGACAGCTTTGAGAAATGAAGAAATTGTCAATTTGCCTTTGCTGTCAAACCTTTTTGACACTTTTCTGTCCGGGGTCAGGTCGAGTTTATTGTCATGTGCACAAGTACACTGGGGTACAGGTACAATGAAAATCTTACAGCAGCATCACAGACACATAGATTCAGACAACAACAACACAGAACATAAATTATACACATTGTACATCTTGTCCAAGACGGTAAAGAAGAAGACACTACAAATACACAGTCGGAGACAAGTCCGTGACAGTATAAGGTGTGGTCTGTCGTGTTCCATTGCTGAGGGAGGGTTAGAGTTGTGCTGGTTGGTTCAAGAACCTGATGGTTATAGGAAAGTAGCTGTTCCTGAACCTGGTGGTGTGGGACTTCAGGCCTCCGTGCTTCCTGCTAGATGGGAGCAGCAAGAAGAGGGCATGGCCTCGATGGTGTATATTCTTGATGATAGATGCCACTATCTTGAGGCAGCACTTCATGTAATTGCTTTCAATGGTGGGGAGGGCTGTGCCCGTGATGGACCGAGCTCTGTCTGCTGCTCTCTACAGCCACTTGTGTTCCTGTGCATTGAAATTGCCATACCAGGCAGTGATGCAGCCAGTGAGGATACTTCTTAGTGCATCTGAATGTTTGTTAGAGTATTTGGTAACTTGCCTCCTTAAGCTTCTAAGAAAGCAGAGGCCGTGGCGTGCCTTCTTGGTGATTACATCTGGGCCCAGGACAGATTGTACGAGATTTTAACATAGAACATAGAACAGTACATCGCAGAACAGGCTCTTCGGCCTACAATGTTGTGCTGACATAGCTATTCCCTCCTATCTATTTTCCTCTCATTCATGTGCCCATCCAAGCCCCTATTAAAAGCCCCCAATGAATTTGCCTCCACCACCCTATCAGGCAACGCATTCCAGGCATCCACCACTCTCTCAGTTAAAAATGTACCCCTCATGTCTGTTTTGAACCTACCCCCTCTCACCTTAAATGCATGCCCTCTGGTATTGGATCGCTCAATAATGGGAAAAAGATATTGCTTGTCCACCCTATCTATGCCCCTCATCATTTTATACACTTCCAACAGATCACCCCTCAGCCTCCACCGCTCCAGAGAAAAGAGCCCAAGTTTGTCCAGCCTCTCCTGATAGCACATGCCCTCTAATCCAGGCAGCATCCTAGTAAACCTCCTCTGCACCCTCTCTAAAGCCTTGACATCCTTCCTGTAGTGAGGTGACCGGAATTGCATGCAATACTCTAAATGCAGCCTAACCAGAGTTCTATAGAGATGTATCCAGGAATTTGAAGCTGCTTGTTCTCTCTGCCACCAATCCACTGATGAAAGCTGGTATATGGTCTCCAGACTTCCCCTTTCTGAAGTCAACAATTAGTTCCTTGCTTTTGTTGACGTTGAGCGAGAGGTTGTTGTCGCAGCACCACTCAACCAGATTTGTGTATCTCTGCTGTATGTTGACTCACCACCATCCCTGATTCGGCCAACAACAGCAATGCCATTGGCAAATCTGTAGATGGTATCGAACCTGGGGTTAGCCACATAGGCATGGGTGTAATGAGAGTAGAGCAGGGGTTTAAGCACGCAGCCCTGAGGTGCATCTGTGTTGATGGTCAGGAGGAAGAGGAGATGTTACCAATCGGTTCCAGCTGTGTATACTGATTACGTTGCATAAGGCTATGATGCCTCCCAGGACCTCGCTGTCTCTTGTTCAACAAGTTGTTCTTCAAAATGTGCACGTGGTGAGTGCAGTGCAACTGCACGTTTCGACAGTGAGCATAGGCAAGTTGTAGCGCTGAACAAAATCCAGACTACCTGACAGTCGTGGGCTGGATAAACTGAAGCAATGTGTAGTGAGGGACAATGTTATTTTATGAAGAGTGAGCAGATAATTATTAGGATGTAATTCATATTATTTATTTAATGTGAACTTTTATCATAATGGATCCAATAGGACATTGCTTTTTGATTCTTTTCAAATTATCAAAGCTTTGTCATACATCAAATAAACAATAGTTGCTTCACTTCACTACTTTTAAGGTAAAGTAAATGTCACCCTTAATTTTGTCGCATGTGATCTTTGCTCATTTTAGTACTTGACTCCTGTTTTCTATGTGCAATAGAAAAATGAAATTGAATATGCATTTAAGAAGGAAACATTTTCATTACCACAGTAAGGGAATGGGGACAGTCACCTAAATTGCCTTAAGTCAATGTGATTCTATGAACCGCTGCCATTGGATAGAAGATAATCACTTCTGGGTTTCTTTAAAATCTTGGTGAATTGTATTTAAGTATTTATATGGAAATGTGTTATTTATTTTTTGAGGAGGAACTTAATGTGTTTCGAGCTCAGTGGATGTCTGAGCTGACTCCAAATGGAAGCTCTAATGGATCAGAAATGGAACATGCCAAAGTCTCCGGCAAGGGGCTTTCTTTCAAATCTTTGGGTACCAAAGGAAAACAGGAACTTGCTCGTGAAGAAAAGGTAACATTTGTAATGATTCATGAAAAATGTTGCACCAAATTGCTTTAAATCTGGGAAACTTAGCTGTCATCATCAGAACAATGAGCGTTGGGCGACTTAAAAAGACTATGTGCCTTAATCTCTAGGAGCAATATAAAGGGGTGAGTTGTAACACCTGGATTCAAGATTCTCGGAAAGGAGGTATAAAAATTGATTAATTGAAGCAGGTAATAAAATATGGCTGGGCTTTTTACGAAGGGTGTAGTGGAAGTAATCTTAAGATGGAGGGGGCCTGAGCCTGAATAAATATCAGGTTTATCAGTGGCCAGACAGGTTACAGTGATTTGGAGTTGATGACTTCAGGAGACTGGTGTACAGTCTCTTAATAATCTGAAAAAGAATCTCAAACAAGTATTGAGCTCCCAAGAGTTCAGGCAATAGATAGGTGAAAAATTGTTAAAAACCAAAATGGGTTGCTGAGGTAGAGTCAAGAGCAGGAGTAAATGATGTTGGCGGCTGCTGAATTGCTTTGGTGCTGTGGGAAGTTAGACCAAAGGGCAGAGACCTTCTTAAAATAGATCACTTAATAAATGTTCTGGAATACATTTTCTTTCTATTGTCTTGCTTGAATCAGGTTTCAGTATTACTCTTAAGAGTAATTCCTAATTCCCTTTTCCACAATATCGGTAGTTTGAGAAACAACACATGATATAAAACGCAAAGGAAATTTGAGTTGTCATTTGACTTCACATTGCAGACAAATTTAGCAGCTGTGATTCATGTTCATTAAAATTTTCTTGCAGTGTAACATCATATCCTTTAAAATTTTGCCCCCATGTGACAGCTTGCCCATGTATTTATTTTTCAGGCCAAAGAATTGTTCCTAAAAGCTGTAGAGCAAGAACAGAATGGAGCAGTTTATGAAGGTATATGTCAGCGTCTTTTATGAAGTGGTTTTAGTCTTAAAAAAATAAGATTACTGTACATATTTTAAGAAAGTTTGCAACTATTTTTAAAAGATATTTTAATCTTTAGTGGGACCTACGAGAAAGGCAACAATTTTTGCATGTTCATACACACAATGCTTCTTTGAGGTTTGAACTGAGCCAAGGTAATGAGCTAAATATCTGTGCTTCAGCTGTAATGTTACTTTTCCATGTTCAAGCAATTTCCATTCAAATCCTTAAGGACATAGCTCATAAAACAAGCTTGTCTTGGTCTAACATTAAAGAGATTGTCTATCTATCAGTGTGAAAAATGTAATTAGGAACAGTCCTCTAGGGCCAGTTCCAATATTCAGTTAGTTAATGGGTAATTTGTATTCCATTATCTCCCATCTTGGAACTGTAACCTTGCCTTAAAATTGAATTGAGTCGCCTCTTAATTTTCCAAACTCTGAGGAATAAACTCTTAACACTATCTGTTGTCATAATTTCCTTGTGCGAATCTGTATTGCACCTCCTCCAAGATCATTACTTTCTCCCAAACTTTGGGCCCAGAGCCAAGTAAAATACTCTTTTTAAAAACAAAGAGAGTCTGAGCAGAATTTAATGCAACTCCAATGCAAGTTCCACAGCTTTCCACTTCTCTAACTGCCCACTAGCTTTTAGTGATTTCTGTACCTGGTTCCTTAAACCTTCCTTAAAATATTCCTTAACGCCGAAGCGGCTGACTTTACATTTCCCAAATTGAACTCCATTTGCCGCAGGTCTGCTGACTCACCTATCAATTTATCTATCTTTTAATCACTCTGTTTACAATGCTGCCTCGGTGAAATTATAAAACTTGGATATATACTTGTGTTTATATTTGGATATAACCTTGGATATACACTTGTCTCCAACCGGACGACATCAGCATCAATTTCTCCAACTTCTGGTAACCACTCCCCTCAGTTTTCTTCCCCCCCTCTCCCCCCCGCCCTTGTTTCCCTCATTCCTACAGCCCCTTCCCCCCTTCTCTTTCCCCTGCCCCCCCCCCCTCGATCTGTCCATCTCTTCCCCTTTATTCCATGGTCTACTGTCCTTTCCTATCAGATTCCTCCTCCTCTAGCACTCTGCCTCTTTCACCTATCGCCTCCCAGCTTCTCTCATCCCTTTTACACCCCCTCCCCCACCTACCGACCTTCTCCCCCCCCCCCCCCTCACCTGGACTCACCTGTCACCTGCCAGCCTGTGCTCCTCCCCCTCCCCCCACCTTCTTATTCTGCCTTCCACCCCCTTCCTCTCCAGTCCTGATGAAGGGTCTCGGCCCGAAACGTCGACTGTTTATTTCCCTCCATAGATGCTGCCTGACCTGCTGAGTTCCTCCAGCATTTTGTATTCGTTGTCTGTTTATATTACTTATAACTATAGTTGAAAAGCGGAGGCTGCAGTACAGATTATTTGATGTCACCAGTAACCATACCCTGTATATTTCAATACATATTCGTCATCTACACCTCTATCTCTTCTACCTCCTCACTAATTCTCTATCCATCTCATTAGACTGCTATAAATTTCTATGTTATTGTTGTAAATGGTCTGGAAATGAAACCATGTTGGACGCCTTCTGGAACTCCTTAAAAAGATATCTACATAGGCATTCCCCAACCTTGCATGTCAGTTACTTCAAAAAAAGAATTCAAGCAGCATATCCTTCTAAAGATTTTTGCTGGTTCTCTATGATGAGTCCATGTTCATCCCAGGTACTCAGTCATTCTATTCCTAATAATAGGTTCTGCTTTCTTACCCACAACAGACGTTTGACTAATAGGCTTACGATTTTTCAGTTTATCTCACTTGCCCTTCTTAAGTAGTGAAGTGACATTGGCAAATTTTTGGAAATTTATTCTAAACCTCAACTTTAAAAACAGGTGCAAAATAAGTAGCAAACCATCATTTATGAATTCCAAATTACAACTGCTGATGTGACTGTATTGTAAGTGTAACTTGGGGATTGCATTTATTCAAAGTAGGTTATTCACATAAAGCCAGTGAAAGTTAACTGATGATGCAGTGGATCTGGAGCCTTGTACTAGTTAGCTGATTTGTGATCGTAAATGTGCCTTGTCTTTCAGAGCACAAAAATTGGTCATTTTTTAGTATCAGTAAATACAAGTAGGCCAATCAGGCACTCAGACCAGTTCCACGGTTTTGTTAGATTGCAGTGTAACTGTATGTTAATTCTGTTTTGCCCACTTGCCCTACTCCAATGCCCTTATTTAGTAAATTAATTCTTTTCAATGTTGAGGTTATTTTTTTACAGTGGGTAATATATCCCTTTTCAGTTGTTTAACAAACATATAAATTGTCTGCTTTTCTCAATACATGTGTAAGATAAGAAAACATCTTTATTAGTCAGATGTACATCGAAACACACAGTGAAATACATCTTTGCGTAAAGTGTTCTGGGGCAGCCCGCAAGTGTCGCCACGCTTCCGGCGCCAACATAGCACGCCCACAACTTCCAAACCCGTATGTCTTTGGAACGTGGGAAGAAACCCACGCAGTCACGGAGAGAACGTACAAACTCCTTACAGACAGCAGCCGGAATTGAACCTGGGTCGTTAGCGTTGTAGTAGTGTTACGCTAAGTGTCATTGTTTATACATCAAATAGCAACTTGAGTCACATGCATTATCCAATTGTAGTTGCTGCTTTTAAGCACCAGGTTTCTACAACCGTCCATTTTAATTTGATCTGCAGCTTCAAAATGTTCTTCTTGTACTTTTTCTAAAGTCTAATTCAAGGCATGTTAACTATTTTCTGCTCGCAATATTTCCAATACTTTTAAACTTGGACTTTACCTATGAGATAGCATTAATTAATAATGGTGATGGTACCATCGAGTGTCTCTCCAACCGGGTTGAGGGGTTCTCTGTGATCTGTAATGCTTTTGTTTTTATTTTACACCCAAATCAGCTCTTTTGTTTCTTTTTTTAATTGTGTTTTTAGCATGCTTGCTCAGTTTTCTAAATGCCTCCCATTCTCTCTCTCTTCCTGGGGCTACATCATTGCTGGAACAAAATCAGTATCAATATTGTCAGATTGTTATTGCGTTGTATTCCTTCAGCGTAACTCCGAGCCTCTGACCTGTTTGTATGCCCTGCTCTGTTTATTTGACTGGTACGGATATCAACACAAAGCAATGCACTCTAAGCAACTAAAAGGTCAGGGTATCAAAAACAACAGCAAAGAAGTTTAAGGTGAAAGGAAGAAGTTTTAAAGGGGATTTGGAGGGAAGGTTTTCCCCTCACACAGTGGTTGACAGCTGGAATGTGCTACGAATGGAGGTGGTGGAGTTGGATACAATCATTCTGTTTAAGAGACAGTTAGGCGCTTGAATAGGTGTAAGGTATAAGAGCATGTGGAACTAATGCAGATAAGTTGGATTAATGTAAATGGGCAAAAAGATCAGAATGGATGTGTTGGGCCAAAGGGCCTGTTTCTGTGCCGTTCAACTCTGACTCTAAAATACAAAACAAATGAGCTGGTCATTGACTTCTGGAAAGGGTGCGGTGTACATGCACCTGTCTACATCAATGGTGCTGAGGTCGAGGGGGTTGAGAGCTTCAAGTTCCTGGGAGTGAACATCACCAACAGCCTGTCCTGGTCAAATCACGTAGATGCCACGGCCAAGAAAGCTCACCAGTGCCTCTACTTCTTCAGGAGGCTAAAGAAATGTGGCATGTCTCCTTTGGCACTCACCAACTTTTATCTATGCACCATAGAAAACAAACTATCTGGATGTATCACGGCTTGGTACGGCAACTGCTCTGCCCAGGACTGCAAGAAACTGCGGAGAGTTGTGGACATAGCCCAGTGCATCATGGACACCAGCCTCCCCTCCATGGACTCTGTCTTTACCTCTCACTGTCTTGGTGAAGCAGCCAGCATAATCAAAGACCCCAGCCACCCGGGACATTCTCTCTTCTCTCTTCCATCAGGTAGAAGATACAGGAGCCTGAGGGCATGTATCACCAGACTTAAGGACAACTTCTACCCCACTGTGATACGACTATTGAACGGTTCCCTTATATGATGAGATGGACTCTGACCTCATGATCTACCTTGTTGTGACCTTGCACCTTATTGCACTGCACTTTCTCTGTAGCTGTGACACTCTACTCTGTACTGTTATTGTTTTTACCTGTACTACCTCAATGCACTCTGTACTAACCCAATGTAACTGCACTGTGTAATGAATTGATCTGTACGATCGGTATGCAAGACAAGTTTTTCACCGTACCTCGGTACAAGTGACAATAATAAACCAATAATAATAACAATATTTGTCTCTGCTTCTGCTTATATCAATGTAAATTTTTAATTTTCATAAGAATTGCAAAATTCCTTCCATGTTGTCTGCCCTTTTTATTTTTTACAGTGTAGTTATTTTTTTCCCCAGCTGCTGAAGGTGCTGCATCCAACCCAATAGCTCACTGAGTGCATGCTCTTCCAACAGGAATCCGTGTTAGAGGTGAATGGGAGCACAAGCTTGATTGTTTGGTGTCACTGCAAGGACCGTCAATGATTGCTTCCTTGCCCTTTTCCTGCCCCGAGTGATTGCCCAGGAGATTAACTCAGAAAGATATTTAACCTGGAACATTTATCATTTCTGTAACTCAATTTAATATTATTTGCTGAGTTGAAGAATTATTATGCTGTACAGTGAGATCAGTGAGTTACTTCCTCCGTCACTGAAGTTGGTGCAATCAGCCCAATAGAAATCTAATATTTGTAATCACATCTTCCCAACTGTCTTGTTTTTAAATATAACAAGTGATGCATAATTCTGTTTTCAAGTCAACCATTGACTTTTGGGGGGTTTTTTCCACTTATTCCAATTTTTCCCTTCCCACTGCATTACCTCATGTTGGACATACTGTCACAGGTATTGGCCATGGTTTGATAACCTGCCCAAGTAACATGTAACAAGTAACCTGCCCAAGGGCGGCACAACATGGTGGGCCGAAGGGCCTGTATTGTGCTGTATTGTTCTATGGTTCTAACCACTTAGTGTACTATGGACTGTAAGTACAGGGATTACTTGCCTAAGGGTTTTTTTTTTACACAGTGACGGGTATGTGGACTGCACTGCCGGCAGAGGTTGTGGGGGCAGATACATTAGGGACATTTAAGAGACTCTTAGATAGGCCACATGAATGATAGAGAAATGGAGGGCTATGTGGGAGGGAAGGGTTAGATAGACCTTAGAGCAGGATAAAATGTTGGTAAAACATTGTGGGCTGAAGGGCCTGTACTGTGCTGTAGTGTTCTATGTGGTGGTGGTCATGGGAGCAACAGAATGTAGACAGATGCATGTAGTTAAACTGACAGTTGAACCACTTCATAGAAAGCATCCTATCCAGATGCATTATGGCTTGGTATGGCAGCTGCTCTGCCCAAGACCACAAGAAACCACAGAGTTGTGGACACAGCTCTGCACATCACGGAAACCAGCCTCCCCTCCGTGGACTCTGTCTACACTTTTCGCTGCCTCGGTAAGCAGCTAGTGTAATCAAGACCCCACCCACCCCAGACATTCTCTCTTCTTCCCCCCTCCCATCAGGAAGAAGATACAAAAGCTTGAAGACACGTACCAACAGGTTCAAGGACAGATCCTATCCCTCTGTTAGAAGACTCATGAACGGACCTCTTGTACAATAAAGACTCACAATCTACCTCGTCGTGGCCTTTGCACCTTATTGTCTACCTGCACTGCACTCTCTCTATAACTGTAACACAAAATTCTGCATTCTATTATTGATTTTTAAATTCTACAATTATGGATATCAGGAATAAACCAAGGTGGGCTTTTCCAGTTTATGAACTCTCAGAAGCTTATCCTCTGGCAATAGCCTGAAGACAGAAGATCAACAAATGCTATTGATAATATCTTTATTAGTCACATGTACATCGAAACACACAGTGAAATGCATCTTTTGCGTAGAGTGTTCTGGGGGCAGCCCGCAAGTGTCGCCACACTTCCGTGCCAACATAGCCTGCCCCCAACTTCCTAACCCGTACGTCTTTGGAATGTGGGAGGAAACCAGAGCACCTGGAGGAAACCCACACAGACACGGGAGAACGTACAAACTCCTCACAGACAGTGGCCGGAATTGAACCCAGGTCGCTGGCGCTGTAATGGCGTTACGCTAACCGCTACACTACAGGCACATTAGCAACATTTAAAAGCCATCCAGATAAGTCCATGGATAGGAGAGGTTTAGAGGGCTATGGGCCAAATGCGGGCAGATGGGACTAGCTTGCTGGGCAACACAGTCATCCTGGACCAGTTGGGCCGAAGGGCCTGTTTCCAAGCTGTATGACTGGCTGTATGACTGACTCTATGAGGAGCACGCCATTCAGTACTTTGTGCTTGCTTCGCCATTCAATGTGACTATGGCCTATTCTCTATCTCGATACCATATTCCTGCTCTCTCCCTATATCTCTTCATGCTTATTGTGTTCTGCCTTCTCCTCAAACATGTTCGACGACTCAGCTACCACATCCTCGTGAGGTAGAGAATGTCACAGGTTCACCACCCTCCGAATGAAGAAGCCTCTGTCCTGAGACTTTGACCCCTGGTTCTAGACTCGTGAGCCAGGGGCAATGCGTGCCTTGAATCCAACCTGTTGAGTCCTATCGTTCTCCAGCTAGCTTGGGTAATCCCCCCCAAATTTTATCAGAATAATCCAAGCAGCCTCTTCATAATTTGTTGCCCCATCTACATGGTTCTAGTCTGAAATTTGTCCCTTTTGCTTTGAACTTCTAAATCTGGATTATATTTCAAAATTAGGAACAGCACCAGGGTGCAGGTGACCCTGAGTTCTGTGACTTTTTCCTTCCCCCACCCCCCTTCCCCCAAGCTTTCCACCCACCAAAACCCACCACTCGCCCTCTATCCCAACTTCTGTAACTTCTTCCCCCACTCTATTGTTAATTTCTTAACCTTCTTGGGAGTTTATCTTAAATCCTTGCAGCTGAGTGAAATGACTCATCTTTTATATGGGACTTTATCAAAAGCTTTTCGTAAGTTGTATGCACTATTTCCACAGAATTCTTGTCACATTCGCACACACCAAAAAAAATAACAGGCAAAGGAGCAGGTACAACCTTCCTCGTCGTACAGGTTGATTTGCTATGCTGCTTAATATTAATGTGGAAACCTTTGCACCAAGGAACATTGATTTAGGCCAATGCTTTTGAAGAATGTACCTTGTCTCTTTTAAGATTTAGAAATTATTCTAATTTTTTCCTATTGCCTGTAAAATGGCCTTTTTGTTTTGGTGAAAAGTTCACATTGAAGAGAATGGAACTTTGAAGCAGTGAAGGTTCTTTCATATCAAGAACAATATGGATTATGCTTTCTGCATGTAATGAAATGACACTGGAGCAGGACAACATCAATTATATAAAGTTATTACAATTTTGCTAGGTATATTTTAAACAAAGTGGTTTTCCTCGTCCCTAAGGAACATTTCTTCACAGATAATTATTATATGTCTATATGCATATATTTCAAGTTTTGTGTTGCATTCCTTTAGTGCACCCAATAAAGTTGCTTTAATAATAGAGGATTTAGCAAAAAACTGAGTGCAGAGGAACTCGTGTCTTCCAATGCACTAAATTGACAAAGAGGTGTATTGCAGTAAAGCAGTATTTAAATGATAATGTGGCAGCTACCACCTTCACTTTAAATTGCACATGAGCATAATTTTTGGCTGCTCAAGCATCCATCTCATTTTGATACTTGGTAATTGTTCTCAATGTTGGGAAAGAGGAGATCTTGCTATTCACTGTTAAAAAAAATCTGTCAGTTATGATGTTTATTGCAAAGAAGAAAATCTTTTACACCGTCAATTTAGTAATGGGATTCTCTGCTTGTGATCTACACACTGATGATATCCGTTTTGATTTCAGCTATCAAATACTATCGGAGGGCCATGCAGCTTGTACCTGACATTGAATTCAAGATCAACTATGCCCATTCTCCTGAAAGTGATGGAAGTAGCAAAGCATAGTATGTGTTTAATTACTGATCAATCTCTATTCTGGTACTTAAGAGCGAACAACATATAGATGTTTTTCTTTGAAATGCTGTTCAATTTTTTTGGTGAAAGGATTTGGTTTAAGGAAACAACATTTGCTAAATGCAGCTAACTTTGCATTGCATTCACTGTGAAGGAAGATGACCAGATATTCAAGAATGCAAGGAAAAAATGAAGCTATGCGAATGATTTGGCACTGAACACTTCCCTGAGTGGTATGGTGTCAAATATATTATAATCCCCAGTTTCTTGCAGTAATGTTTCTTAATAGCTTACTGCCTGATTATTTTTATTTTAAAATGTTACTTTTTTATCAGAATCAGGCTTATTACTGACATATGTCCTGAAATTTGTTGTTTTGCGGCAGCAGTACAGTGCAGTACAAAAACTACTATAAATTACAAAAATAAATAAATAGTGCAAAAGAGGAACAATGAGGTAGTGTTCATGGGTTCATGGACCGTTCAGAAATCTGATGGCGGAGGGGAAATCTGACAGCGGATGGCGTTCCTAAAATGCTGAGTGTATGTCTTCAGGCTCCTGTACCTCCTCCTCGATGGTAGTAACGTGAAGAGGGCTTGTCCTAGATGATGAGGGTCCTTAATGATGGATGCCGCCTCCTTGAAATCGTAGAAACTACAGCACAATACAGGCTCTTCGGCCCACAATGTTGTGACAACCCTTAAACCTCACCTAAAAGCTATCTAAACCCTTCCCCCCACAGATCCCTCTATTTTAAATTCCTCCATATGCTTATCTAGCAATCTCTTGAATTTGACCAATGTACCTGCCTCCATCACCGCCCCAGGCAGCACATTCCGTGCCCCAACCACTCTCTGGGTAAAAAACATTCCTCTGATACCTCCCTTGAACTTCCTCCCCCATTACTTTAAAGCCATGCCTTGAGGCAGCATTTCTTGAAGATGTCCTCAATGGTGGGGAGGGTTGTGCCTTTTTCCAAAGAGAAGTTGAGGGTATATGCATGAGATGCACCATGCAATTGTTGCCAGTTTAAATTACTGAATCTCTGCCATTTAATTATCATTGGTGGACAAGTTTAGCATTAATTTACCTGCAACTTGATTTGATTGTTTTTGCAAACACTGATAATCTAAAATAAAAACACTCAGCAGGTCAGGCAGCATCTGTGGAAAGGGAAATGGTTAAGATTTCAGGCCTGGGACCTGGGGAAGAGAAACCAAATTAGTTCTGAGCAGGAGATTCCTGTGTAATGTGTGTTGTTAATGGTGAGGCTGCAGGGTATGCCCAGCAGGTCAAACTGTACAAATAGAATAAGAAAAACAGGGCCAAAATGATGACAAGCAGAAGTGACCAGTTCTGATCCGAAAGGGTTATAATGATTTTCATTTACTGTAATAAACTAAATGTTCCGAGTGTGACGTTCCTAGTCTGTTACCCAAGGAGATATGACCAATTGCTGCTGAGAAGTTTCAGGTGGAACAAGTTTCCTCCAACAGAACAAAGAGTGTAGATGAGAGTTGAAAGGTGCAGGCAGCCAGCAGCAAGAGTTGGCCATATGGTGCTTCGAGCATTGGCCTCAACTCTACTTTCCTGCCATTAGCACACAGAAGGGTACGTTAATAGTTTGTGGCAACTTCAGATCTCTCATGATGGTTTCTGATCCTTTCTGGCATAATGTGTTTAAGTTGATGGCACTTGAAGCACATTGGTCAATGGTTTATGGTCATGGAATTAAGCTAAAATATCAGAGAGTTAATACTCTAAAGCAGTTACACCAGTAGGTGGGACTGTTGGCCATAACAATGCTGCGTGACGTTGCATTCCCATCAATGCACTGAGCAAATGCATGTTGACGGTTGCTTTACTTAACATTGCCATAGGTGGTGGTGTAGCAATGCAATCACTTCTTTCCTTCCTCTTCCTCTTGACCTTCTGTTTCACCCCCCCTCTTTTGCCTCCACATCACCCTGGAGCATTTGGCCCACACTTGCTGACGATTGCCCATACCCCATCCCCAGCCCTTTGCCCAACACCCCACTTGTCTCCCTCAAATCCCACTCGTGGACCGCTCTCCCTGCCACCCAACGCTCCCCCCAGCTCTCCCTTCACCTTCCCATTGCACACTTCCTGATATCACTTCTAAGGCTATGACACATAAGTTCATATAAGTTGCCAATTCTTTTAAGCTTATGCCCTCTTCTTGTTTCTCCTACTGGAATTACTTTTACCTGCATTTTTCTTATCATATTCCTTTATCATTCTGCATTCCTTGACTAAATAAACCCTCAAGCTTATGATCTTTTGAAGTACCAGCCAGGTTCATACAGTCTTGCTTGGGTATCATTCTGGTGAATCTGCATTGTACCCTTTCCAAGACCAATATCTCTCCTTGTTGGTCCTTGACATAGCACAGGACCCCAGAAGGGATCTCACTAAAGCTCTAAGCAATAGAAGTATCACTCCCTCACCTATGTAATTCACTCCCCATAACATGAAGGCCAGTGTCCCGTCATTTGTTTTACAACTCGGTACAAATTTGAAGTAAATTTCATGTATGTTAACACCCAAATCCTAATGATCATAGTCTCTCAACATTAAATTTGAAATTTATATTAAATATGAAATTTTCTGACTTGATTTCCTGTGATCCAAAGTGGACGACTGCCTATTTTCTTACGTTTGACTTGTAATTGCCACTGATGTTTGCACGTTAACTTAATTTGCCCTTGTCCCTTTGTGTGAACCAGATCAAATTTCCCAAATTACTGTGCCTTCTAACTTGATGCTTTGATACACGACTTTCGGTTACTTCACCCAAGTCTATAGATATCAATGGTGATTAAGTTAAGGTCATAAAGTCAGGACTCCTAAGGAATGCCACTTCTTCAAGTCGGAGGAGCCTTTCTCGTATCACACAAACAACGACCATCTGTCACTCGATATATCTGACCCCATTTCATATTCGGCACAATTCATGTGACGCCTTTAAAGATAAAATATTTTTACTTTAGATCAAAGGCATATATGGATAGGAAAAGTATTAGAACATAGAACACAGAACATTACAGCACACGTACAGGCCCTTCGGCCCACAATGTTGTGCCAACATTTTATCCTGCTCCAAGATCTATCTAACCCTTCCTTCCCACATAACCCCCCATTTTCTCTATCATTCATGTGTCTATCTAAGAGTCTCTTAAATGCCCCTAATGTATCTGCCCCCTCTCCCTCACAGTTTTCCCTAAACAGTGTTCCAGTGCAGTTCACCTCCCCACATTCAGTTATTCTTATCAGGGGAGATACCTTGGTTTCATCAAATGTGATCTTTTAAAAATGGTTCTTTTAAAACTGATTTGGGTCCAATAATGCTTAATGTTGGGATAAAAATGAAAACCACACGGGCAATTTTACAGGATAGATCTAAGTAAGGCTGATACTGGAACAAAGCCAGGTGAGATTTTTGGTTCAGGCAGAGTGTACTGAGCATTATCAAGGTGATCAGTAGATGCATAAGATGCCTTCAATTCATTTTATAAATTCAAACAATATATTTTGGAAATATTCAGCAAATTGGGTAACATTGGTGCAGAGTGAAAGTTATTTTCTAGGTTACTGACTTTTCATCAGAAGTTCCCCAACTTTAACATGAATGGTTGAACAATAAGGTTCTCCTTATTTTTAATTCAATCTCGGAATGTGGGTGTTGCTGGCATGGTTGATATTCTTCACCCATCCCTGGTTGCTCTGGGGTATGATAGTGTATCATCTTGAACCATTGCATTTGTGGCACTGTAATAGCATTGCAAAGCAGAAGTCTGAGCAAATGCTGGTGCAGGACTGGATTGTGCTAGCTGGGATGATAGCTATCCTTCCCTACAGGTAATCTCATTAAATTCCTAACGTTGGGAGACAGTAATCTTGATTTACACATTTCAAGATGTCCATTAAACAGGACAGCTGAAGTTCCAGCCAATGAGGAACCAAGCAGTGTAAACAAAAACTCGCTATCTGGATCTGAATTGCAGCTACTGGTCTCATAATTGTGTAAAAAAAATATCTTAATGCCACTTGAGTAGAAAGTGATGGTGAATATGACAAATAATGACAATTACTTGGAATCATACTTGTTCCATGATGAATCTCTCTCCTCCCCTTTCTATGCAAACTCCCTAGTTATGCAATACCACCTACAATAAAATAAAATAATTTTTACTCACTGCATCTGATTTTGGTTCTGGAGTGCTATGTGTATTTTTACTGCTACTTGAGTGTTAATTGAAGTTTTCCATGATGACCATAGAGCTGTGTTCCTTTTCAAGTACATCAATTGAAAAGTATTTATCCATACCATAGGTGATTTT
Organism: Pristis pectinata; assembly: GCF_009764475.1. Lineage (NCBI taxonomy): Eukaryota > Metazoa > Chordata > Chondrichthyes > Rhinopristiformes > Pristidae > Pristis > Pristis pectinata. Next base: position 6,273,222 of record NC_067414.1, read on the forward strand.
TAAAAGCAATAACATATTATTGCTGTTACCCTGTTCTTACCCTGTACTATCACAATGCTCTCTGTACTACCTCAATGCACTGTGTAATGAATTGATCTGTACAGACAGTATGCAAGACAAGTTTTTCACTGTACCTCGGTACAGGTGACAATAATCGACCAATACCAATATTTAGCCACAGTTCTTTGTAGTCACCTCTGCCACTGATATTTTAATAATGTTCATAAACATGTAATTGCATTGGTGCAGAGTTTAAACAGCATCTTGTATCTGTTCTGCAGAAAATGTTTCTGTCAAAAAATGGGAATGAGGTATCACGTCAATTATTCTTCCCCTTCATTCATGAGGGGTAACTGAATCTCAGATAGTTAGAATATAGAACAGTGTAGCACAGGAACAGACCCTTCAACCACAATGTTGTGCTGAACTAATTAAATTAGTAATTAAAAGCCTAACTAGATTAATCCCTCTGCCTACGCAATGTCCCTATTCCTCCATTCTCTGCACATTCATGTGCCTGTCTAAGAGTCTCTGAATGCCTCTATCGTATCTGCCTCCACCACCACCCCTGACAGCACAGTCCAGGCACCCACCGCTCTCTGTAAACGAAAACTTGCCTCACATCTTCTTTGAACTTGCCCTCCTCACCTTAAATGCATGCCCTCTCGTATTTAACATTTCACCCCTATGAAAGGTACCAGCTGTCTATCTGTGCCCCTCATAGTCTTATTTTATAAACTATCAGGTCTCCCCTCAGCCTCCATTGCTCCAGAGAAAACAACCCAAGTTTGTTCAACCTCTCCTAGCACATGCCCTCTAATCCAGGCAGCATCCTGGTAAACCTCTTCTGCACCCTCTCCACATCCTCCCTGTAATGGGGTGACCAGAATAGAATTCAATACTCCAGATGCAGCCAAACTGGAGTTTTATAAAACTGCAACCTCACTTCCTGACTCTTGAACTCAATGCCTTGTTCAAGTGATGAATTTTATGTCCTGAAGCTAATCCCAGATATTGTGCTGCTTAATTTAGATTGTAGTAAACAAAGTGGGCTATTGTTTTCTGATGGCTGGCTGTGTTTTTGTACTATATAACATTAAGTTAGAGACCTGTGTATGCTTTACCTGAAAGTTATTTAATCTGTAATGTTTCAGATCTGTGGGGTTTTTCAAAACTAATGGTTCCCAAGCACTGAAAACTGTTTTGGAAAGAATTGTTTAATGTACCATCTAATCAGCCTCATTTTTTCCATTGCACTGCATTTTATGTGTGTATTTATCCATTTAATTTGTACTTTGAATGTTAATTGTGAGAAATTGATCAAAAATACCAGTACTGGCTAGATTTGTAATAGTATGTAGGAACTTAATTTTCTATGTACTGAATTAGTGTGTTTCATTAAATTCATTCATATTACAAATGAGCCTTTTCATGTAATTGTTTACAGATTTAAAAACACCGTCTTGCTAAAATGCTAATTTAAAACACAATATCTTTTGCAGCAAGGAAGATAAGGGGAAGGCCAACGAAGTAACTGATCTATTGCCGTACTTTCAACAGCAGCTCAGTTTGCAGGACTCTCCCCACAAAATATGTCAGCCGGAGTTCGGAGTGAACCAGACACACATATCAGGTACACTGTTCAGTGGGACTTCCGATGGTGCTTCTCTTGCCACCTTCTGGAGTTGATTCTGTTTGTTAGGAGTGAATTAATATTGAAAATTTGTACAATTCGACTGCATCGGAAGAGTGCATAAGTGATTTGGTGGAGTTTTACACATGTATGTTGCTAGTTAATGCAGCACACGGTAAAACATACCTGACAACTATAGTTTATTACTTGCAATTAGTTCAACAACTCACAGATTCACTGCGTAGTTTCAAACAGGACTCATTAACTCTTTCGTTTCACAACTCTTAGTTACACAGCTCTTTAGTTTACCTTAACTTCCAAAACTTGGAAAAAGCAGTCAAGGTTTACAGGGAGAATGGGGGAAAATAAATCAGCCAGGATCGAATGGCGGAGCAGACTCAGTGGGCCGAATGGCCTAATTCTGCTCCTATGTCTTATGGTCTAACTCACTACCTGTATTCAGACATCACCCACACTTGAACCTGGGCAGGGTTCGCTCTTGGCGAGCTCTTCTCTGAGTCACTGATTCCGGGTCATCGTCTTCAGTAGTTGGTCTCTGGAGTCACTGCTGCTGGTCATCTTGTAAGGCAACTTCTTGTACATCTGTTTGCATATCTTCCAAACATTGCTTAGTTCTTTATTGACATGTACACAGCTGTAATTCCAAACCTTACCCATACGCGTGTATGTTTCTCTAACTTCTTCAGGTTTCTGCAGGCACCATCCCACAATCAAATCAACCACTTGGTTCCTTAATTATCAGAATATTTGTTTGTGCTTTTTGTGTGTTATCTAATCATACTTTCCACAAGATGTCAGTCCCCAAAAACATCACCATTTGCTTGTTTGGTCCTCTGGATGTTTACACTGGGATCACACGAGACTGCAGATGCTGGAATCTGGAACAACAAACAATCTGCTGGAGGAACTCAGCGGGTCGAGCAGCATCTGTGGGGGGGAAAGGAATTGTTGACGTTTCGGGTCGAAGCCCTGCATCAGATGCACTGACTACAGATGCTGATCGACCTGCTGAGTTCCTCAAGCAGATTGTTTGCTGCTTTACAATAGGATAGGCAACTGCTCTGCCTGAGATCGCAAGAAACTTCAGAGTTGTGGACACAGCTCAGCACATGACAGAAACCAGCCTCCCCTCCATGACCTCTGTCTACACTACTCGCTGCCTCGATAAAGCAGCCAGCATAATCAAAGACCCCACTCACCCCAGACATTCTCTCTTCTTCGCCATCCCAATGGGCAGAAGATACAAAAGCCTGAAAGCACGTACCACCAGGCTCAAGGGCAGCTTCTACCCTGCTGTTATAAAACTATTGAACGGTTTCCTAGTACGATAAGATGGACTCTTGACCTCACAATCTACCTCGTTATGGCCTAGCACCTTATGTTCTGCCTGCACTGCACTTTCTCTGTGACTGTAACACTTTATTCTGCATTCTGTATTGCTTTTCCCTTGTACTACCTCGACATACTGATATGATGAAATGATCTGTCTGGATGGCATGCAAAACAGTTTTTCACTGTACATGTGACAATAATAAACCAATTTAGTTCACAGGGCTGTAAAACTGCTTCAGCTCTACTGACCAGGTGTCGATTACGTGACCGACCTCCAATGTGCTTTTTTCCTGTGGTTCCCAACATCTCTCCCAAGCCAGCAGAGTATCCCTCCAAAGCCTGATGGGATACTTGACATCACTCTGGCTGCCTCAGTAGCTGGGAAGAAGCAACTTTAAATATGCATGTGGGGTATATTAGTGTTTTCTTGCACTTATTTATGATGTATATTTTATCTAAAATATTTTACTTTGTCGCAAATGTTTTAAATATACTATGCAAAAGGCACCAGGTGTGATTCTGAGAGCATAACCATCTTATAAACCAGCTTTCAGTTCAACTGATCTGATCTCCAGTAGTCAAGAAATAAAACAGAAAATGCTGGGAATACTCACCATTTTCAGGAAGCAGAGAGAAAAGGAGTAAATATTTCATGTCAGTAGATTTGTACTGCTTCACCTATTAAGTACTTCCAATATTTTTGGTTATATTTTTATTTTTCTGTTATATTTCGCACTTCCAGTATCTGGACTATTTCGTTTTCCTTTTGTCCTTTTTTTTCTGACTTGGAGAAACATTCCAGTGGAAGTTAGTTGCATCTTGTTTATGTACTGTAATTTTTGGCTTTTTTTGTGCACTTGCTCATTAAATGGTAACAAGTCAAAATGGTCTTTTCACTCTGCACTTAACATGTTAAATGACACCAACATGGAGATGTGTTATGAATGCATCAAATTATTTTTTTAACCCCAAATGGATGGGTTTTTATTTCATTGCAGGATATGCACCTAAATTCAGGCAGTTAATGGAGTGAAAATCTTTTGTTTGCTAATTACAAAAAATTAGTCTAAAATTAGTTTTAGCAGTATGTGATGGGTATGGGCTCACGGTACACAATGTATTGAGATACTCAAGTAGGAAAAGGTATTCCCATACAGTCCTATATACTTTTATATGGGTTAAGGATTATGAGGCATTAAGGTGCAGTAAAGGGATATTTATTCACCCACCAAGAGTAATCGTTTTTAATTTTACCAACATAATATAAATAGACACTTCTTAAATCGGTGAGTTAGATTTTCATTCAACATGCGTCGTAGTAAAATGTCATTAAACAAATTCCAGTGACATCTCTTTTTCCCCCTGCTTCCCTAATGCGCTTCTTCAACATGTTACAACAGGATAATGCAAGTATTGTTATCATGTCTGGTAAATATTCCTATGCTGAGCTTTGTTTTATGCACCTCAGCTGTTAACTCTCCCTTTTGCAGAAAATTTCTTCAAATGTCAATGGATGCAGATTTCAACCCAGTTAGTTAACAAGAACGTGCAGATAACATGTTGTCTCGTTGCTCACTACTTTTTCAGAAAAAAATTACTTGATAGCGCTTGAATTTGTTATCACCCAAGGCCAAACTATAATTTTTCATTTTGAAATCTCTGCACCGTGGACAGGTAGCTGCACCTTTCTCTGGGGTAATCATGAAAGAAACTATTCTCCTTTATGATGACAATCTAGCATCAAATGCTCATCATGGTGAGGGTTTTTATCACAGGTAGAGTTTCAGTGGGAAAAAAAATCCTTAACTCTAATCCTTCCACAAAATTATCTGAAATCCATGTCCCTAGTTACTTGGCCTGTCTGTTAATGGAAATATTCACTATATCGAGGCTTTACATAATTTTACGTACCATGATTAAATCTCCTTTCAACCACCCCTTCTTAAGAAAGCCACGCAACCTCATTTTTCCTCATAACGAAAACTCATCATCAAAGACAATGTCCAAAAATCATCATTGTACTGGCACTGCTGCTGTCAGATCCTTCCTGTAATGTGTGATCAGAATTGTATGTCACACTTGAACTGTGGCCTGACAATGCAGTTGTAGCATTGTCTCCCAGCTCTCTGTGTCCTTTGCCTCACCAATAAGAAAATTGGATCCAATATCCCTGATCCAGCTGCCCTGCTACCTTGTGTGGAAACGATCTCAAAGGTCTCTGTGAACCTGTGTACTACTTGTTATCCACCATCTCTTTTGGATTCCTTTGCCCTCCCCCAAGTGCATTTTCTCAGACTTGTCCGGTTGAATTGAATTTACAATTCATCAATATCTTTGTGCAGTTCACCCACTCACCACCAACTACACAGCTAGTTTTTGTATCAGCTGCAAACATCATTCTCTCCATATTGGTCTAAATTAATGATTGCAACTGACCTACCACTGAGCCATGCAGTATCCCACTGCAAGCAACCTAATCACTGAAAGCATCCATCAAACCTTTGATTCTTGTCAGGGATTTTTTTAATCCAAAATGCCACTTTTCCTTGGATCCTGTAACTTTTTTTGATTAGCATACCTTGTAAGATCTTGTAAAATGCCTTGCTTAAAATCTGTCCTATTCATTACCCTCATTGACTCTCCGAACCTGAAAAATTCAGTTGAGAGAGTTAGACAACCCTCCCTCATTAATTCCATGCAGTCATTGATTAAATAGTGTGTTTCTAAATGAGTTATACTGGTGCTCAATAATTTTCGATAATCACAACTGCAGAGAGTTGTGGACACAGCCCCACACATCATCAAAACCAGCCTCCCCTCCATAAACTTTGTCTACACTTCCCGCTGCCTCGGTAAAGCAGCCAGCATAATCAAAGACCGCACTCACCCCTGACATCCTCTCTTCTCCCTCCTTCCATCGGGCGGAAGATACAAAAGCCTGAAAGCACGTACCACCAAGCTCAAGGACAGCTTCTATCTCACTGTTAAAAAGACTATTGAACAATAAGATGGACTCTTGACCTCACAATCTACCTCGTTATGACCTTGCACCTTATTGTCTACCTGCACTGCACTCTCTCTGTAAATGTAACACTTTATTCTGCATTCTGTTATTGTTTTCCCTTGTACTACCTCAATGCACTGATGTGATGAAATGATCTGTATGGACCCAGCTGCTGCACAAGTTTAAACCTCTGGGCTTGAGCTCTTCCAACTGGTAACGCTTGGAGTACTTGTGGTTGTCCGGACCACTTGTGGTTGTCCGGACCACTTGTGGTCGGTGTTATGGGAAAGACATTGTCAAGCTGGAGAGGATTTTCGAGGATGCTGCCTGGACCAGAGGGCCTGAGTTATAGGGAGAGGTTGACCACACTAGATCTTTATTCCTGGGAACGTAGAAGAATGAGGTGGGACCTCATAGGAGTTTATAAAATCATGAGTGGTTTGGATAAGGTGGACGGTCATGGTCTTTTCCCCAGGGTTGGGGAGTCCATAACTTGAGGGCACGGATGCAGGATAAAAGGGGAGAGGTTTAAAAGAGACCTGAGAGGTAACTTCTTTACACAGAGGGTGGTGAGTATCTGGAATGCGCTGCCAGAGGAAGTGGTCAAGGTGGGTACAATTGCAACATTTGAGAGGCATTTGGATAGGTGCATGGAAGGGAGGGGCTTGGAAGGTAACGGGCCGAACGTGGGCAACTGGGACTAGCAGGGAGGATGCTGTGGTCAGCATGGACCAGTTGGACAGAAGGGCCTGTTTACATGCTCTATGACTCTGACACAAACTAGTTGCCACATGGGACAAGCTGCATTTGCTGTCCGTCAGAAGTAATCTCATACTTCCAACACACGCAGCGAGATAACTGTCGTTGACGTTATGAATTTCAGTAGATTCAGCTTGGTAACTGAAGTCCCCACTTCCCGACATGGGGCCCAGCTCTCTCTCCAGATCTCACTACTTCCTTACTCCTGGTGCTTGTCACAGACTGTGTACTTACAGCAAAAAGCAATTTCACAAGCGTTTCTTCGTCATAGAGTTGCTATCATGCACACCCGCTCAATGGACATTTCATTTGAATCTTGCCCACCAGCTGTGTCACAAATGAGATCCTACCTGCATGCATCTTGGAAGAGTTTTTAAAACAAAGTTTGTTCATTACTCGTTTCAAAACGTTGTAAAGAAATTGGGTGCCCTCTTGATTTTCACCAGCAAACTGTTGTTGTCACTTCTATAGTAATGGATGACTTTAGTTGAAGAATAAAGACTACTTCAAAGGAAAGTTTTTCTAATTATCATATCTCATTAATTAATACTTGAAGTAAATAATATTGAATGTAAAAATGCAGAATTAAAGACCAGGGCTATCACTGTAAAATTCACAGATCTTTTAAACTGGCCTTAACCTTCTGTGTCCTTAATGTGTTGCAACATTTTTGTTTAGCGTTTTTGCCATAATTCAAACATAACTTCACAGATAGGAACCTGATATTTTCAGTAATAAGGGATTTAGAAGTACCGACTGCTCAGATTAATATGATAACATCATTGTTTACTTTATCAACATTGGACTTGGAATTATTTAAAAAACTAGACTAACCTGAATTTCATGACGACATTTAGATCCTTGACAAGATTAACTTGACAGGTTCAATCAAGCATGTGGTGTGACTGGCTATATAGAATAACAACTGGTGCCATCTTCTGCTATAGTTTTGGCTAGATTACATTTTTGAGAGAGCCTACACTATGAGCAAACAATCATTAGTGGTATTTAACTGAAAGAGGCAGTGTAGCTCCCTTATTACATTTTGTAAGAGCATGTTCAAACCATAGGAAATGTACTTTGGAACCTTTTAGCTTGGGTTTTGATTTGGCTCTTGACTCCAGTGAAAAGCTTCATCTTGTCTTTATGTTTTGCCTTGTTCTCAGGTCATAAGTACACACAAGAAATGTTCCAAGGTCTTTGTTGTAATGGAAACATTTGTGGATTAATAGAGGCAATCTGGTCTCCCGGTTTGTAAATGTTTCTGCTGTGAATAATCCACTGCGTTGTTACATTGAGTGGTGTCACTCTTTCCGGTTTAAACTCCATCGCTGTGGCCTGCCCAGCCTTCTCCAGAAATGTACGTAAAACTAGACCTCTTTGGCCCACCAAATAATGTTGCTACAGAATGCTGCCTACCCCTGCCTAGCAGCCAGTTTCATTTTTAACTTAAAACAAACTGCTGAAGGAACTCAGCGGGTCAGGCAACATCTGTGGAGGAAAATGGACAGCAGACCCTTCATCTGAGTTCCTCCAGCAGTTTGTTGCTCCAGATTCCAGCATCTGCAGTCTCTTGTGTCTGAATATTTAACTTACCTCAACTGCTTTTCAGATGATTATAAACTTTTACTGCTCATTGAATAAAACAAAAATCTATTTAAAAATTCATTAATATTCATTGACTAAAAGCCCCCTAACATACAATTTAATTTAGTAATTTAATATTTCTGTGTTTAACCGTAATAACTAATTGTTTATATAAAATACTTTTTTACTGGACTGCAGAAGCAAATTTTTTTTTCTTGCCTCTGTTGCATAACTGGTCATCATTACACTGAGATCAGGCACGTTGCTCTTTGCTGGGACTTCGACAGTGGATGTATGCCCCTTTTTTTATGGTGTAATAACCATCGTTCTTCACTGTAACTGGATCATAACCCTGGAGTTTCCCACCTATCCCCATCGTGCGAATGCAGCCACAACAAAGATTTTAAGCAGATCAAGGAAGTCACCTTGAATTGGTAATAAGTATGATCATCGTTGTCTACCGTTTGAGAACTAATAAAGAAGAACTAGTGGCTAGAACTCAAATGGTACCTATGAAAAGTGGACTAATGGGGCAGAATGTGACAGACCATTGAAGGTTGTACAGGAACATTTACTACTGCAGAATTCAGTAGCTCATGCGCACAAAGGCATGGCCCTCTCCAAGATTTTTCCTTTGCACATTCCACTATTGTGAAGGAGATGAGATAAGAAAGGGATTGGTATGTCACCACACACAAGGACAGCTTTTATCCTGATGTTATAAAACTATTGAGTACAATAAGATGAACTTTTGACCTCACAATCTACCTCATTCTGACCTTGCACCTTATTGTCTGCCTGCACTGCACTTTCTCTGTAGCTGTGACACTTTGCATTTTGTATTGTTTTACCTTGTACTACCTTAATGCACTGTGTAATGAATTGATCCGTACAATCAGTATGCAAGACAACTTTTTCACTGTACCTCGGTACAAGTGACAATAATAAACAGAGCTCATATCCTCGTATCTGGACACTACCCTGTCTACCCTGGTCCAATCCCTTCCCACCTACGTCCATGACACATCACATGCTCTCCAACTCTTCCATAGCTTTAAGTTCTCCGGCACGCAGAACCTCATCTTCTCCAAGGACGTCCAGTCCCTATATACTTCCATTCCCCATCGTGACGGCCTCACCGCCCTCCACTTCTTTCTTGACCAGAGACTGAACCAGTCCCCTTCCACTAACACTTTCCTCTGCCTGGCTGAACTTGTCCTCACCCTAAACAACTTCTCTTTTGATTCCTCTCACTTTCTACAGACCAAGGGCATAGCTATGGGCACTCGTATGGGCCCCAGCTGTGCCTGCCACTTCGTTGGCTACGTTGAACAGTCTCTGTTCCAAGCCTTCTCCGGCCCCGTTCCTCAACTCTTTCTCTGCTATATCGACGACTGCATTGGTGCCACCCCTTGTACCCGTGTGGGCCTCGACAGTTTCGTAAATTTCACCACTAATTTTCACCCTGCTCTCCAATTCACTTGGACTATCTGACACCTCTCGATCCTTCCATCTCCATCTCAGGAGATTCCTTCTCCACCGACATCTTCTACAAACCCACTGACGTCCACAGCTACCTCGATTACAGCTCCTCCCACCCTGCCTCTTGCAAGGACGCTATCCCTTTTTCTCAATTTCTCCGTCTCCACCGCATCTGCTCCCATGGTGAGGTTTTCCACTCCAGGACATCCGAGATGTCCAACTTCTTTTCTAATTGGGCCTTCCCCCCCCGACTGTGGTCGAGAGAGCTCGCACCCATATCTCTGCCATTTCCCGTACCTCTGTTCTCACCCCCACCCCTCCCAGACCCAACAGGGATAGGGACCTCTGTGTCCTCGCATTTCATCCAACCAGCCTACGTATCCAACGCATCATTCTCCGTCACTTCCGCCATCTCCAATGGGACCCCACTACCAAGACCCCTTCCCACCACCTTCTGCCTTTCGCAGGGACCGTTCTCTCCGTGACTTCCTAGTTCACTCTTTCCACTGCCCTCTCCATAGGTGCAACACCCGCCCCTACACCACCTCCATCACCTCCATCCAGGGACCCAAACAGTCCTTTCAGATGAGACAGAGATTCACCTGCACCTCCCTTAATATCACCTACTGCATTTGGCACTCCAAGTGTGGCCTCCTCTACATTGATGAGACCAAACGCAGACTAGGTGACCATTTCGCAGAACACCTGTGCTCTGTCCGTAACCGCAATCTGCATCTCCCCGTTGCCAGTCACTTCAACTCCCCCTCCCACACTATCACTGATATGTCAGTTCTCGGCCTCCTCCACTGCCAGGAGAATTCTAAGCGCAAACTGGAGGAACAGCACCTCATTTACCTTTGACCCATCCCCCGGTGGATCTGCTCTCCCCTCCTCCCCCGCACCTGCCTATCACCATCTCTTACCTGCATTTACCTATCACCACCCTGTGCCCACCCCACCTCCCCTCTTTTGTCCACCTATCACTGCTCTGCTTTTCCCTCCTATGTATCGGGCTTCCCCTTTTCCTATCTTCAGTCCTGAAGAAGGGTCCTGACCCGAAACGTTGACCGCCTGCTTTTCTCCACGGATGCTGCCTGGCCTGCTGAGTTCCTCCAGCATCATCGTATTTTTCATTCACAACAATGGAGAGAAGGAGGATGAGAGGTGACTTGATAGAGGTGTACAAGATGATAAGCGGCATAGATCGAGTGGACAGTCAGAGACTTTTTCCCAGGGCGACAATGGCTAACAAGAGGGGACATAATTTTAAGGTGATTGGAGGAAGGTATAAGGGGGATGTCAGGGGTAAGTTTTTTTACACAGAGAATGGTGGGTGCGTGGAACGCACTGCCGGCAGAGGTTGTGGGGCCAGATGCATTAGGGACATTTAAGAGACTCTTAGATAGACACATGAATGATAGAGAATTGGAGGGCTATGTGGGAGGGAAGGGTTAGATAGATCTTAGAGCAGGATAAAATGTCAGCACAACATTGTGGGCCAAAGGGCCTGTAGGTGCTGTAATGTTCTCTGTTCTATAATAAACCAATTCCAAAAACTCTGGGTTCAGTTATGGTGGAGTACAGGGGCCCGTTGTAGTGTTGAGTGGAATGGGACCTTGCATAGTTGGGGTGTTGAACAGCAGGCTGGGTGTGGGGAGAGGCTGTTTGGTGTGGATTGGGGCAGGTGTTGTGCTGGGTAGCATACCTGTAGCCACTCACAAATAAGATAACAGGGAGGTTAGGGCAAGGGACCCAAGATGGGGGTGGGCGGTACAGATATTATAACCAATGAACTGCGGTACCTAGGGCGAGCTGCCTCGATGGGCGAGTGTTTAACTTGGAGGACCTACCTGAAGCAGGTTTCCAACTCAGTCCTGCAACCTGGGACCAACTTGTGCTCATCTCTTTAGTAGGCCTTCTTAATGATTATACAGGCTGTGGGCCAGGCGGGTGAATGAAAAGCATGAAGTGATGTCCCGATGTGCATTTCCCACTGTGTTCAGGCCCCTCTGTGCTTCAGCGTATCCGTCACACGGAGGGCCTGAAATCAATATTTCTGACAACTTGGATCTTGCAGTGAGTGTGCACCATTTTCCCTTGAAAGTTTTATTTTCCCAATTTGAATCACATTGCCAACAAAAGTGCGAAGCTATGCGATCCAATGTCTTGGCCTTGTATATGCTGTGAGCTATAACATTTAGTAACAACCTTTTTCTTTCTACTTTAACGTTATAGTTATTGCTGTTTCATTGCATCTTTGTAAATAGTGAAAGAAATCTTTTTATTCTTGAGTTAAATGTCTTTTACAGGTTTTTATTCAGCATTTACTGCATTTGGCTAAATCCACCTCCAAATTGTTAATTAATGAAATAGGGACACTTTCCTTTGCGTCAAAAAAACAGAATTGTGATTTGAAAGGAAAGCAACCTTAGAATGAAGATCAAATTTTGTGAGGACCACATGGATTGATATCTTGCCGTTCACTCATTTCATAGTTCATCGTTTGGATTAAGTGCGTATGTCATGGGCAGTTTTTAAGAGAAATCTGCTGTGGCAAAAGCTATAACAAATCACCACATCGAGCTTGTTTCTTTCTAATTTTAATTTGTTTCGCAGATATCCCTTTTGAAATCCTCGTGTATATATTTCGATGGGTTGTGTCAAGTGACTTGGACCTACGATCCTTAGAGCAATTGTCCATGGTGTGCAGAGCGTTCTACGTTTGTGCAAGGTAGTTGTTTGTGAATGAACAACATCTACAAAGGTTTGTGGTCAGAAAAGTGGTGAAGAGGTCTGGGGGACTTTATAGGAGAGTGCTGGGAGACGGACAGCATTATCATGATGTGCGATTCACCCGTACCTGTGGGTCTGCTGCAATACATGTGCTAGGTTCAACCTGCATTGTCATTTTCTCGATTTCAGTGTCTACACTGCCAAGCATGCAGGTGTTTGCCCAAAACATATCAGCTTTAGAGCCCAAATTTTTGTGAGTGGCTAATATTAATACAAACTAATTCGTGCTGCTTAAAGCCAGCCTGGACCTCTTAAAGGGAAGATTCTTTTGACTGAAATGGGTGGTCAAGGTAAAGTGACAGTAGAAACTTGTTGCAGCTGTGGACAAGATCAACTGCCCGGACTTCCAGCACCATTGGCCAAGATTGAACTTTGTGTGTGTGTGTGTGTGTGTGTGTGTGTGTGTGTGTGTGTGTGTGTGTGTGTGTGTGTGTGTGTGTGTGTGTGTGTGTGTGTGTGTGTGTGTGTGTGTGTGTGTGTGTGTGTGTGTGTGTGTGTTTCCCATCAGTTTTATTTTGTTAATTTATCCTTGCCAGAGATCCTGAAATATGGCGGCTGGCATGCCTGAAAGTGTGGGGCAGAGCGTGCAGCTCCTTGGTGTTGTACAGTTCTTGGAGGCAGATGTTTCTGGAGAGACCTCGCGTTCGATTTGATGGTGAGTTAGTAATGAAAAATTCTGACTTGTGTCGATGGTAGGAGAACCTTTCACTTGCATTGATGACACAGATTCAGTTGATGTCAGTGCCAGCCCTCCTCTCTAAGAACGTTTAAGAAGTTTGAACTCCATCCAATGATATGTGTGATTTTGTGTATTCATTAACTTGCATAGAATTCATCATTTTGCTTTGGTGCATATTTACTTCCTAATAGTAGTGACATAAAGTTTAACGTGGAGGATGTTGAAGCTAATTTCTGTAACCATATATTTAAAGATTTCTTGTCATTGGGAATAATGGTGGAAGGTTCTGGAATGGTAGACTTGTGCAGGAGGGCAGCTTTGCCTCATTGTTTTCAAGTACAGATAGTTCTACTGTAAGGCAAATTGGTTATAACATGATGGGTTAGGGAACACAATTTGCGTGGGCCACATTGGCTATTAGCATGATCATGATCAAGAAAACCTGTTTAAATCTGTGCTTTGAAGGCAACTGCAGCCTGTTCTGCTTTAACTCGATTTTCTATAATGCGAGGTTTATAAGGAACGTAACACTGACATTATAGCAGGACTACTTATACTGATTTTTTTTTATTGAGAGAGGAATTCATTAAAAAATTTAACTTTTCATTAAGTTCATTACATTTAGGATCATCAACATGTTTTAAAACTAGATATACTTAAAATATAGAAATTATGCGTTTTGTTCTTGTTTTCCTCTGGTCAGTGAAAAATTGTCATATCCCATTTAGTTATATGACTAAGTGTGATTTGTCTGTTACACAGTCCATAAGCAAAAATGTCAGTAAATAATTTATGAATAGACTTCCTTTTTGCACACATTTTAACACAAGCCATGAAGCTCACCGTGATGGCCCCTGTGGAATATGTAGCCTACACTATCCCTTTAACAATCAGTAGGCCTGTTATATCCTGCAAGCTGACTCTTTCTCCGAGTGAAACCCAAGTATTTCTCCAATCTAAGGATGAGACAATTATAATGTCCAGGTTAATGACATTGGCTAAGACCTTGGAACATTTGGTAACCCATTAATAACCTAATGTGAGGTGAAGACCAAATGTGGAGGAAGCAAGAATGAAACTAAATGCATTGCAAATAAAAACACGTGAAGTAAAACACCATTAACGTTTTCCAAGTTTTGTGTTCAGAAACGTTGGTGCTGGACTCCGATGTGTACAGCTGTGGGAACTTTCAGGTGTGTGCTAAATGTCACCTGTTCAACAAGAATGGTGTAACACATCTTAATGTAAATGTTCTGGTGCTTAACAAAAACACAGCTGAAGCAATCCACGAAAACATTACCAACATGAACAAAATCTAAAATGTTACTGCTGATCAGTAACAAGTAAAACTATTGTGTTGTTCAGCATCTGCAGTCTCTTGTGTCTCCAAAAGGTCTTGCTCAAAAGTAATTTTTTATGGAATTTTGTGGAATTTTTTTTAATATCTCTCCTCCGACTCATTTGTGTGGAATATATCAAGCCCTTGTGTGACTGGTAGTGGAAACTGTCCTCGCCCAAGTGGCTGCATGCATTGTGAATGTCAATAGACATTTGGTCACAGAGAGGCATAACAACCAAGTGCCACGATGGTGTTCTTGGACAACTTGGTCAGAGGTGTTCCTGATTCTGGGGTATAAGTCTTTAGCCCTGCAATGGGATCTTTTTGGGGCCTGGTGCACTTTAGCCAGTTTTATTACATGTTGAAAATTGAGTTGGCTGAAGAAGAGCTTCCATAAATGTAGTAACTTAGAAGAGCCAGGGTTAGATCATCCGTTCTGCAGGTGTTTCGGAAATGCTCCAGTATTGTTATTTACCCTCGTATGTATGGGGTCGCAACCTCTTGTTGTTTAATTAATGGTCAACCACTAGAAATGTATGAGTTTTCATCAGTGCTATTGGTTATGGCATCAATTTGTTTGCCATATGTTGCCTCTGTAGATTAAGATTCCTGTAGTTTTGATTACTGGGTTTAGATCACTAATATTTTATGCTGTTTAGATGTACCATCTTCAGGTAAAATTGACTGCTGCTAAACTCCATTAGAAATCTGTCTTTCCCTGTTATAAATCTTCTTGTATCTGTTACATTCATCTAATCTATTGCCTACATGTCTAAAGCTTCCTCTAGAAGCTAAAGACGAATGTTTCTCTGATTACCTTATCAAAAATTTATTAAGTTTTCACTGAGTTATAAAGCTTTCAATATATTGAGTCCAATAACAAGGTTAAGATAAAAATTTATTTTACATGCAGTTATTTTAATTGACAATGCTCATTCGTTGTTTGGAAGCAACAATTCACTTAAACAGCATTTTTTAAAACAATCCATTTTTGTATAGCTTAATTAAAAGTCAGCTTAGGAATCTTAAGGATAAAGTGGTGCTTAAAAAGGAGAAAGAGTAAATAATAATAAATTGGATGCTTTGGGATTTATCCACTGTCATTTGATACCTGTTAACAGTGTTGACGTTTTTGTAGGTGTATATATAAGTAAAACAACCTATGTACGTCAAGGCGAGGAATCTTTGGATGGTTTTTACAGGGCTTGGCATCAAGTGGAATATTACAGGTACTGTACCTTTTCTGACTTAAGCATAATACAGCACAATACAGGCCCTTCGGCCCACAATGTTCTGCCGACCTTTAAACCTGTCCTAAAACTATCTAACCCCTTCCTCCCACATATCCCTCTATTTTAAATTCCTCCATATGCTTATCTAGTAATCCCTTGAATTTGACCAATGTACCTGCCTCCACCACCGCTCCAGGCAGCGCATTCCATGCCTCACTTCTAAAACAAAGCCAGATCATTAGAAGAGAATGGTATTTACATAATATATATACAGGAATTTTATTACTGTGGACATTGCTTGCTAGAGTGGTTTAATTGAAATCAGTTTTTTTTAAACATTAGCTCAGCATCAAATAAGATGGAACAAAATAGCTTTGGGCTTTTAGACATTCCAAACATTAAAAAAAAGAACTCCTGGACACAATTAACATAGAACGTAGAACAGTACAGCACAGAACAGCCCTTCGGCCCACAATGTCGTGCTGACATAGCTATTTCCTCCATTTTGCCCATATCCCTCCATTTTCCTCTCATTCATGTGCCCATCCAAGCCCCCAATGAATTTGCCTCCACCACCCTATCAGGCAAAGCATTCCAGACATCCACCACTCTCTCAGTAAAAAAGTGTACCCCTCACGACTGTTCTGAACCTACCCCCTCTTGCCTTAACTGCATGCCCTCTGGTGTTGGATCACTCAACAATGGGAAAAAGATATTGCTTGTCCACCCTATCTATGCCCCTCGTAATTTTTATACTTCCAACAGATCACCCCTTAGCCTCCACCGCTCCAGAGAAAAGAGCCCAAGTTTGTCCAGCCTCTCCTGACAGCACATGCCCTCTAATCCAGGCACATCCTAGAACACCTCCTCTGCACCCTCTCTAAAGCCTCGACATCCTTCCTATAGTGAGGGGACCAGAATTGCACACAATACTCTAAATGCAGCCTAACCAGAGTTCTATAGAGATTCACCATAACTTCTTGACTCCAACACTCAATACCTTGATTAATAAATGCAATCATTCCATAAGCCTTCTTAACCACCCTGTCTGCCTGTGTAGCCACTTTCAATGAGTCATGGACTTGCACCCCAAGGTCCCTCTGCTCTTCAACACTGTTAATTGTTGAAGTACTTAATTTTTAAAGAATGATATTCCTACAGCTCCACAGACCTTCTGTTGGAAGTTACAGGCTAGCAGAGCTGAACTGATCCAGCTAATGGCACAGTCACCAAATGGCTCCAAGGAATCAGTATGCTGTTAATCATTTTGCTATCCCTGCCCTTCACACCAAAAACATTGCCTGCTCCCAGACATAATACTCATCTGTAATAGGTGCATTAAAGCATATGTAGAAAGATGTCATTTGTTTATCAGAACTGTATCATATGTCTAACATTATTAAGAACAAACTTCTGAGTACCACATGGTATTTTTCAAGACAGCACATCGCACCCTTGTCGATGGTTCAGTGAGTAAGGGGAATAGCTGGTGTGTGTTCCTGAATCTAGCTGGGTCTTATCATCAAATAAACATTTGCAAGTGATTCAGAAGCATTCAAATATTTAAATACCTGTAATTTATTTATCATTAATGAGATGTGCAGTAGATTTTTTTCCATTTGGCTAATTCTATTTGTAAAAATAGATCTTTTTACAAAAAATTATCAAAGTAATTAAAAAGATGTTAGAATCAATGCAAGTAGAATTTGCTGTTTTCCATATGAATCTGTTATTTCTGTCCGCTGAACAGGCTGGTTCATTCTGAATACAATATATTTTGCCACCATCACTAATTTAAATCAGCAAATTGCTCCTGATGTAGAAACGGTGAACGATTGCTTTATCTCTTGAACTCGAGCTGTCACCTAGATAAGAAGTGAGAAAACTGAGCATGATGCTGTTTAGAAGCACTCTCCAGCAAGGGTTCTTAATGAGGTCAGGTAAAGGTAGTAATTTTTAGTTTCTGTTACATATATACGATAAGATCTTTATTAGTCACATGTACATCGAAACTCACAGTGAAATACATCTTTTGCGTAGAGTATTCTGGGGGCAGCCCGCAAGTGTCGCCACACTTCCGGCGCCAACATAGCATGTCCACAACTTCCTAACCCGTACGTCTTTGGAATGTGGGAGGAAACCGGAGCACCCGGAGGAAACCCACGCAGACATGAGGAGAACATACAAACTCCTTACAGACAGTCGCCAGAATTGCACCCGGGTCTCTGGTGCTGTAAAGCATTATGCTAACTGCTACACTAGTGTGTGTGTGTGTGTGTACTGTTTGCTTCATTGATTATTTAAACTTGGGCAGGTATAAGGAGAAGTGATTTACAGGTGATACTATAGGAAGCCATTTGGCTCATCAGGTCCATGCCAGCTTCCTATGGAGCAATGTGATTACTATTTGGAGAAGTTTCTTAAAGTATTGCAGGCATGTGCTTGTCTTAACTCAGTGATAGCAATCTCATCCTCTGAGCAGAGGTTTTGGCTCCACTCTGGAGACTTGGTGCTTCAGCCAAACATAGAGGGGGAGTTACAGTGAAGGTGTGCTGTGTGCTCTCCTCCTTCGTATGAGATATTAAGCAGAGGTCTCTATGATGGCTGACCATTGAGGATTGTCGAGTTCAGGTTCAAGTTACTTTATTGTCAGTCACCCATATGCTATAAAAACACACGGAGGAAGGAAATGTCATTTCCCCCAGACTCACACAACAGAGGACATACATAAAACAGAAGACATACAATAAACGCAGACTAAAAAATTGTGCAAGTACAAATAATGCAAAAAACGGTGTATACAGAATACAAATTATTACCATGCAATCATCCATCAGTTTTATTCTCATTGGATGTGTCATCGGATTTTATCTGCACTGAATTTTTTTTTGTGTGTGTGATACTCATTATTTCATGAATCAGGTTGGGAAAAGAAGTATTTGGAACCCCACACAAAAATACCTTCCAAATCATTTTGGAAAGAAGCAGAGAGCATTTGTATTTCACCCAAGTTGAATTTGCACATAGATGCAGCTGGATAGTAGTTGTCCATATGTTCCACTATCAATGCCAAAAAATACCACTTAAAATGATCACAATTACTGCCTACTCTTACAATGTAGCCTCTACCATCTGGAAGGACAATGGCATCTCTCTCATGCGAATGCCTTCGACTGCAAATACTCCTCCAATCACATGCTAGCCTGACTTGGAAATGTATTGCTGTTCCTTTGTTGTTGCTTTGTTGTTGTGCATGGCAACCACGTAGTCGCCATGGCCAAGAAAGCTCACCAGCGCCTCTACTTCCTCAGGAGCCAAAGAAATTTGGTTTGTCCCCTTTGACTCTCACCAACTTTTACCGATGCACCATAGAAAGCATCCTATCTGGATGTATCACAGCTTGGTATGGCAACTGCTCTGCCCAAGACCACAAGAAGCTGCAGAGAGTTGTGGACACAGCCCAGCGCATTACGGACACCAGTCTCCCCTCCTTGGACTCTGTCTTTACCTCTCGTTGTCTTGGTGTAGCAGCCAGCGTAATCAAAGACCCCACCCACCCGGGACATTCTCTCCTCTCTCCTCTTCCATCGGGTAGAAGATACAGGAGCCTGAGGGCACGTACCACCAGACTTAAGGACAGCTTCTACCCCACAGTGATAAGACTATTGAACAGTTCCCTTATACAATGAGATGGACTATGACCTGTGACTTCATGACCTCACGATCTACCTTGTTGTCACCTTGCACCTTATTGCACTGCACTTTCCCTGTAGCTGTGACACTTTACTCTGTACTGTTATTTTTTTTACCTGTCCTACATCAATGCACTCTGTACTAAATTAATGTAACTGCACTGTGTAATGAATTGACCTGTAAGATCGGTTTGTAAGACAAGTTTTTCACTATACCTCAGTACAAGTGACAATAATAAACCAATACCAATACCAAGAATAAATTAATTAAAATCAGGGTAAAAAAATCTCGAGTGTCCTCCAACAAAAAGATACTCGCCGCATCTTCCACAGTTGCACCAGCAAACTCCAGCCAGTGCAGCCCTGACGTGGGATCTCAGCCTGAAACATTGGCCATCCCTCTGCCTCCACAGATGCTGCCTGACCCGCTGAGTTCCTCCAGTAGTTTGTTCTTTGCCCTCTCTCTCTGATACATTTTTTGGGGGTGTATTTGCCACTGGAACATATTAGAGCAGGGAATTCAAATGGGCCGTGTGGTTTTTCATCATTTCAGCCAATAGTCATGGAAACACTACGGCCATTCCATTGAGTATTGTCAAGCAGCATCTATGGGAGGAAAGGAATTGTCGATGTTTCGGATCGAAACCCTGCATCAGGACCAGCTCTTTACCCAAGTGATCCTGATGCAGGGTTTCGACCAGAAATGTCGACAATTCCTTTCCCTCCCACAGATGCTGCTCAATCCGCTGAGTTTTTCCAGATTACAGCATCTGCAGTCTCCTGTGTCTCTCTATTGAGTATTGTGTTCAATTCTAGTCACCCTGTGAAAAATGTGAAGACATTAGGTAGGTCCAGAGGAGATTTACAAGAATAGAACCAGGGATGAGGATAGATTGATGAGGCTGGGACTCTGTCTTTTGAAAGAGAAGGCAGCAGACCGGATAGAAGGGTTCTGGACTGAGGAGTGGATGGTGAAGTCTCTTCCTGTTGGAGGAAGGGTCAAGAACCAGAGAGGTAAATGTATTGAAACAAAAGGGAAGAGTGGCACGGTAGTGTAGCGGTTAGCGTAACGCTTTTACAGCGCCAGCGACAGGGGTTCAATTCCCTCCGCTGTCTGTAAGGAGTTTGTACATCCTCCCCATGTCTGTGTGGGTTTCCTCCAGGTGCTCCGGTTTCCTCCCACATTCCAAAGACATACAGGTTAGGAAGTTGTGGGCATGCTATGTTGGTGCCGGAAGCCCCCAGCACATTCTCAGTAATGCAAAAAGATGCATTTCACTGTGTTTTTCAATGTACATGTGACTAATAAATATCAAAATATATATTTAGAGGGATGCGAGGGAAAACTTCTTTATGTGGTTGGAATCTGGGGTGTCTTGCAGGTGTGGCCAAGACAGTTTTCCTTGCGTCCCTCGAGAGGAAATTGGAGAAAAGCGTGGTGAAGTTTGCGAGGCCAGGGTCTGGAACCTCGTGAGTTGCTCTGGGAGAGAGCTGGCAGAGACACAGGGGCCCACTGCCTCCTGTGAAGTAATCATTCCGTGAACTCCCCCTGCAGAAAGAGCTTTTTAACTCCACACTTCTCACTTCTGCCCCCACCAAGAGCTCACTCGGGTAAAGAGAGAGGAGTAAGCTAGCATGGAGAAGAGAATGGCAAGTTAACCAAAGGCAATGCAATGACTGCAGGGTTTAAAAACAAAATTGAATGAAATTCTATTGTGGCAGTAAACTCCATTGGATTCAGTCCCCCTAATAAGCAACGTCACTTACCTATGTGTACACTTCCATAGGTCACTGAGTTTACTGTTGCATGAGCTGCCTTTTCTCCGTAGATTTGAGAAAAATGCATTACTGGTGACTTGATTGTATCTCTGTGATCTTTAAAAGTTTCTTGTTCTATTTGTAACCCATTTTAAACCTTGTTGATAGACTTGCATTGTACAGAAAGATGCTGTTTGGTCTATCTTCCCTGTGCTGCCTCTTCAAAAGAGCTTCACTCCTTTCCCTTGGGCCTACATTTTTGTTTAGTATTTATCCAATTCAGTTTTTTTATGAAAATTACTGTTGAATCAGCTTTCATCCCTTCAGCGGGTTCTGCATTCCAGATCACTATGGATAAAAAAAGAATCATTTTCCTATTAATCAGAATAAATAATAATAGTCAGTTATCTTAAATACGTCATCAACTTTCCTACAATTGAAAATAGTTCCAGGTTATTCACTGTATCAAAAAGCCATCGTAACTTCAAACCTCTTAAATCTCCCCATAACCCTCTCTGCTTTAAAAGGACAAATCCGTGCTATATTAGTCACTGTGCATAAGTGAAGTCCTTCATTCATTGTGCCATTTTGGGAAATCTTGGGACATTTGCATCCTTTCTATAACGTGATGTTTACACACGTATCTAATACTCCAGCCGACATCTAACCATTGGGTTATATAGCTTTACAGTAGTAAATTTCACCTTTGTGTTCTCTCTTGGTAAATTGGTTTATTATTGTCACATGCACCAAGGGTCAATGAAGAACTTGTCTTGCATACCGTTCATACAGATCAATTCATTACACAGTGCATTGAGGTAGTACAGGGTAAAACAGTACAGAATGCAGAATAAAGTGTCACAGTTACAGAGAAAGTGCAGCGCAGGTAGACAGTAAGGTGCAAGGTCATAACGAGGTAGATTGTGAGGTCAAGAGTCCATCTTATCGTACTAAGGAACCGTTCGATAGTCTTATCACAGTGGGAGAGAAGATGTCCTTCAGCCTGGAGATGCATGCTTTCAGGTTTTTGTATCTTATACCTGATGGGAGAGGGGAGAAGAGAGAATGTCCGGGGTGGGTGGGGTCTTTGATTATGTTGGCTGCTTTACCGAGGCAGGGAGAAGTATAGACATAGTCCATGGAGGGGAGGCTGGTCTCCGTAATGTCCAGGATCTCACTTTATAACTGGTGTCCGAGATGAAGAAGCGGTGGTGACACAGTCCTGCACCTGTTTTTAAATGGTACCATGTCATTAATGAGCCAGGTTTCTGCTGAGCTGAGAGCCTTTGCTGGGATCACACTGTCTCTCCCAGTGTGGTTCTGGGTGTAATCTCAAAGACCTTTAACTGCTGGTCAGACCCCACCGACAGGATTGCTGGCTGTGATGAGAATGTCTTTGCTGAGGCTATATTCAAAAAAAAATGAATACACTGAAACACACATGCATCTTTAAGTTATGGCCTTCTCTACATCATCGAGACCAAGCACAGACTGGGCGACCATTTCACAGAGCACCTACGATCAGCCCGTAGTGGCCCATCCCGAGCTCCCAGTTGCACACCACATCAACTCCGCTTCCCAGTCCCACACCAACCTGTCCATCCTCGGCCTTCTCCACTGGGAGGATGAGGCCCAACGCAAACTGAAGGAACAGCACCTCATATTCCACCTGGGTAGTCTCAACCAAATGGCATGAATATTGAGTTTTCCAATTTTAGGTAATCCCCCTTTCCAATGGAAAATCCACTGATTCATCCTCCCTTCCCACCCCCTCCGATCTCCCAGTCCTCCCATTTTTGTCCCCTTCAAACCCACCAGCCCCCATTCACCCATCTTCATCGCCCTCCCCTTCCTGGTGCCAACGACACTCACACGCACGCACACTCACACGCATGCGCTCTTTCACACACTCGCGCGCGTGCTCTCTTTCTCACACACACCCACACCCCTCCTCAGTCCACCAATCACCTCAGGCTCCTGTCTCACCACTCCCCCTCTCCTCTTTGTACTGGCCATCTCCCCTCTCCACTCTCAGTCCTGAGGCAGGGTTTCGACCCGAAACGTTGACAGTTCCTTTCCCCCGATAGATGCTGCTCAACCCGCTGAGTTTTTCGAGTGGATTGTTTGTTGCTCCAGATTCCAACATCTACGGTCTCTTATATTTCCATAAGTACAATTGAATACAATGAAATTAACTGAATTAAATCAAATAAAAGTCAAAGGAAGTCTACAATAGTCCCCAGCTAGCAAAGAGAGTAAGAAAAGATCGTTAAGGCGAGTAGAATGGGTGTGTCTCAGCGTTTAATTTGCTGTTCTTCATTAAATTTAGCTGTAGCCAATGTACCGCTGATTAATTCACCCTTTCAAGCTGTAAATTTGCAATATCAATCCATCGGGAATCATTTCATTTGGATCTTGTAGTAGTTGAGCTTGTTAAATATTCTAATCCCAGAATTTGACATTATTTAGATACTGGATTGGATTTTCAATTCCCACTGAAATTTGAAACTATGTCATCAATTTGTGACTGAAAATTATAGTGCCAGCTAGTTTGTTGGAACACAGCAAGAGGAACAAAATATGGAAATAACAAATTTCATGCAGATAGCCAGTTTTGCTCTCATTTTCTTCATTTTCTCATGACATCAACTCTGTTATAAGGCCCGTTGGGTTTATGCCAGCTCTCATTAGTCCCATTGCTCCACTTCTTTTGATGCAACCTGTTCCCACTCACATCCCCATCTGCCCCAGACCAATACAAGGGTTAATTTACAGTAGCCAGTTGATCCACTAACCAGCACATCTTAGGGCTGTGGAAGAAAACTTGAGCACCTGGGAGCATTGCACACAGTCACAGGAAGAACACACAAACTCCACACATACAGCACCGGAACTTGGGATCAAGCATCCTCACTGGAGCTGTCGGACAGCTGCACTATCTGCTGAGCCACTGGACCATCCTGGTTTTCTCTAATTCAGCACTTTTTTTTTGTTTTTTTTAAAGTCGATTTTGAATTTGTGAATTTTTAGTTTGATAGTTCAGGGTGTCCCAAACTAGTTTGAAGTAGTCTTTTTCAGCATTTATCTGAACAATTATCTCAAGGACTTTTGTAGTCATTTCTGCTGAATCTTTGTTTAACTTCATTCTTGAGTGTTCACCCCAGTTATGAATGTGTGAATCATAACTCATGGACAGTTATTGTTTTGGGACCATTCCAGAATCGGCAAGAGTTTACTTACCAGCCAAATAAATGTTCAGAATGGAAAATTCTTCAATATAATCCAGTGTAATAATACTTTACTATTAAGGAATGCTGCCACTTCAATTTACAGTGTTAAGTCCATTTTGAATACAATTATCGTTCATTGTGTATAACCCCTTATATAACCAGGTATCTGCGATTCTTCCCAGGAGGGCAGGTAATAATGTTGACCACACCAGAAGATCCTCAGTCCATTGTACCCCGCTTATGCTGCAGGACTCCAAGGTAATGATTGCAAGGTGTTGTCCCACCATTCCGTGCACTTTAAAGGAATGCTAGTACTTGTAGCTTGTAGTCCAGGAGAACCAATGATCGTATTGGAGTGCTAGTTTGGTGACGAATTGCTCAGTTTTCTTTTGCATTGCACAATGTGCAGGCATAGCGCAGTTTAAAAGGTTAAGTGGGTTCGGCATGTCACCAAACACTCTGAACAAACTTCGACAGATGTACTGTTGAAAGTGTCCTGCCTGGTTGCATCAGGGTCTGGTACGGCAATTCAAATGCGCAGGAGCATAGAAGCTGCTGAGAGTAGTGGACTCAGCCCAATATATCACGGGCACATCCCTCCCCATCATCGGTAGTATCTACAGGAGGCGCTGCCTCAAAAAGGCAATATCTATCATCAAAAATCCCCACCATCCGGGCCATGCCATCTTCTTGCAACTACCATCAGGCAGGAGGTACAGAAGCCTGAAGTCCCACACCACCAGGTTCAAGAACAGCTACTTCCCTTCAACCATTCGGTTCTTGAACCAACCTTCACAACCCTAATCACTGCCTCAGTACAGCAACACTATGATCGCTTTGCACTACAATGGACTTCGTTTATTGGTCTAATTGTGTTCTTCCTTGTATATCTGATGCTCTGTGCCTGTGATGCTGCTGCAAGTAAGTTTTTCATTGCACCTGTGCACACATGTATTTGTGCATCTGACAATAAACTCGACTTTGACTTTTAATAAGCAGCTCGAGCAAGGTGAAATGAAAGGAAGCTTGGGGTTTCTGAACTCTAGCAAGTAAAACAACAGTGAGGTGAGTGCAGAGAGGGATATTCTAGATGAGAAAGGGCCACAGAGTCATACAGCACGGAAACAGGCCCTTCGGCCCCGCAGGTCCATGCCGACCAAAATTTCCCATCTGAGCCACCACCAATTTCCCATGTTTGGCCCGTATCACTCTAAATCTTTTCTGTCCGTGTACCTATCCAAGTACCTTTTAAATGTTAATGAACCTGCCTCAACCACTTCCTCTGGCAGCTCGTTCCATATACGGACCACCCTCTGGGTGAAAAAGTTGCCCCTCAGGTTCCTATTCAATCTCTCCCCTCTCACCTTAAACCTGTGGCCTCTAGTTCTTGATTCCCCAACCCTGGGAAAAAGACTGTGCGCATTCACCCTTCCATGCCCCTTGTAATTTTATACACCTCTATAATATCACCCCTCATTCTCCTACGCTCCAGTAAGAAAAGTCCCAACCTGCTCAACCTCCCTCCATAACTCAATCCTTCAAGTCCCGGCAACATCATCGTGAATATCCTCTGTGCTCTTTCCAGCTTAATGGCATCTTTCCTGTAGCAGAGTGACATAATATTCTAAACGGCCTCACCAACATCTTGTACAAGTGCAACATAAGATCCCAACTTCTATACTCAATGCCCTGACTGAGGAAGGAAGGAGGTAGCAATTGGAGGTGAGGGCAGGTAATCGAAGCTCTATCAGCAACAGAAAGGTTTGTTTATAAACGTGTGGATGCTGGAATCTGGAGCAACAGACAAGCCACTGGAGGAACTCAGCAGGTCGAGCAGCATCTGTGGGGAGGAAGGAGTTTCGGGTCAAAACCCTGCATCAGGGAATGGTGATTGGAGCTGCAGGACTGTCAACAGGAAAATCCCATAAAGTTCAGTCAGAGGTGACAATTAACTAAGAGTGCCATCATTTTAGATATGGGAATCAGAACTTGGGGGATCCACAGGAAGGTGGCGCTGAGGTAGGAAATCGGCCATGAAACTGGTAATTGGTGTATTACTGTCACATGTACCGAGGTACAATGAAAAACTTTGTTTTGCATGCCATCCATACAGATCTTTTCTTCACAACAGTGCATCGAGGTAGTACAAGGGAAAAGCAGTAACAGAATGCAGAATGAAGTGTTACAGTTACAGAGAAAGTGCAGTACAGGCAGACAATAAGGTGCAAGGCCATAACGAGGTCCAGAATCCATCTTATTGTACTAGGGGACTGTTCAATGGTCTTCTAAGAGTGGGGTAGAAAGCAAGAAGGCCAAATGGCCTCCTTTTGGTTTGTTCATTGGCACTGAAATGCAAATTTCCACCAGCTGTACCGGGGAGGTCATTCTTAAGAAGTATTTTGCAGGGTGTCCAGTATGATGATATCAACAATTTATGGAAAAAAGTAGGGTGGATTGAGACATACCCAAGTTTTCATGGATGGGTGGGGTAGTAATGTAGTGGTATTGATGTTTTGAATGGTGCAAGTGTATCTACTTTTAACTAGTATTTGCTACTGTACCAGACAATGAACTTAATAATAAAATTGAACACACAGTTGGTTAAAGGGATTGAAAGCAGAGAGAAATGAAAACATTGTTTTCACACTGGATGAAAGTCCACAGAGATGATCCCTGGTGAGAGGAATTGGGATCACTGCTTTTTTTGATGTACGAATAACAGGGAATAGGGTGTGAAGGACATTTCAAATTTTGCAGATATTTACAAAACTTGGAAGTTAATAAACCTCGATGAGCATGTTACTTGAATTCAAGAGAACATGAGAGCTGAAGTTTAAAAGAGAGAAATGTATTTTGGTAGCAGAAATGAAGAAAGGTGCAATGGTATTTGGTATTAGTTTATTATTGTCACTTGTACTGAGGTACAGTGAAAAACTTGTCTTGCATAGAAGCTGTCCTTGAGCCTGGTGGTATGTGCTTTCAGGCTTTTGTATCTTCTGCCTGGAGGGAGAGGGGAGAAGAGAGAATGTCCGGGGTGGGTGGGGTCTTTGATCATGCTGGTTGCTTCACTGAGGCAGTGAGAAGTGTACAGAGTCCAGGAAGGGGAGGCTGGTTTCCATAATGTGCTGAACTTCAAAGAACAACCTTAGAGCAGTGTTTTGAACTCGGCTGTTAAAAAGGGCTCACGGGGTCTTGCCTTTATAAATGGAGGTGCAGAGTACAAACAAATACAAGTTAAATCTTCCTGAAATCATAGACTGGAGTATTGTAACCAGTCCTCGGCATCCTTCATAAAGTGTGATGCTAAGACCTTTGAGAGTGTGCAAAATAGATTTAATTATCAGTTGTGTGAGGAGACCAGAAGTGTGAAATTTGTTGTACTTTCAAAAAGAATGTTAACTGGCTGTTTCATAGCAATATTCACAATCACGAATAAAGCCAGTGCTCTAAAATTTTACTGGGAGATGGGATCTTGAGTGAACTCCAGAGATATAAAATTTGCACTGTACATGTGAAATTAAATTTTTTCATCTTTGATTTTGCTGTTTGACCATCTTGCATGTTACTTTTAGAAGTTTGAAGGTGAAATTTTGATGTGGACCTATAATAAAATGATGATTGGAATTTTTTATTTGTAAGAGAAAGCAGTTTCATTTAACGTCAAACCATATGTATTACTTTAATTTGTCTTGAAGTAGTTTGTTGCATTGATGTCATGGAACTTATCGCTAATACACTCAAGGGATTTTTTACAGAATCGATGCCGTCCTCTTTGGTCACTTTCGTCTGTCACAAGAAACAGATAATCAAACCAAAGTATTTGTTGTACTGGCAAAGAAGAAGAAGGAGGAGGTAGGTGTGGAACAATTAGTTGACAGCAAGCAGCAGGAGTATTTTAATTGAAACAAAAATGATCTGTGAATGTGTTACAGGTTATCATTACCATTAGGTGATGGTTCATTGAGCGAGTGTCTGTGTGTTTGGTACTCACTCAGAAGGTCATATATTCGATCTCTATTCCTTGCTAAGTTACCTGGTATCCAGAAGAACAGCCGGGCTGCAGTTTACCTCTCCGTTCAGATTAGAGAAGTCAAGCTTGATTTTCCAAATCTCAGGTTTTAAGGAACTTGAAATGTCTTCAGAGTTTAAATGTGTTATATGTCCATGGTGACATTAACAGAAAGTCAAACTTGAATCTGGGTTATCTTCAAGTTGACTAGCAGGTGTTCGACAACTATTTTTGAAAATATTGGTAAATAGCCAACTAGAAACCGTAGAGATTAAGACCAGTCAGCTTCTTATATCTGAGGGAAGTATGATTTTAGTTGTGACTGAATTGTGGTAGTTTCAACGTGACTCCCAGCAGGAAGAGTGTTAAAACATTCGTGTTATAAAAACAGCAAATACTGGTCAGGCAGAATCTGTGGAAAAGGGAAGCAATTCTGATGAAGGGTCTCAGACTTGAAATGTTAACTTTCTATTTCCACAAATGCTGAGCTTTTCCAGGCATCTTCTGCTCTTATCTCTGATTTCCGGCATGTGCAGTTTTTTTTTATTAAATGTTGGTGTGTTCCATTTCATTGCACTCCTATAAACTTGTTGTCAAAATTGGAAATGCTCATGGTTAACGACTTATTCTAGTTACTGCAAATGTGCTGTTAGGGATAAAGAGTGGCAAATATAACTCGGCATTAATGTTCTTTTTTGAAGAGTGCTAATTTTGGAAAAACGTTTGATTTGTTCCTTTTTTTTAAAAAACAGAAGACTCCAGAGTTTCAGAAGTACAGGTATTACCGACGGGCTCCTCCTTCCACTGAGATTGACCATAATTTTCATGTGGGGTTACAACTTACTTCGAGTGGTCGACAGCGATTTAACAAGCTGGTCTGGCTTCATCACTCGTGTCTGGTTACCTATAAGTGAGTAAACAGCGTGGGCTCTTGCAGTCTCATTTTATAATCTTTGATGTGGAGGCTTTTGTCCCTTTGCCTTTGTGGGTGAGGGCATCCATTTCTTTTGAACGTCCCAGCACTGTCTGGGGTGTGATGGAATGATACAGCAGCCACCACCATCATGCTTATGCCAGCTCTTTGAGAGCCAAGTCAAGTTTGTTGTCATCTGCACAAGTACGGTGAGGTACAGGAACAACAAAAAAAAACTTGCAGCAGCATCACAGGCACGTATGTACCGACAACATACAGAACGTAAATTATTCATATATTAACTTTTGTGATTTATAGTAATTTTACGTCTTGCACTGTACTGCTGCCGCAAAACAACAAATTTCACGTCATGTAAGTCAGTGATAATAAATCTGATTCTGATTAGACATAAATTATACAACAACGAAGAAAAAGACTTTGCAAAATGAGACAGTGCAAAAGCACAATTAGAAACAAGTCCACAGTAGCACAAGAGGTGGTCCGTAGTGTCCCGTTGCTGAGGTAGGGTCAGGGTTGTGCCAGTCGGTTCAAGAAGCTGATGGTTGAAGGGAAGTCACTGTTCCTGAACCTGGCGGTGTGGGACTTCAGGCTTCTGTATCCCCCTGCCTGATGGTAGCAGTGAGAAGAGGGCATGACCCAGATGGTGGAGATCCTTGATGATAGATGCTGCCTTCTTGAGGCAGCGCCTCCTCTAGGTGCCTTCGATGGTGTGGAGGGCTGGGAAAAACTCCCTTTGCATATGTACTCATTGATAATTTTACTGAATTTGCTTCCACCACGTTTGCAGGCAGTGTATTCCATATCAGCATAACTTCCTGCATAAAATATGTTTTGTACATTTATATAAAAAAAAAGTTCCTTCATTTTGCCTTTGGTTGTTTTACTTTATAGAATACCCAATTTATTTTAAAGTTATTTTAAAGAATACCCAATGAACTATTCTGAACACCGATAAGAGCACAACAGAGCATGCCCCACATTTATCTCTCCTTAAATTGTTATACGAATTTTGCCAAAGCCAAGCCATAATTGGGAGTAATGTCAAAGATAACTGGGATACACTTTAAAAACAGAGGCAAATTCTCTTGGGAATTGTGTGTGATTTCCAAAATTCAGCGATTGTGCATCTTAAAGCATTAAATGCAGCAAATCTGCTTACTCAGAGTGATGATTTTAGAAACAATGTGGTAAAGTAAATTTTCTAATCCACCCGTGGATGCTTTACATCAGAGAAGCTTGCACGAAAAGTAAAACCATAGATTCCATGGACTCTGTTTACACTTCTCGCTGCCTCGCTAGAGCAGCCAACATAATCAAAGACCCCACCCACGCTGGACATTCTCTCTTCTCCCCTCTCCCATCGGGTAGAAGATACAAAAGCCTGAAAGCACGTACCACCAGGCTCAAGGACAGCTTCTATCCCGCTGTTATAAGACTATTGAATGGTTCCCTAGTCGATAAGATGCACTCTTGACCTCACAATCTACCTTGTTATGACCTTGCACCTTACTGTCTGCCTGCACTTCACTTCCTCTGCAGCTGTGACACTTTATTCTGCACTCTGTTATTGTTTTACCCTGTACTACCTCAATGCACTGTGTAATGAATTGATCTGTATGAACGGTATGCAAGACAAGTTTTTCACTGTACCTCAGTACAGGTGACAATAATAAACCAATTCCAATTCAAAAGCAAACTCTGGAGGAACTCGGTGGTTCAAGCAACGGTCCTGATGCAGGGTCATGACCGAAGTATTAACCGACTTTGCCTCCACAGATGCTGCCTGACCTGCTGAGTTCCTGCAGCAGTTTGTTTTTTGATCCAGTCTCCTGTGTCATTCCATGGGGTCAGTTCTCTTCCAATGCGGTTCACTCTGGTGTGTGTTTAAATAGCATGGGTAGGTTATTTGGTGGAGATTTGTTTCGAGTACTTATCCAGTGTCCAGAGGTGGTGGAAGGTTGTTTTTGGACTAGAGACCCGTAACTAGTGGTGTTCCCCAGGGTTCAGTGCTGGGCCCATTGCTATTTGTCATCTATATCAATGACTTGGATGAGAATGTACAATGCATGGTTGGTAAGTTTGCAGGTGGCACTAAAATAGGTGGTGTCATTGACAGTGAAGATGATTATCAGGATTTACAGGTGGATCTTGATCAGCTGGGTAAGTGGACCAAGGAACAGCAAATGGAGTTTAACTCGGATAAATGCGAGGTGTTGCATTTTGGGAATACAAATTAAGGTCGAGCATTCACGGTCAAAGGTAAGACCTTGGGGAATGTTGTAGAACAGAGGGACCTAGGAGTTCTAGTAAATGGTTCCCTGGAAGTGGCATTGCAGGTAGATAGGGTGGCGAATAAGGCTTTTGGCATGTTGGCCTTCATCAGTCAGGGCATTGAGTATATGAGTTTGGATGTTATGTTGCTGAGTTGGGATGTTATGACGTTGTTGAGGTCGCATTTGGAATATTGTGTTCAGTTTTGGTCACCCTGCTACACGAAGGATGCCATTAAGCTGGAAAGAGTGCAGAGGAGATCTACGAGGATGTTGCCGGGACTTGAGGGACTGAGTTATGGAGAGAGGTTGAGCAGATTGGGACTGTATTCATTGGAGTGTAGGAGAATGAGGGCTGATCTTATAGAGGTGTATAAAATCATGAGGGCATAGATAGGGTGAATGTGCACAGTCTTTCTCCCAGGGTTGGGGAATCAAGAACTATAAGGCACAGGTTTAAGGTGAGAGGGGAGAGATTTAATGGGAGCCTGAGGGGCAACTTTTTCACCCGTGGAATGAGCTGCCAGAGGAAGTGATCGAGGCAGGTACATTAACAACATTTAAAAAGTACTTGGACAGGAACATGGATAGGAAATATTTTGAGGGGTAAGTGCCAAACGCAGGCAAATGGGACTCGCTTAGATGGGAATCTTGGTCAGCATGGACCAGTTGGGCCGAAGGGCCTGTCTTTGTGCCGTGTGACTCTATGAATAATATTTCTGTTAATTATTTAGTGTGGAATGATTCCAGATATGCAGGTCTTGTATTTCTTAGCCATTGACATTTACTTCTTCTTACAATAATGTCAGAACTTTTTTGTTTGTTTATAATAAGCATGGCGCTCTTCCTCACGGTGAAACTGGTGTGGCAAACCATTCTTTTATTTTGTCATGTGCCTGTTGAATAATTTGCTCTTTGGCTTAAATTTATCACAGTCAATTTTTATTTTGAAAGAAAATTTGTTCATCCGAGGTATTCATTTCAGATGATTTAAGCCTGTTCACTCAGAACAGTGGAATGCAAAAACCATTCAGACAGAGAACTGCTAGAACTTCCTGCAAAGTGGTGGGTATGACTGTGGATAATCGTGGAAGAAATGCTCTTCGAATTGCTTCAGAAATGTAGTTACTAACATTTCAGCATCCTGCCTTCATTGCTGTAATAAATCCCATCATTGATATCCAAAGCAATAAGGGCACTCTACTTCCACAGCAAGGCTTACAGAATACGTCTAATTTATAAATTTCATTTTTAGGTCAACTGGAGAGACTGCTGTTTCCACATTTGACATCGATAAAATGTATACACCCTTATTCTTCGCTCGTGTGAAGAGCTTTACAGCGTTTGCTGAAACACCTCTTTAATTTGATCTAATCTTGCCAGTTTAGATTTATATTCATTGTAAAGTTCCTTTTGCATGAGTAGATATTAACTCTACTGGAGGAATTGCAATCTGAGTTTGAATAGGATATTGCTGTATGAGTGCTTTTAAAAAGGTGCTAGGTATATTGCAAGAAAATGGTTCTGAAATCTCAATCAAAGTTTAAATGCACTGTGTCATTGATCTGTCTGAGTGATATGGATAAAAAAAATTCAGAAGTCTGCAATGGGGCTTGGGCTGTATAAATATTAGAGAATAAACTTTGAAGCTGTTCTCATTGGTGGCAATGTTTTAATTTTACTGCTCATTTATCAATATTGGCAGGATTTTTATAGTGTTACCAGAATGTAACCTTCAGTGAAATGTCTCATTTTTATTACAGATTGAATAATTCATGTTACCTGTGACTTCTGACTTCAAAGCTTTAATGGATAATGGATTTAGAGGTTTTTTTTATATAATTTACTTAAACTGAAATTATGTTTGGATAATGAGATAAATAAATGTTTTCTTCCAAATCGTTTCATTGTGCCTTTATTGTGTTTCTCAGCCTGTGGTATTTTAAATATAATGCAAGAAGACCTGAACAGGCAGGGAATAGGGGGACACAAACCTTTTACAGGCAGATGGGATTAGTTTAACTGGCATCATGGTCAGCACAGACGTGGTGGGCCAAAGGGCCTGTTCCAGTGCCGTACTGTTCTGTGTAAGTTGAATCATAACTCTGCCTGGTTTTCTTATAATTCAGTATCCAAATTCTGTCTCTTGCTGAATGGCCACATACGAAAAGCTAGAAATGGCAAAGTTAATCTCATGTAGGAGTTAACATGAACAAAATACCCTCTAAAAACTAGATAACATGACAGATGACATGATTGGTTTTCACACACTCAAAATATCAACATCGCCTCTTTGGAGGTAAAGAGGTTCAAGGGATGTTTGCCATTTTAATTCTCATTTTTATTTTTTTTTTGTTTTGTGATCTTCCATTTTGATGTAAGAATCTTTTAGCTGTAAATCAACTGCACTTCTGGCTCCTTGTATTGTCACTTGGAAGTTTTGGGATTTCAGTTGTTAAAGATCTTTCCAACTACTCTCTCCTTACCTTTGACCCATCCCCCAGTGGATCTGCTCTCCCCACCTCCCCCACATCCACCTATCACTATCTCCACCTGCATCCACCTGTCACCACCCTGTGCCCACCCCACCTCCCCTCTTTTGTCCACCTATCACTGCTCTGCTTTTCCCCCCTATATATTGGGCTTCCCCTTTTCCTATCTTCAGTCCTGAAGAAGGGTCCTGACCCAAAACGTTGACCGCCTGCTTTTCTCCACGGATGCTGCCTGGCCTGCTGAGTTCCTCCGATATCATCGTGTATTTCATCATTAATTTAGAACAAGTGGTAGCTTGTTGCAGTAACTAACTGTCAAAGCAAATTAATATAAACTGTGGTCCTTACTGAAATTGAATTCATCAGGAACTTTAGGGTGTCTTTTTAAAGCATAGTTTTAATTGGTGTTCAGCTAGTAACTCTGCATGTATAAGTTTAACCATGTAGATATTTTAATGGAATCACATGAACACAATTTTCAGACAGACAGTGACATTTGATAACATTTTCATAAAAGACTTAATTTTGAAAATTATAATGTGATGTAATAAAACTACACAGTAATTTGCTTAAAATCAAATAAAGGCACAAACATTTTTTTTCCCCAAAAGCTGCCTCATTTCTTGTCTGGTTGGAAAATTTAGTCAAATGGTAATTTGTGCAGTGCCCTGACGTTCAAAGATGACCCTGATTTTAAACATGAGGAAGGTGTAATCATAAGAGGGCAGTGCAATAGCACAGCTGGTAGAGGCAGGATTGAACCTGGGTCTCACAGTGCCAGTGATCCGGGTTCAGTCCTGATCTCAGGTGCTGTCCATGTGGAATTTGCACATTCTCCCTGTGACAACGTGGATTTCCATTGAGTGCTCTGGACTTCCTCCCACATCCCAAAGGTGTGGGTTATGAAGTTAGTTGGCTGTGTAAATTGTACCTCGTGTGGAGGTGAGTTGGACTGGAGGGAGTGTTGATGGGAATGTGGCATTAATGTCAGATTTGTGTAAATGGATGGTTGATGGTCGGCACAGACTCGGTGGGCCGAAGGGCCTGTGTCTCGCTATGACTCTAAGAACACTTTTGACCACAGTGAAAAAGTTCCCTAAAGACCACCCTTTCAGATTTTACAATTTTCCAAAAGTAGATTGGATTTGTAATACTGAAAACTTCAAGATCAGGATAGGTAATGTACTCTTGATTCCCAGGCTTTTTAAATATTTAGCATGCAATGGCCTTCTGCATGAGACTGTAAGAATTGATTTTGTTGTAAGGTGACTTGTCTGAATAGTGGGATGTATTTCTATTCACCATTGGGAAATAACCATTATGAGGAGAGACCAAGGGAGCTGGGGCTTTACTCTTTGGAGAGAAGGAGGATGAGAGGAGACATGATAGAGTTGTACAAAATATTAAGAGGAATAGATAGAGTGGACAGCCAGCGCCTCTTTCCCAGGGCACCAATGCTCAATACGAGAGGACATGGCTTTAAAGTAATGGGTGGGAAGTTCAAGGGAGATATCAGAGGAATGTTTTTTACCCAGACAGTGGTGGGGGCATGGAATGCGCTGCCTGGGGCGGTGGTGGGGGCAGGTATATTGGTCAAATTCAAGAGATTACTAGATAAGCATATGGAGGAATTTAAAATAGAGGGATATGTGGGAGGAAGGGGTTAGATAGTCTTAGGTGAGGTTTAAAGGTCAGCACAACATCGTGGGCTGAAGGGCCTGTATTATGCTGTTCTATGATAACCAAATGCGCAAGTCCTGTATTTTCATCTGTTGTGAATATTGTTGACATTTCTGTACGCTGATGAAGTGAAGGTATGATGGTCACATCAACAATACGGTAATGAAATCCAAAGAAATTTGATCAGATTTCATTTGTCAAGGATAACGTTTAACCAAATATGTTGCACCAACACAGACTTTGGTCCATGTTGAAGCACTTTAAATATACTACCATAGATGTCAAACTCCTAAATTAATTGTTTTTGATAGTTTTTCATTTAAAGCTGATAAAATTTCACCCAGTATCTCGTGTAAAGTCTCTAAAGCAGAAGTTGAACCCATATCCAGTGGTCAGTCCTTTAAATAACATTTGTATTTTAAAGTAGAGAGTTGTTTAAAACTTATTTAACGTCCCAACCATAAATTTCAGTTCCTTGATGTTTTAGTTAAGGATCAACTGGTTAGAAAACAGTCCTGTTATTGACCAGTATTGTCTTCCACACTTTCTAGACCGGTTAATTATCTGTGGTAGACCCTTACACGGGATACATGGCAGCAGGTACATAAGTGCTGTTCTGATTTTGCAGGTGCATATCATAAACATAATCGCTGTATTCATCCAGGTTGGGCTTAGAGGTTTGATAAACCATTTTGTTCACGTTGTTTACTGCAGATTGTGTATGTTGTGATTGATCTCGGAGGTTCTTGGGACTGGCAGCTTCGTTGCAAGGATCTGACGAACCTTGAGAATATCGAATGATCGAGTTGCTGTATGCAGTCTTTCCAAAAGGAATTCTGTTCCAGTTAGGGTACTCTCCACACTCAAAATTTGCACTACAGTTTGTTCCGGGGCCACTATAATTCCCAGGATTATGGCAGCCTCCACTAAACTGTGTACACCTACTATAATATCTGCTAATATCCATGTCACAAGGATCATAAAAGTAAGTTGGCTTCCCAAGGTCATGCCCATTTGTATATGATAGACATGGATTACCAGAGATGTTCTCAAGTGCTATGCAATCTTCCAGGTTTCCATTGACATACAGACTAGAGAAAATGCCTCTGCCATTAGAGGTAAATGTTGGCTGAGATCCTTCGCATTCAGTTGTCCCTGTTAATGACTGGGGGGAGGGGGAAAAAAAATCAAGGTTTAATAATTATTGGAGACACGAGATTGTAGAGAAACAAAGGACTGCAGATGCTGGAATCTAGATGGAAAAACAGCAAGATGCTGGAGGTACTCAGCAGGTCAGGCAGCATCCGTGGAGAGAAACAAGATGGTCAATGTTTCAGGTCAGGACTCTTCTTCAGGAAGGAGGGTCCTGACCCGAAATGTTGACCATCTGTTTTTCTCCACGGATGCTGCCTGGCCTGCTGAGTTCCTCCAGAATCTTGTTTTTTTCAAGAGATTGTACATTACCGGCACGGCTGTGTAGTGGTTAGCGTAACGCTATTACAGCACCAGCAACCCGAGTTCAATTCTGGCTGCTGTCTAAGGAGTTTATATGTTCTCCCCGTGTCAGCGTGGGTTTCCTCCGGGTGCTCCGGTTTCCTCCCACATTCCAAATACGTACAGGTTAGGAGTTGTGGGCATGCTATGTTGGCACCGAAAGAATGGCGACACTTGTGGGTGCCCCCAGCACATTCTCAGTAATGCAAAAAGATGCATTTCACTGTGTGTTTCGATGTACGTATGACTAATAAATAAATATTTTATGCTGGAATCTGGAGCAACACACAAAGTGCTGGAGGAACTCAGCAGGTCAGGCAGCATCTGTGCAGGGAAATGGGCAGTTGATGTGTCGGTTTGAGACCCTCCATCTGGAACCAGTCCGGATAAAGGCCTCGACCCAAAATGTCAACTGTCCATTTCTCTCCATAGATGCTGCCTAACTCACTGAGTTCCCCCAGCACTTTGTGTGTTGTTTAATAATTAATGTTTTGCTATACAATTTATAAGACTGACAACTTCAACTTCTATGGTATCTTGTAAAAGGACTTCCAAAGGGTTCATCAAGCTAAAGTAATGTTGTCAAAGGATTCCGCAGGATTTAGACCAGTTGAAAATTTAGGCCGAGAAATAGCAGATGGAGTTTAATACTGACAAGTGTCAGGTGTTGCACTTTGGGAGGTCAAATGCAAGAGGAAAGTCTACAGCAAATGGCAGGACCCTGAGGAGCGTTGAGGTACAGAGGGAACTTGGGGTGCAAGTCCATGGCTCCCCTAAAGTGGCAACTCAGGTAGATAGGGTGGTAAATAAGGTGTACAAGTTGGAAAGCCATGTTGCAGTTGTATAAAACTTTGGTGAGAGAGCTGATGAGGAACCTGGTTGAATAAGGGATATGAAGCAAGAGAAGATATTGTAAGAATGTTACAGGAGTCATTGACATAGAACAGTACAGCAGAGGAACAGGCCTTTCGGCCCACGTGTCTGTGCCAACCACGATGCCAATCCGAACTACTCCCATCTGCCTGCACATGGTCCACATCCCTCCATTCCCTGCCTGTTCATGTGTCTGTCTAAATGCCTCTTAAACATTGCCATTGTATCTGCTTCCAACACTTCCCCTGGAGTGTGTTCCAGGTACCCTATCACTTTGTGTAAAAAAAATTTCCCTGTAAATCTCCTTTAAACTTTCCCCCTCTCACCTTAAAGCTATGCCTTCTGGTATTTGACATTTCCACCCTGGGAAAAAGATTATCTACACCTCTCATTATTTTATATATTTCTGTCAGGTCTCCCCTCAGCCTCTGTTGCTCCAGAGAAAACAACCCAAGTTTGTCCAACCTCTCCTTATAGCTGATACTTTCTAATCCAGGCTGCATCCTGGTGAACCTCTTCTGCACCCTCTCCAAAGCCTCCACATTCTTCCTGTAATGCGGTGACCAGAAATGCACGCAATCCTCCAAATGTGGCCTAACCAAAGTTTTATACAGCTGTGGCATGACCTCCCCACTTTTATACTTGCACGCCTTCTTTACCACCCTATCTACTTGTGTGGCCACTTTCAGGGAGCTGTGGATTTGCACCCCATAATCCCCCTGTACATCTATGCTCCCGAGGGTCCTATCATTTACTGCATACTCTCCTCTTGCAGTTGACCTCCCAAAATGCAATACCTCACACTTGTCTGGATTAAACTCCATCTGCCATTTCTCTGCCCACATTTCCAACCGGTCTAAATCCTGCAGAATCCTTTGACAACCTTCCTCACTATCCATAACTCTGCCAATTTTTTTTGTGTTGTCTGCCACACCTCATGCATTTCCAAATTCCATCTACCATTCCTCTGCCCGTATTTCCAATTCATCTCTGTCCTACTGAATCCTCCGACAGCCTTCATCACTATCCGCACCACCACCACCAATTTTTGTGTCATCTGCAAGCTTGCTAATCAAACCACTTGCACTTTCATTTAGATCATCTATATATATCACAAGCAACAGAGGTCCCAGCTCTGAACACCACTGGTCACAGACCTCCAGTCAGAATAACACCCCTCCACAACTACCCTGTCTGCTGTGGCCAAGCCAATTTTGAATCCAATCTACCAAGTCTCTGTGGATCCCATGTACCTTAAGAAAAATGTGGTCAAGATTTACAAAGCAAGAAACCAAGGGGATGGGGTTCTATGAAATTCCAAGGTCCAATGAATGGTCATG
Organism: Pristis pectinata; assembly: GCF_009764475.1. Taxonomy (NCBI): domain Eukaryota; kingdom Metazoa; phylum Chordata; class Chondrichthyes; order Rhinopristiformes; family Pristidae; genus Pristis; species Pristis pectinata. The sequence goes on from NC_067414.1 coordinate 6,312,855, forward strand.
TTGTCTGGGATCCAAGGGCACAGTCTCGGATTAAAGAGACATCCCTTTAAAACTAAGATGAGGAGGAATTTCTTCAGCCAGAGGGCGGTGAATCTGCGGAATCCATTGTCACAGGGGGCTGTGGAGGCCAAGTCATTGGGTGTATTTAAGGCAGAGATTGATAGGTTCTTGATTGGTAAGGGGGGGCTTAGGGTTACAGGGAGAAGACGGGAGAATGGGATGGAGGAAAAAAAAAGAGCCATGATCGAAAGGCAGAGCAGACTCGATGGCCTGAATGGCCTCATTCTGCTCCTATGTCTTATGGTGTGGGAGTTTTGTTGGAGAACGTTCCAAGAAAAGAAGAAAGCAGCTATGAAGGTTTTCCAGCATGTTGAAAATCCTGCACCAATGAAAGGGGCAGCAGGTTTGGGATTTCATCAAATGCGTAGTTTTAACACGAGGATCCTAACGCTGCTGTCAATGATTCCAAGCCACACTGCAAGTTGAGATTTTTTTGCAACTTCTTTCATTGGTTGGTCATTGAACCAGCAAAATGTTGTGCAGACAGTTAGCTTGGAGTTCGTGCCACAGCACACAAGTGCAGAACACGTGGATAAGGAAGGTTTAGACGGATGTGGGCTAAACATGCGCAAATGGGACTAGCATAGGTGGGCACCTTGGTCGGCATAGACGAGTTGTGCCGAAGGGCCTGTTTCCATGCCGGGTTACTCTATGACTCTAACACCAATACCTCTGAGGCTGCAGAGGGTTGTAGACTCAGCCAGCTCCATCACTGGCACAACCCTCCCCGCCACCGAGGACATCTTCAAGAGGCGGTGCCTCAAGAAGGCGGCATCCATCGCCAAGGACCCTCACCACCCGGGACGTGCCCTCTTCTCATTACTACCATCGGGGAGGAGGGACAGGAGCCTGAAGACCCACACTCAACGATTCAGGAACAGCTTCTTCCCCTCCGCCATCAGATTTCTGAACGGTCCATGAACCCATGAACACAACCTGGTTATTCCTTTCATTGCGCTATTTATTTTTGTAATTTATAGTAATTTTTTATGTCACTGTACTGTTGCTGCAAAACAAATTTCACGATATACGTCAGTGATAGTAAACCTGCTTCTGATTTCCTGCTCCACCCTTGGGTTCATCACCAACTCCAGGGTTGCTTCCTGATCTTAATGAGCCAGGGAGCCAGATGCACATCGTATCTGTTCCTCAGCTTTATGCCAGCCAAGGCCATCAAATCTGACGGCACCCCATTCACTAGAAAGGCATCCTTTCAGTAAAAAAGTCAGATGTTTGTCCTTTTAATTATTGATATTTTCCATTTACAAAAGTTGAATGTGGTTTTAATCTTATTATTTCTTTAATTATTTTAATATTCTTCATCTGTCCTTAAGTGAAATAGAGGAGTAGCTTTTCAGATAGCCATCAAGACAGCCAGAGGACACCACCTACGATTCTGTTGCCACTTGCGGCCATTCCTTCCCACACTGCAAACGCTTAGAATGTCCCCAGACATCCCACAAGAGTTGAACACGGGCTGCAGACCAAGTTGAGCCTGATTCAGCCGATTAATGTATTCACAATCGATTTTCAGTGCAAATTATAACAACTTGTTTGAATCTTGGTGTGAGCGAGTTTTAATAGTGTAGTTGGCCATAATTAGACCTTAGCAAACTCGACCCTAAAAATATTTCATGTATGCGGATTGTAACTTCATGAATGTTTCAAAATATGTTGAACTTTAAAATGTTTTAAATTATTTTATGGGGTAGATGTTGATGTACAGATTAACAGGATTGAAGTGATACTTTCCCCCTGCACAATCAATGTTAGAGTTGGTTTTTAAACTTTTGTATACTTGATGGTCAAGGAGTCTGTTGCCTCATGACAGAAAGAAGCTTCAAGTCATGACCTTAACCAATCCTGACTTGATCGCTATTTCTTTACTCTTGAAAGAACGTTGGTTATGTTGACCTCAGTGCTATTCCTTGACTCTGCTTCACCTTTCTTGAGCCATTAACACCAATGCACCAATTACCTGCAGTTCCCTTTTGTCTTTATAGCATCCATTTTCAGTATATGGTCTCTTTTTGTTGATTGACCTCCTTGCTTCAGCTTCTGTCTTTGTCTCTGGTCTGGGATGGTCGTGTACACCTTTAGCCTGCCCAGTAAAAAAAATACAGGGCGCATGACTGAGTTACATCATTGGACAATAAGAGCCTGTTTTACCTTCAGTAGTTTGGATGATGTTCCTGCAGACCTGGTTTCAAGTGCCAGAAAACTTGCAGATGCAAAATTGGAGGTTCATTGTCTCAAAATTGAATAAAACCAGGAGGACCCTTGACCCACCACAGAATGTCTCTTTGAATCCTCAGACTGTTGCAATGACGGCTTCTGCAATTAGTTTAACTAAAGAAGGTTCAATTTTTTTGGACAAGAAAATGACATGCATTTATCAATTCCAGGAAGGCAGACTGGAATCTATCAGAAACATAAACCACAATCTTAGATATGACTTAAAGGACCTTTGTCTATGTAATTCCTCAACTAAATGACCTGAAATTTACAATGAGAAATAATTGGTTATCAATATTGTGTTCAGTTCTGGTCGCCTTATTATAGGAAGGATGTGGAAGCTTTGGAGAGGGTGCAGAAGAGATTTACCAGGATGTTGCCTGGATTGGACAGCATGTCTTATGAGGATAGGCTGGGTGAGCTACTGGCTTTTTTCTGTGGAGTAAAGGAGGCTGAGAGGTGACTCGATTGAGGTCTACAAGATAAGCGGCATGGATCGAGTGGACAGTCAGAGACTTTTTCCAAGGGCAAAAATGGCTAACACGAGGGGGCATAATTTTAAGGTGATTGGAGGAAGATATAAGGGGGATATCAGGAGTAGGTTTTTCCACACAGAGAGTGGTGGGCGTGTGGAACGCGCTGCCGGCAGAGGTTGTGGGGGCAGATACATTAGGGACATTTAAGAGACTCTTAGATAGCCACATGAATGATAGAGAAATGGAGGGCTATGTGGGAGGGAAGGGTTAGATAGATCTTAGAGCAGGATAAAATTTCGGCACAACATTGTGGGCTGAAGGGCCTGTACTGTGCTGTAATGTTCTATGTTCTAATGCCCCATATTATAATGGGGAAAATCTAGAGGCCTGGATAGAGTGGACATGGAGAAGATGTTTCCATCAGTGGCAGAGTCGAGGAACCAAGGGCACAGCTTCAGAATAAATGGACGTCCCTTTAGAACTGAGATGAGGAGGAATTTCTTCAGCCAGAGGTGAATCTGTGGAATTCGTTGCCACAGAGGGCTGTGGAGCCAAGTCATTGGGTGTATTTAAGGCAGAGATTGATGGGTTCTTTATTGGTGGTGGTGGGGGAGGAGGTGTTAAGGGTGATGTGGAGAAGCAGGAGAATGGGGATGGAAAACAAAAATCAGCCATGATTGAATGAAGGAACAGACTCGATGGGCCGAATGGCCTAATCCTGCTCCTATGTCTTATGGTCTAAAATAAACGGAAGCATCCCACACGTGCAGTTTCTGGTCAATGGTGACTGCCAGAATGTTGAATGCAGAGGACTCAATGATAGGATGTCAAGGGGAAGGTGGTTAGACTCTCTCTTGTTGAAGATGGTCATAGCCTGGCTCTTGTGTAACGTGAATGTTGCCTGCTACTTATGAACCCTTACCCCAATGGCCTCCTTCACCTTCTGAGGAGATCTGAATGGAATTAGATACTGGTGACTATCAACACAACATATGACGGAAGGAAGTTCATTGATGGAGCGGATAATGGATGGACCTAGGACACTGCCCTGAGGAACCCCTGCAGTGATGCCTGGGGGCTGAAATCATTGATTTTTAACATTCACACCCATCTTTGTGCATGGTAAGGCTACAGTCATGTGTGCTGAGCATTAATTACTGCTCGACAACACTTCCACTACAAACTGCTTTTATACCTCTCAATTTTTATTCCTCATAACCCTATGGATTTAAGTAAATTAATTTTTGTAAATTACAATATTTTATCTTTGTCCCAGTCTCCTGTCTTTAACTTTTTAAACATTTTCTGAACAAGATTTGTGGGTTTTACTTCCTTTTTCGCCATCTGTGAGACTTCTTCAACCATTTTGTTGTTGCGAATCTTGCCGGGACTCAAGGGCCTGAGTTATAGGGAGAGGTTGGGCAGACTGGGATTTTATTCCTTGGAGTGTAGGAGACTGAGAGAGGTGACCTTATAGAGGTGTATAAAATCATGAGGGGGTATAGATAGGGTGAATGCACACAGCCTTTCTCCCAGGAAAGGGGAATCAAAAACTAGAGGGCATTGGTTTAAGGTGAGAGGGGAGAGATTTAAAAGGGTCCTGAAAGGCAACAGGTACAATAACAACACTTGAAAGACATTTGGACAGGTACATGGATAGGAAAGGTTTAGAGGAGTATGGAGTCAGAGTAATACAGCATGGAAGCAGGCCCTTCGGCCCATCTCATCCATGCTGACCAAGTCGCTGGGCCAAACGCGGGCAAATGGGACTAGCTTAGATGGGCATCTTAGTCAGCATGGATGAGTTGGGCCGAAGGGCCTGTTTCCGTGCTGTATTACTCCACGGCTCTATGACTGGACACCAGAGACAGCAACTAATATTGGGAGAGATGGAGACCATGCCCCGGACATTACGAAGCATCAGATACTTGGCCGCTGGCCACAAAATCTGAACAATTATTAAGGAACCATTAAAGAGAGGAAAATAGAGGGATATGGTATTTCTGTCGGTAGGAGGGATTAGCCATGTCGGCACAACATTGTGGGCCGAAGGGCCTGTTCTGTGCTGTACTGTTCTATGTTCTATGTAACCAATAACAATATTACAAATACCACCGTATCCATTTCCTATAAGGGGATCAGTCTTTAAAAGGAGTTGGCTTGAATTTCCCTTGAAAGTCTAAATATTAAAATATGATAAATTTTAATTATTGCAAAATAACAGCAATGTAAACTTTTTCTGACTAGCCAAGATGTTCAGCGAGAGTTCTAACTGAAGAATTCAAGGAGGTGGAAAGTCCTTTATACTATGATAAATTTAACCTGCATCTCTGCACCTCCAACCCATCAATCTCTCTTGTACAATATTGCATTAAATTCTTGCCCTGCATCCAAAGTTACAATTTGTCAACGATTTGTCAAGTTACATCAGACAGACTGAATAGGCAAATACGTTGACCATAACCTATCAGATGATATAATAGTAACTCTACAACAAAATTAAAGATATAAAGAAGGGAATTCTAGTTCTTAACTAGAAAGAACTCACTCTTGCCTCATTAAAGCTTAAAAGAACTAAATGAAAATCAATAATAAATGAGTGGTGGAGGTTCAGTGCGGACTGCAAAATCTGGATTAATACAAATGGTGAGCTATTTTGCTCCAAGGTTGGATTTGTGTTTAAAGTGACTTATCATTCTAAAGCCACCAAGTTCTTTCTAAATACTGAGCCCAATCAGTTTTTATGGGATGCAAAGGCTTAAAATTAGGACATCCTTAAAAATATCTGTCACCCAGTGAGAAGACCCCAGTAATGAAAAGATCAGTCTACTCTATTGCAGTTCTCTCACATCAACTGTCCGAATTACCCGAATAAAGTAACCAACGTAAAAGCTATTACTGAGTTCTAGTTGGTCATTTGTTTAATAACTGATGATTGATTATCTACTGATTTAAGAGAACACTGGAATTACAGAAAAGTTTGGTGGATATTTCCATTTTGATTAATAAAATGAGCACAATCATAAGAAACTAATACAATTTGACAGAAGTACAAAACAAAATTGCAGGAATATTTCTGCTTTATAAAACCTGCAGCAAGTATAACTTTTTTTTTAAGAAATGACTATTTTGCAGTCCTTCATTTTTCAGCTTGAAATTGTCCCATTGATTTTTCAACTGGTTTAGTCATTGTAAATTGTACAAATCTATCTTTATTGGAATAAAATAGAACTTTCTTTTTAAAAAGCAATGCAGTCCATGGTGTTTTTCATTTGTTTTAGTGTGGTTTTTAAACCATTTATAAAAATTCTTAAAAATATATTCAAATGCCACGTCTTGTTAATGGCCGTAATGGTGTCAGTCTTCCTCTTGTTTTTCCTACTTTGTGAACAGCCAAAACATCACTCCAGTAAATACATACACAACTGTAGTACCCAATGATGCGGACGTGTCAATGTGCTTTAGAAGGGGATTAAACCAACCTGAAAGAATATGCATTTTCCTTCATGTCTCCAGAAGTTGGTGACAGGGTAGCCACCGTGGCCTCGACATGGTATAAGATTCAAGGATGCCCCACAGTTTGGACAGCATTTCTCTGTAACGACAAGAGTGGCTTTAAAGGGCTTGTTTATTTTTTAAATGTCCTTGCCTCACCGATAGAAAAAAGGTTAAATATATGCTGAGATATTGCATTCCATTTCAAATGAGAAAAGAAAGTTGTATATGTATACAGTACTTGGGACATTCCAAAGTGCTTTATAAAAGTTTGTTCATACTTCTTTTTCAATACAAATGCTGTGAAAGTATATATATTTTTCCCCTTTTGTACACAAGGGGTACCTGGGACATTCTATAATGCTTTTTAAAGTGAAATCGCTTGCTATTTGGCTGCTAACTTGTGACAGCGAGCAGATAGCTGTTAGCTAAATGTTGGCCATAACACTTAGAAGAACTACTTTAAAATAGTACCATCAGATCTTCCACATTCAGCTGAGAGACCAGAGGTGGGCTTGGTTTAACATCCCACTTAAATTTGAATTTTCCATGAACTCCAGTGCGTTAGTAGGTCTGCTAAAAACAAGGAACAGGGATCACAGCTCTCTGATCGTTGCTTTCCTTACATAGAAATTTCACATAAGATCTTAATAAATGATGAATTCAGAAATATAAGTAACTGGAAATAAAAAGTTGTTAAAGAATTGTAAAACTTGAACCATTGCTGTGTACTTACATTTTAGAAATTACCACATACCCTAAACAAGAAAAAGAAGTCTCAACCACATCAGTATTAACTATTCCATTGAATAAATTTAACTTAAAAAATCCAAATCATCTATTCCAATAAACTGATCACAGTGATTACGTGGAATTGATTAAAGAAATTACATTGTGTTCAAACCTAATTTTAAATACAAATACTGTGAATATTTATTTTCTTATTAACACTTTTTCACTCTCTAACAGTGCAAATTATCACAGTACATATGTTATTTTAATAATCTACTAAGGAAGAAAGTGTTGCCTGTTGGTTGAAGCATATTAATACATGGAGATACCACACTGGGCAGTCCCGGCGTTCAGGTTCCCTCCTGTAACACCCCACAAAGTGAGCTCTCAGTTTGAGGGTCACTTTAAAAAGTGCTGAACAAGAGACATTTGGAGGGAAGGGTTAGATAGATCTTAGAGCAGGATAAGATGTCGGCACAACATTGTGGGCCGAAGGGCCTGTACTGTGCTGTAGTGTTCTATGTTCTATGAGACATTTTGCTGTACAAGTTGCTCCTTCCTTTTAGAACGTAGAACAGTACAGCACAGTATGGGCCCTTCAGCCCACACAATGTTGTGCTGGACAATATGAATACCTCCCCCACGATCAGTCTAACCCTTCCCTCCTACACAGCCCATAACCCTCCATTTTTCTTACATCCATGTGCCTACCTAAGAGCCTTTTAAATGTCCCCATTGTATCAGCCTCTCATGGCAGTGCATTCCAGGCACCCACCACTCTCTGTGTGAAAAACCCACCTCTGATATCTCCCCTAAACTTTCTTCCTCTTACCTTAAACAGATGTCCTCTGGTATTGGCCATTGCTGCCCTTGGGAAAATGTGCTGGCTGTCCACTCTGTCTAAGCCCCTCATAATCTTATACACCTCTATCAAGTCACCTCTCATCCTGCGTCGCTCCAAAGAGAAAAGCCCTACCTCTCTCAACCTTTCCTTATAGCACATGTTCTCCAATCCAGGCAGCATCCTGGTAAATCTCCTCTGCACCCTCTCTAAAGCTTCCACATCCTTCCTATAATGAGGCAACCAGAACTGAACACAATACTCCAAGTGTGGTCTAACCAGAGTTCTATAGAGCTGCAACATCACCTCACGGCTCTTGAACTCAATTCCACGACTAATGAAGACCAGCACACCAGACGCCTTCTTAACCACCCTATCAACTTGCATGGCAACTTTGAGGGATCTATGGACTTGGACCCCAAGATCCCTCTGTTCCTCCACACTGCTCAGAATCCCGCCATTAACCTCGTACTCCGCCTTTATGTTCGTTCTTCCAAAGAGTATCACTTCACACTTTTCTGGATTGAACTCCATCTGCCACTTCTCCGCCCAACTCTGCATTCTGTCGATATCTTGTCTATTCCCTTTTGGGGAGCACCTTTGAGTTTTAAAGTCTATTTAGCTTTTCCCCTTAAAGCCTTTGGATCAATAATTTTAAAAACGAAATGTTTTGCAAATTCATGTATTCCACTAATTTTATACTATATAGTGTTTTGCAACGTCATTGCTTCAAGAGAAGTTCAGTAAACCATAACCATACAGAAATATGCATTCCTTCGTCTCTCTTTCTTAGACCCTGAAAGTACCCAAAAGTAGACTTGTACACCAGGTTTTACCTAACCGCATCTAGCAGAGTTTAATCACATCACAAATCATGCCATACATGTTCTAACTTGATTAGAATATGTATGGCAAAAGAACTGATAAAATGACCAAATGTAGAGCCAATCTACTGATTATCAAGAATACACTGGAAGGCCATTCACTGACATTAGCATATTCTGAATGACTCAACTAATATACACTAGGATTTCATAATACATTGGAAGTCCCTTTATTGCTGTATTAAAATGTACTAAAACCCCCTTGATTGACATCTTAGAATACAAGCCGTTGGTCAGACCGCATTTGGAGTATTGTGAGCTTTTTTGGGCCCCGTATCTAAGGAAGGATGTGCTGGCCCTGGAGAGGGTCCAGAGGAGGTTCATAAGAACGATCCCAGGGATGAAAGGCTTGACGTCTCTGGACCTGTACACGATGGAGTTCAGAACGATGAGGGGGGATCACTTTGAAACCTACCTGATACTGAAAGGCCTGGATAGAGTGGACGTGGAGAGGATGTTTCCATCAGTGGGAGAGTCTAGGACCAGAGGGCACAGCCTCAGAATAAAGGGATGTCTCTTTAGAACAGAGATGAGGAGGCATTTCTTCAGCCAGAGGGTGTTGAATCTGTGGAATGCATTGCCACAGATGGCTGTGGAGGCCACATCATTGGATGTATTTATTGGTATTGCTATACTACTGTCACTTGTACCGAGGTACAGTGAAAAACTTGTCTTGCATACTGATCGTACAGGTCAATTCATTACACAGTGCAGTTACATTGAGTTAGTACAGAGTGCATTAATGTAGTACAGGTAAAAACAATAACAGTGCAGAGTAAAGTGTCACAGCTACAGAGAAAGTGCAGTGCAATAAGGTGCCGAAGAAAAGCAAGGAAACATGCAAGGCAGAGATTGATAGGTTCTTGACTGGTAAGAGGGTTAAGGGTTATGGGGAGAAGGCAGGAGAATGGGCGGCACGATAGCATAGCGGTTAGCGTAACTATTACAGCGCCAGCGACCCGGGTTCAATTCCAGCCGCTGTCTGTAAGGAGTTTGTACGTTCTCCCCGTGTCTGCGTGGGTTCCCTCCGGGTGCTCCGGTTTACGCCCACATTCCAAAGACGTACGGGTTAGTAGGTTAACGTGGGTGTAATTGGGCGGCGTGGGCTCGTTGGGCCGGAAGGGCCTGTTACCGTGCTGTATAAATAGAGTTTTAAAAATAAAAATAAAGTTTTAAAGTTTTTAAAAAGATGGGTTTGGAAAAAAAGTCAGGCATGATTGAATGTCAATGAACAAATGGCCTAATTTTGCTCCTATATCTTATAGTCTAATATACTGGAAGGCACTTGCTTGATTTACTAGAATGGATTGGAAGACTATTCGCTAATGTACTAGAATACAGCAGAAGATCCCTTACTGATGTACAAGGCCCTTCGCAAACACACTCAAGTGTGTGAATACCTACTGACAAACTGGAATGGATTGGATGATCTTGCTGTACACGAATTCACTGGACACCAATAATGTTGGCCAACTGACGTCTGATCTTCTCCACTCGTGCAATCATTGTCCTTTCTCTCACATTATCCGTGCAAATATCACACTCTCATGGAAAAGTCTGATAGGCCGGAGGGAGTTGTTAAGGGGAGTCAAAATGCAGCTCATCATTCTTGTTCAGTGTGGTACATCATTGCTGCACTGCTGCTTTGGTGAAGCAGCCAGCATCATCAAAGACCCCACCCACCCGGGGCATTCTCTCTTCTCTCCTCTCCCATACAGGAGCCTGAGGGCACGTACCACCAGGCTCAAGGACAGCTTCTATCCCACAGTGATAAGAGTATTGAATGGTTCCCTTATACGATGAGATGAACTATGACCTCGCGATCTACCTTGTGACCTTGCACCTTATTGTCTACCTGCACTGCACTTTCCCTATGACACTTTACTCTGTATTCTGTTATTGTTTTTACCTGTACTACATCAATGCACTCTGTACTAACCCAATGTAACTGCACTGTGTAATGAATTGATCTGTACGAATGGTATGCAAGACAAGTTTTTCACTGTACCTCGGTACAAGTGACAATAATAAACCAATACCAATATCAATAGCATAATTGCCACTTCATTCATTTCTGGGAGTGGTTTTTGGATGCATCTCCAGGACTCAGACTCAACGACGTCCGCCTGTGAAACCTCCCATTTTAGATTCCTACTTTGGTTTTGACAGTAGCTTGCTGTCTCCGTTCTCCTTCCAAAAGAATAATCGAATTCTGATATCAATCTATGTATCATGGAATCATCACATTGCATTCAGCACAACATGAAGCCCCTTTCACCCTTGGGACTGGCAGTGACTCTGTGGTAAACCCCCATTGTTTCTCCCAGCGGTTTTTTGATGGACTCCCGGTGTGCTACACCTCAACCTTGCTGGTCCTGCTACAATCTGGAACACATCTCCTAAGTAGGTGGAGGAGGATGGACCTGGACAGGTACTTGAATCACCAGGGTGTAGGAGGCCACAGACCAAGTGCTGGTAAATGGGATTAGTAGAGACAGCTGATGGGTATGATGGACATGTTTCTGTACTGTATTACTCTATGACCCTCCAACAATCCAGGCAATGGTGCAGGTTAAATACAAGCCTAACAGGTTTTATAAATGCCACAGATAAACAAGGTTTAGAAAAATGTAAGCATCTAAATGAACCAAGCTAGTTTTGGTTTTCAGCAATGCTATTGAGCAAGCAGATAGGTCTCCCTCCTATACTGTGGGCCACCAGATAAATGACATAGGGCATTAAATTGGTAAATTGATTATTATCATCACCGGTACCCAGGCACAGAGATAAACTTTTGTTTTGCAGGCCATCCATACAGATCATTTCATCACATCTGTGCATTGAGGTAGTACAAGGGAAAATCAATAACAGAATGTAGGATATAGTGTTACAGTTACAGAGAAAGTGCAGTGCAGGCAGACAATAAGGTGCAAGGTCAGAGCAAGCTCAAGAGTCCATGTTATTGTGCTAGGGAACCGTCCAATAGTCATAACAGCGGGATAGAAGCTGTCCTTACAAAGACTTAAAAGAAAAATTAAGAAACACTCAGAAATTGTTTTTAGATTTAACTTGAAGATCGTTAGCGCGGGGAGTTAAGAGATTCCATTCAAGGGCGCGCAGGAAGAATGAGTCAGAATGGAAGATAGTTGATTTCAACACGATCAGAATGCGAGAAAGAAAATAACGTAACACGGGGAACTTGAACTTGTGTGGAATGAGAGGAGGGAAGTGACCTCAGCTATGAAGACAATATCAAGGCCGTGAATCTTGTGAACAATTGCTTCTGCAGAAGGGAGGCAAGAAAAGCATCATTTATCAATGACAAGGTTAGCTGTCAGATTCAAAGTGAGAGTAAATTTCATGCAACTCATCACAGATCTTATCTGCACGTTGTTTAGCTTCATGTCATATGTAAAATATGAGAAAGAACTGGAGGAAGACTTCTTTCTTCATCCGATTAATTGTTGATCTGGGCATTAACTGGATCTGTTGTTGTGTAGACCATGCACGGACATAGCAACGTATTCACTGTTGAGCACATGTCCATCGCCTGTCCTTTTGCTAAAGTATTCTAGGTTAAATATTGAGTTTTTTTTTAATCAAGGCAAAAGTGCTTTGCACGTAACCATAATGTTCAATGTTTCATTCACCCTTGACACTGGCAGCTTTCAACTCTCAATGTACATGTACATCACCAGGAGAGAACGTAAAACAAAACCAACAGGTTTGAGAGCAAAAATGTGCAAGTCATCATTTATACATAGCATCATACAACATGGAAACAGCTCCTTCATCCTAGTCCACACCGACCCAATTACACTAATCCCATATTTACCCCACTGTATTCTCCCCACATTCTCATCAACTCCTCACCCAGCTTCTGCCACTCAGCTACACACTGCAAGCAATGTACAGCGGCCAACTAACCTCCCAAACCGCATGCCTTTGGGACATGGGAGGAAACTGGAGCTCCCTGTGGTCACAGGGAGAACGTGAAAACTCCTCACAGACAGGACCGGAGGTCAGGATTGAACCTGGGTCTCTGGAGCTGTGAGGCAGCGGCTGCACTCACTGCACTGGCAGGCACGGTAGTGTAGTGGTTAGTGTAACGCTATCACTGCGCCAGCGACCCAGGTTCAATGCCGGCCGCTGTCTGTAAGGAGTTTGTACCTTCTCCCCGTGTCTGCGTGGGTTTCCTCCGGGTGCTCCGGTTTCCTCCCACATTCCAAAGACGTACAGGTTAGGAAGTTGTGGGCATGCTATGTTGGCGCCGGAAGTGTGGCGACACTTGTGGGCTGCCCCCAGAACACTCTACACAAAAGATGCATTTCACTGTGTGTTTCGATGTACATGTGAACATAGAACATAGAACAATACAGCACAGAACAGGCCCTTCAGCCCGCAATGTTGTGCCGACATAGCTAATCCCTCCTACCTACAGAATGCCCATAGCCCTCTATTTTCCTCTCATTCATGTGCCCATCCAAGCCCCTCTTAAAAGCCCCCAGTGAATTAGCCTCCACCACCCTATCAGGCAACACATTCCAGGAATCCACTACTCATGTCTGTTCTGAACCTACCCCCTCTCACCTTAAATGCATGCCCTCTGGTATTGGATCGCTCAATAATGGGAAAAAGATATTGCTTGTCCCCCCTATCTATGCCCCTCATCATTTTATACACAAATATAAAACTGATGCAGATATCTTATGTTTCCCAATGAATAGAAGTATGTTAATAAATTATGTGCCCACTCAGTGGAACAGTAACTGAGTCACTCTGTTGCACTGTTTCACTAGAGACCATACAACACTAAGATAGCCAAATGGGCTAGCAAAACTCCTTGGCTCTAAATCCAGTGTCCCTGTAATACACTAGTCTGTGTTACAATAGGGTACAGTGGCATAATGATTAACTTAATGGACCAGGAGACCAGAATCATTGATACAGAGTCACGATTTTGACTGTCACAGTAGCATCTGGGGAATTTACACTCAGGTCATTCAACAACTCTAGAACCTGGTATCAGCAATGGTAACCATGGAACTACTGGTTTATCAATCATTACAACTGAATCGGCCCCCACTGTTACTGCTGGTGGGTGCATTTCCACACACCCAACCTCTTGCGGGGCACAAGGATTCTTGTCTCCTTGGATTGCGTTGCGGCAGTTCCCCTACCCAGATGCACCTGCCTGAGCCTGTTGTAGAGGGTCCATCCTGTGGGCCCTACACCATCAAGTCCAGCGGCAGGGAGCAGCAGTGAGAGGGTCACCCCTGATGTGTTTCTTACAGCAACAAAGATGGGAGTCGAAGGGGAAGGCAGGAAAAAGATATTTGCCTGCACTAAACTATCAGCAACTTTAATAGTTTTTTTAAAGTTTCAGAAACATTACAAACTATTAAATGTGCTGAAAACTATTTAAAAGTCTTTAAATCAAAAATAATAATTACCAATAGGCATAAACACTCAGCAATAATTTAAATCATTAAACAAAAGCAAAATAACTTGTGGCATCACAGGTAGACAGGGTGGCGAAGAAGGCTTTTGGCACGCTGGCCTACATCGGTCAGGGCACTGAATATAGAAGTTGGGATGTTATGTTGCAGTTGTACAAAACGTTGGTGAGGCCGCATTTGGAATATTGTGTTCAGTTTTGGTCACCCTGCTATAGGAAAGATGCCATTAAGCTGGAAAGAGTGCAGAGGATATTTACGAAGATCTTGCCAGGACTCAAGGGACTGAGTTATGGAAAGAGGTTGAGCAGGTTGGAACTTTTTTCATTGGAGAATGAGGGGTGATCTTAGAGAGGTATACAAAATCATGAGGAGCATAGATAGGGTGAATGCACACGGTCTTTTTCCCAGGGCTGGAGAATCAAGAACTAGAGGGCACAGGCTTAAGGTGAGAGGGGAGAGATTTAATAGAAACCTGAGGGGCAACTTTTTCCACCCAGAGGGTGGTCAGTATATGGAACGAGCTGCCAGAGGAAGTGGTTGAGGAAGGTAGATTAACAACATCTAAAAGGTACTTGGGCAGGTACATGGATAGGAAAGGTTTAGAGGGATATGGGTCAAATGTGGGCAAATGGGACTAGCTTAGATGGGAATCTTGGTCGGCATGGACAAGTTGGGCCAAAGGGCCTGTTTCCATGCTGTATGACTCTATATATACAGTTAACCCATGGTTCATTCTACACTCTGCACTGAAGTCAATATCAGTAGCGTTTCACATCTTCCCTTGTGATGCAGAGGTGAATCCCCCCAGCACAATGCTAGGCAAATCCCAGCCAGGCTGGAACTCATGCGGAGAGTGAACTGACAGATTCAGTCCTTGGAAGCTGCCAGTAACTCCCCATCTTCCGCACCGTGCACAGATGCCCAACCCTTCTGTTCCCACAACAGATTGCTCCTTGGGTTTGTTGTAGGAGGAGAACGAAGCAGGGTTGACCCACGCTCCCTGAAGTTGAGAAGAATGTGAGGTGACCTCAATGAAATGCTTGCTGGGGTAGTTGCAGGGATGATGCCTTCCCTGGTGGGAGTATCTAGAACCAAAAGGTCACTGTTCCAAATAAGGGCCTCGCCATAGAGGACTGAGATGACGTCTTCACCCAGAGGCTGGTGAACCATTGGAATTCTGAGGAGATTTAATTCTGAGGAGATTTACCAGGATGTTGCCTGGATTGGAGAGCATGTCTTATGAGGATAGGTTGAGTGAGCTAGGGCTTTTCTCTTTGGAGAGGAGGAGGATGAGAGGTGACTTGATAGAGGTGTACAAGATGATAAGAGGCATAGATCGAGTGGACAGTCAGACTTTTCCCAGGGTAACAATGGCTAACACGAGGGGCCATAATTTTAAGGTGACTGGAGGAAGGTATAAGGAGGATGTCAGGGGTATGTTTTTTTTTACACAGAGAGTGGTGGGTGCACAGAATGCACTGCTGGCAGAGGTTGTGGGGGCAGATATATTGGGGATATTTAAGGGACTCTTAGTTAGACACATGAATGATAGAGAAATGGAGGGCTGTGTGGGAGGGAAGGGTTAGATAGATCTTAGAGCAGAAAAAAATGTCGGCACAACACTGTGGGCTGAAGGGCCTGTACTGTGCTGTAGTGTTCTATGTTCTGTGTTCTCTACCCAAGAGGGCTGTGATAGCTCAGTCACCAAGTGCATTCAAGGCAGCGATCACGAGGTTTTTGGATATTAAGGAGAATCAAGACATATGGGAGTGCAGGAAAGTGGTGATAAGGTAGATCAACTATGACCTTAGTTAATGGTGAAACAGAGACAAGGAGGTGACTGTCCTTACGTCAAGTGTTCTGGGGGCAGCCCGCAAGTGTCGCCATGCTTCTGACGCCAACACAGCATGCCCACAACTTCCTAACCCGGACGTCTTTGCAATGTGGGAGGAAACTGGAGCAGACACAGGGAGAACGTACAAAACTCCTTACAGACAGCGGTGGGAATTGAACCCGGGTCACTGGCGCTGTAAAGCATTACGCTAACCGCTACACTACCGTGCCTGCCTACACTGTGGGAAAGGGCCAAAAACCCGACAATTGGAGCCATGACAAACCTACAAATGACCTTTTGTTCATTAAATGGACAGTGCCTCAGACAGCACCTTCCAAACCCATGATCTCCACCAGCTGGGTAGACAAGGACAGTAAATGCATAGGAACACCACTGCCCAATATAACTTATAATGATTTATTTCTACCCATTAGGTATTATCTAACTACCAAACCATTTCACCAATTGTCAATCCAAGGAACTGCCATTTACCCAATAACCCAGCAATGTTCCTGTTTCTTCTTTGATGAATTATTTCCATTATTCTTCTTGTTTCACATAGCACCACAATCGAAGGCCAGAACTATTGAACACAGATGTCCTCAGAGTGGTAACTGACACAACTATGCAACTAAAATTATATTAATCACAGCAACACACAAAGTACTGGATGAACTCAGCGGATCAGGCAGCATCCGTGGAAGGAAATGGACAGTTGACGTTTCGGGTCGAGACCCTTCATCGTTAATGCTCGGTTTACATTAAAGCTTCTTCAATACGTGTTGACAACTTATATTTGAAATACTATAATTTAGCTGGATCAAAATCAAAGCTTATTTCCTTACAAAATCAAATGCAAGTTAAATTCTCTAAATTCTGATTCAAGCAATCTTTTCCTCATTACGTTGTGGTAACATACTTAAGGTGTAAATCTCATTGGATGCGATGGAGGGAGTAATTGGCTGCATAATCAGCAATCTACAGAAGTTCCGACAAATTAAACAGATCATGGTCAAAAGAATGTCCATGATTAAATACTGATGCAAATTCCTACTATGAATCTGAAATTCCTGTGACTGGTAAGCTGTCATGTGCGAATTTAGCACAACTGTTTATTCACTTGAGGCACCGACTTTAAAGCCAAACCTCACAAGCTGGTGATGTTTGCAAAGAAGTTGTTTCTTACAGTTAATGTTGACTCTGGATAGCAGCAAACATTAAGAGGGACCATGGTTCCACTTGTTCATTGTTATTCAGCAATGTGGAACAAAATTCTTCAGTTTAATGTTTCAGCTGACATGTGGAGAGATCTCCCTCAATTAATAAATCATAAGAGTGGAACTCACTGACTTTTCAAATGATGTATGTCAATTTGTTGTCTTTTAGATTACATTTCTGTACTCCATTTGAAATTATGTTTTAAATTGTTTCTCTTTGAATATATCCACTTGCTTCTCTTAGAGTCAGAGGGATAGAACATTGAAACAGGCCACCAACCACCTATTTTTGTTACACTAAACCATTTTATTCTCCCCACATTCCCATCAACACCCCCCGGATTCTACCCTTCATCAACAAACTCAGGGCAATTTACAGCAGTCAATTAATCTACCAATCTGCACATCTCAGGGATGCGTCAGAGAGTCAGAGTTAGACACAGGAACAGGCCCTTCGGCCCAACTCGTCCATGCCAAGGTATCTATCCGAGCTAGTCCCATTTGCCTGCATTTGGCCCATATCCCCCTGAACCATTTCTATCCATCTTCCGAAGTGTCTTTTAAACATTGTATCTGCCTCCACCACTTCCTCTGGCAGCTCGTTCCATATACCCACCACCCTCTGTGTGAAAATGTTGCTCCTCAGATCCCTTTAAAATCTTTCCCCTCTCACCTTAAGTCCACATATTCTCTGGTTTTACACTCCCCAACCCTGGGATGGGGAGGAAATCGGACCTCCCAGAGGAACACCACATGGTCACAGAGAGAACATGCAAACTCCACACAGACAGGAGGTCAGGATTGAACCCGGGTCACTGGAGCTGTGTTGTAGAAGTTTTACTACCTGTGCTACCTGAATCTATGTTGATTATTTTTGGGTAATATAATTGACAAATGTACACAGGTAGAAACAGAAGAGAGGTCTACTGTAAACAATGCTCCCTCTCATTGTCTCTTCTCCCCCCTCCCATCAGCCAGAAGATACAAAAGCCTGAAAGCACGTACCACCAGGCTCAAGGACAGCTTCTATCGCGCTGTTATAAGACTATTGAATGGTTCCCTAGTACGATAAGATGGAATCTTGGCCTCACAATCTACCTTGTTGTATTTCACTGTGTGTTTCTATGTACATGTGACTAATAAAGATATCTCTCTCTCGTTATGACCTTGCACTCTATTGTCTGCCTGCACTGCACCTTCTCTGTAACTGTAACATGTTATTCTGCATTCTGTTATTGTTTTCCCTTATACTACCTCAATGTACTGATGTGGCGAAATGATCTGCATGGGTGGCATGCAAAACAACGTTTTTCACTGTACCTCAGTACATGTGACAATAATGAACCAATTTATCAATTTTCTTTCCAGCGTGGGGGAACTGCGATGATCCAGCCAAATGTATTACCACTCTTTCCATCATGAGCTAATGGATGACTACTTCAGAATGACTAAGGAAGAAAACCATCCTTCAATCAAGGCTTTAAGATGTAACTCGATGTACCTGTGCAGGTAGAAGATTAACCATTCCATCACACACAAAAGGGAAGAAAGTTCTTCAAATCTTCTCCCTTAATAATTACACCAGTGTCTGTGTCACCTCTGCATGACCGGTAGTACCTTCACATTTGAGGACGAAAGGAGTCTTAACACCATTCATAGATTTAAACACAATCTAGACTGCACTGGAATACAGTTCAGGGGTTAGTTCACGATCACCATCAACTGTTCCCATCTTTTACGATAGGGATCTCAGGAGGAAGCACAGATCAATCATCCACTTGGCACTTCTCGCTGAATACGCAAGAAAACAGGAGCAATAGACAACTTGGCCCTTCCAGACCGCCCCGCCATTCAATATGGTCATGGATGATCTGCCTCAGGCCTCAATTCCTCCTCTGTACCATTTTGTCATGGATCTCAATCCCCTGATCTTTCAAATATTGATCTACCTCCACTTTAAATACCCCCCGTGATCCAGCCCCCACATCTCTCTTGAGGAGAGAATTCCAGAGATTCACCACCCTCTACGAGAAGACCTTTCTACACATCTCGGTTTTAAATGATCGATGCCTTATCTTGAAACTATGCCCCCTTGTTCAAGACTCTCTCTATGATTCCATAGGATGCAGAGTTGGGCTGAGAAGTGGCAGATGCAGTTCAACCCAGATAAGCGTGAAGTGGTTCATTTTGGTAGGTCAAATATGTTGGCGGAATATAGTCTTAATGGTAGGACTCTTGGCAGTGTGGAGGAGCAGAGGGATCTTGGGGTCCGAGTCCAGAGGATGCTCAAAGCGGCTACGCAGGTTGACTCTGTGGTTAAGAAGGCGTATGGTGTATTGTCCTTCATCAATCGTGGAATTGAATTTAGGAGCCAAGAGGTATTGTTGCAGCTATATAGGTCCCTGGTCAGACCCCACTTGGAGTATTGTGCTCAGTTCTGGTCACCTCACTACAGGAAAGATGTGGAAGCCATAGAGAGGGCACAGAGGGGATTTACAAGGATGCTGCCTGGAATGCGGAGCATGCCTTATGAAAGCAGGTTGAGAGAACTCAGCCTTTTCTCCTTGGAGAGACGGAGGATGAGAGGGATCTGATAGAGGTGTATAAGATGATGAGAGGTATTGATCGGGTAGATAGTCAGAGGCTTTTCCTCAGGGCTGAATTGGTGGCCACAAGAGGACACAGGTTTAAGGTGCTGGGGAGTAGATATAGAGGAGATGTCATGGGTAAGTTTTTTACTCAGAGAGTGGTGAGTGTGTGGAACGGGCTGCCGGCAACGGTGGTGGAGGCGGATACAATAGGGTCTTTTAAGAGACTGTTGGATAGGTACATGGAGCTGAGTAAAATAGAGGGCTCTGGGTAAGCCTAGTAATTTCTAGGGTAGGGACATGTTCGGCACAGCTTTGTGGGCCGAAGGGCCTGAATTGTGCTGTAGTTTTTCTATGTTTCTATGTTTCTATTTCTATGACCAAAATATTAGCTCTCCTTCTCTCCCCACAGAACTATTTCCAATATTTTTAAAAACTTTTATTGAACTTCCAGTAAAAAGATTTTATTTTTAATAAAATACCCTTTCCACTATCAGTTCAACTAAACTATAATTTCTTTCCATTAACGGTTAGCGTAACTATTACAGCGCCAGTGACCCGGGTTCAATTCCCGCCGCTGTCTGTAAGGAGTTTGTACGTTCTCCCCGTGTCTGCGTGGGTTTCCTCCGGGTGCTCCGGTTTCCTCCCACATTCCAAAGACGTACGGGTTAGGAAGTTGTGGGCACGCTATGTTGGCGCCGGAAGCGTGGCGACACTTGCGGGCTGCCCCCAGAACACTCCACGCAAAAGATGCATTTCACTGTGTGTTTCGATGTACATGTGACTAATAAAGATATCTTATCTCCTATTAGTCTTTCTAAACATGAAATAATCTCATCTCCCTTTATAATCATGGAAAATTTACATTGTGTTCCTTATCGAACATTTTGAAATCTGCAAAAATCGTGATAGTCATTCATGCTCAACAAAATTAAAATTAAAGATTTTCTGGATTCACAAATTATTAAAATTGCAGTTTTCCATCCTTTGTAACATCTGATGAAGTCATGCTGTACACCGTCTATTGTTGAATGTTCTTTCAACAATAGAGGACCCAAAACTGGACATATTATTGTGTGGTTATAGAGTCATACAGCATGGAAACAGGCCCTTTGGCCCAGCTGGTCCATGCCAACCAAGATACCCCATCCAACCTAGTCCCATTTGCCAGCATTTGGCCCATAACCTTCTAAATCTTTCCTATCCATGTACCTGTCCAACTGTCTTTTAAAAGTTGTTATTGTCCCTGCCTCAACCACTTCCTCTGGCAGCTTGTTCCACATGGATACCACCCTTTGTGTAAAAAAGTTGCCTCTCAAGTTCCTATTAAATCTTTCCCCTCTCACCTTAAATCTATGCCCTCTAGCTCTTAATTCTCCAACCCTGGGAAAAAGACTGAGTGCATTCACCCTATCTACACCCCTCATGATTTTATACACCTCTATAAGATTACTTCTCAATCTCCTACGCTCGAAGGAATAAAGTCCTCGCCTGCTCAACCTCTCTCTATAACTCAGTCCCTCAAGTCCTGGCAGCATCCTTGCAAATCTTTTCTGCAATCTTTCCAGTTTAATAATATCTTTCCTATAACAAGGCGACCAAAACTGAACACAATACTCCACGTACGGCCTCACCGGCGTCCTGTACAACTGCACCTTGACTTCCCAACTTTTCTACTACGTATAAAGTGTTGGTAATGTTATGGCACTACCAACACTTTATACAAAATTAACTCTAGTTCATCCCAAAATTTACAAACCCCTTTTAGCTTTATATGTATCCAGGTTCACAAATCAGGAAAACTTTCAGTACACTATTTCAGTACAAGCAATATCTTTTTTCCATTATTGAGCGATCCAATACCAGAGGGCATGCATTTAAGGTGAGAGGGGGTAGCTTCAGAACAGACGTGAGGGGAACGTTTTTTACTGAGAGAGTGGTGGATGCCTGGAATGCGTTGCCTGATAGGGTGGTGGAGGCAAATTCATTGGGGGCTTTTAAGAGGGGCTTGGATGGGCACATGAATGAGAGGAAAATGGAGTGATATGGGCATTCTGTAGGTAGGAGGGAAAAGCTATGTCGGCACAACATTGTGGGCCGAAGGGCCTGTTCTGTGCTGTACTGTTCTATGTTCTATGTTCTATTATAAAAAGTTCAGCTGATGATAAATTTTGCACAAGCCTAGGAATTTTGCAAATTTTCAAATGACCTTGGCATCCAGATCGTGATTTGTGCACCTCAGGAGCTATCCCAAGGTTAATCCCTCCCATCAGGACTCACTCCTCCCTTCCAACACCACCACCAATCCATCGTTTCTACTCACTCCTGGTATTTATTCTGATCTATTCCATTAGTAGGCAGCGATGCACTGGATGGGAAAAGGGACTGGAACAGTCACACTCCTTGTACGATGAGATGGACTCTGACCTCATGATCTACCTTGTTGTGACCTTGCACCCTATTGCACTGCACTTTCTCTGTAGCTGTGACACTTTACTCTGTACTGTTGTTGTTTTTACCTGTACTACATCAATGCACTCTGTACTAACTCAATGTAATTGCACTGTGTAATGAATTGATGTGTACGATCGGTATGCAAGACAAGTTTTTCACTGTACCTTGGTACAAGTGACAATAATAAACCAATACCAATACCAAGGAGTATTGGTAAAGGACATGAACTGAGCAACTTGCAACAGTATCAGTGGAAACAAGTTAGGATGGAGATGAGGAGGAACTGCTTTTCCCAGAGAGTAGTGAATCTGTGGAATGCTCTGCCCAGGGAAACAGTAGAGGCTGAAAAACACTATGATGCTAGAGGAACTCAGCAGTGGGCATCCTTGAAGAGACTTCACAGGGAAGCAGTAAGACTAGAGGAACAAAGGACTGCAGATGCTGGAATCTGGATGAAAAACATCTGAAGTCCTTTGTTTCTCTTAAATAATAGAGGCCACCTCAAATATATTTAAGACACAGTTAGATAGATTTTTGCATTGTAGGGGAATTAAGGGTTATGGGAAAAAGGCAGGTAGGTGGATCTGAGTCCATGAGCAGATCAGCCATGACGTTACTGAACGGCGGAGCAGGCTCGACGGGCCAGATGGCCGAGTCCTGCTCCAATTTCTTATGTTCTTTCTGATGAACTATTTTTCATCATAGGTTTATATACTGTGGACCCATATGTCAAAAGATAAGCTAGCTCGTTTTTATCAACATATAAATCCTATATGTGACAAATGTAAATCGAATGTAGCTTCTTTGACACATATGTTTTGGTCCTGTCCTCTTTTGGGAAAATATTGGAAAGATATTTTTCAAATGTATTGAAGATTGATTTACAACCTCATCCTATCACTGCAATTTTTGGTTTACCAAGGATAGAATCTGGCCATCTATCTGCCTCCGCTAACCGTATGATTGCCTTTGTTACATTAATGGCCAAATGATCCATTTTGCTTAAATGGAAGGATTCAATACCCCCTACTACTTTTCAATGGTTCTCTCAAACTAGATCATGTTTAAATTTGGAAAAAAATTAGAAG
Organism: Pristis pectinata; assembly: GCF_009764475.1. NCBI lineage: Eukaryota > Metazoa > Chordata > Chondrichthyes > Rhinopristiformes > Pristidae > Pristis > Pristis pectinata. The sequence continues at coordinate 6,336,218 of NC_067414.1, forward strand.
TGGTACTGTTGATCCTTCGCTTAAATTTGAAGATATTTGGAGTCCATTTATTCAATATTTTCACATGATATAGATCCCCTTATAATAACCTTTCAATTTAGAGGAACAGAGTTAATGACATAATATTGCTCTGTTTCTATTGAGAAATTTTAGTCCAGTTTTTTTTTTGTTTTTTTTAATTTTGTTTTCTTTAGCTTAGTGTGGTTGATATATTGTTTATAATTTTTCTTATTGTTTTGGGGTTTTTTCCCCTTTTTTTATATTTTATAATAAATCTTTTTCTTTTATATTATATTCATTCACTAACAGATCATTGGATCTACAGATTTTTTTATACTCTATTGTTTTTTATGATTATCCATGCCACGATTGTTCTCCTGATCTCTTTGTATTACATGTATAAACATTGATATATTAATCTGTATTAATTTGAAAACTAATAAAAAGATTGAAAAAGAAAGAAAGGTTTATATACTGTATACCACTGTGCACCTATACAACTCATCTACTTCTTCTGAGGGCAAATTCTCACCATTGCAGTAGCTCTGGAATGTTTTAATACCACAGATGTTACTAGAATTTATTTTTACAAGCATAACTTTAATTAAAAAGTAAAAGAATTTAAAGTGAGTGAACTGTAGACTTACAGTTTACCACCACTTTCTCACTAGACGGTGTAAACCAGGAAGGCCCTTATCCCGTACACAGATAACAAAAAACTGATGATGATTTTTACAAGGTTTTACTTACTTTGTTGTTTCTGCCGTGCTTTGTCACAGATGGCAGGTCTCTGATAGATCTTTTTCCCATCAAGCAGCGAGCAATCATTAGTACAAACTACTACTCCCAGGCAGGATTTCTTCAGGATGTGGCAGTTGTGGTTGTTGGTGTTTCGCATGGCCCATCCGCTCTGATGTCTCTGCGCGTTTTTATCATCAGCACTATAAATAAATTTCACGTAGGAATCCGTCCATTCCTGGAAACTATCTAACTGAGGCACATCCTGGGAAGAGAAATCAACCAATAAATGAAAGGTATCTCTGTCCTTTCAGCAACAGTGTGCCGTGATTCAAACTGCTTAAAGCACCCTTCTCTAAAGAATAAAGCAAAATAGTGTTCCAAATTTTGACAAAAGCAACAAGTTGGATTTAAATTCTTTTAGTTTCCATGAATTGATTTTAAAAATGTATTTATTAACATATACCTGGAAAAACAATATAATCTCATGCTGAAGAACATTATTATGTATAATATTGTCAAAAGATACAAAATGATAAATGGCAGAGAGCAATGTTAATAATAAATTAATTTTGAGCAAATAAGAATTTTAAATATACTGCAGATTCCAGCATCTGCAGTCCCTTGAAAAAAATACATGCTGTTCATTGTAATACAAAGTTGACCTAATGTTTTCAGACACTGGGGCAAAATCTTCATATCGTATCATCGGAAAACTTGTCCATTTTGTATCTGAGTTCTCCTGTTTTAGTTAAGACAGAAATGCTCTGATTTATTTCAGTTCCTTTATCAAAAAGGTCCAGAAAAGGGTAACCAGTGTCATGAGCAAGATCATTGGAGCTGAAGGGTCTCAACCCGAAATGTCAACTGTCCATTTCCCTTCATAGATGCTGCCTGACCCGTTGAGTTCCTCCAGCATTTTGTGTGTTGTTCCAGGCTCCAGTATCTGCAGCCTCTTGTGTCTCAATCAGTATTATTCTGATTAATTTTACTGTCCTTTATTACGATGTTTAAGCTATCACTGGAAAACATTTTGGAATGGTAGAGTCCAAGAGAGATACAACATGGAAACAGGTCCCCCAGAATATCAACCGTTGCACTGATTCTACACTGATCCCACTCTCATCAACTTCTCCCAGACTCCACCGCTCACCTACACACCAGGGGCAACTTACAGTGGAGAATTAATATTTGGCTCTGAATTTTATTGCTTCTGCTGCTACAATGGCAAGAGATGCTAATATTATTGTAAAGTAATAAAGAAAGTACCTCAATTTACGCCATACCCATGGAGTCTGTCTACACTTCTCGCTGCCTCTATAAAGCAGCCAACATAATCAAAGACCCCCTCGGAATTCTCTCTTCTCCCCCCTCCCATCAGGCAGAAGATACAAAAGCCTGAAAGCACGTACCACCAGGCTCAAGGAGAGCTTCTATCCCACTGTTATAAGACTATTGAACGGTCCCCTAGTACAATAAGATGGACTCTTGACCTCACAATCTACCTCATCATGGCCCTTGCACCTTATTGTCTGCCTGCACTGCACTTTCTCTGTAGCTGTGACACTATATCTGTTATTGCTTTTCCCTTGTACTACCTCGATGTACTGATGTGATGAAATGATCTGTATGGATGGCATGCAGAACAAAGCTTTTCACTGTTCATGTGACAAAATTAAAAACCAATTACCTGGGTTATTCTCGGCTGCGTTACCAGTAAGAGACATGAACATTGAAATTTCTCTCCCTTCTCAACACTCTTCCTATGTTAGCCTAACAGACGCTTACTGAAGGCGGTGTGTCCCAGTCACTGAGCAAACTCCCACCCTAGCGCACCATAAGACCATAAGACAAAGGAGCAGAAGTCAGCCATTCGGCCCATCGAGTCTGCTCTGCCATTCTATCATGAGCTGATTCATTCTCCCATTTAGCCCCACTCCCCCGCCTTCTCACCATAACCTTTGATGCCCTGGCTACTCGGTTACCTATCAATCTCTGCCTTCAATACACCCAATGACTTTACTTCCACAGCCACCGGTGGCAACAAATTCCACAGATTCTCCACTCTCTGGCTAAAGAAATTTCTCCGCATCTCTGTTCTGAATGGGCGCCCTTCAATCCTGAAGTCGTGCCCTCTTGTACTGGACTCCCCTACCATGGGAAACAACTTTGCCACATCTACTCTGTCCAGGCCTTTTAACATTTGAAATGTTTCTATGAGGTCCCCCCTCATTCTTCGGAACTCCAAGGAGTACAGCCCAAGAGCAGTCAAACGTTCCTCATATGTTAACCCTCTCAATCCTGGAATCATTCTAGTGAATCTTCTCCGCTTCACCACCTCCTGAAGCCGCAGGAAGAGGCGGACAATACCCCCCTACCACTGACACCGACCTGCGGGGTACAGACTGCACTGCAGTTCCCTGTTCCCTGCCACGTTACTGCACCGCTGCCACAGTGTAAAACATGACAAATTCAGGCCATCGCAAGCCTGAATGGGTTGCAGGTTTTACTGGAGTGTTCGTCTGCAAGTCAAACAAATAATGCATTTGTCTTCTGAAACATGCATTTTTCTTCAGCGGCCGATTGCTACAAGTTCAAATGCAATACGAACATAAGCAATCTTTGATGAAATGTCTCAAATATGTACAACTGAGGCAAAATAAAGTTCAAATAGTAACCTCAGCTAAACTTTTTAACTAAATGCAATGTAGCTAACAATGAGTTAGGTTTTTTACCAACTGATAAATTTGCCTCCCATCTGTGTTGTAGTTGAAATTTAGAACGGTTATATTTAACACACTTTCCAAATTAAATGACGTTGGAAATAGTTCATGCAAATGCAATGAAATTAAAGGTATGGGGCCATCAATTGTCACCGAGATTTCAGCGCTGCAAATAAAATCAAATGTTGTTAGCTTCTTAATATATCCTGTAGATTTGGTAGCGTGTGTGACCTCCGTATGGAAAGTCTGTCGCGTTTTCGGGTAAGAAGTTTGAGAACTTTGAGCACGCTGCTCAGAGCGATTGTTGTAGTGACCCACTGAGAGACGACACTTACCTGAGGCAGCTTTGGGTCGTTAATGTCCCACGATATTGTTGATTCGTGCACAGAGCTGTAGTCGGAATTTGGGATACAATGCTCCACACCTCTCAACATCCTGAAGAGGTGCTTCTTGCTCAGGCAGACCCGAACAGAGAAGTCTCCCACACTTCCACTCCTCTTTCGCAAATCCAGAACCGGTTTCGTTGTGAGACGCGAATTCTCTACAAAGCAATGTGCAAAGATAATCAATTCTGCATTGGTGTCGCTCTATTGAAAGACTTGTGACTGGTAAACAGAGAAAAACCAAAATAACTTCAAACAAAAAGGCTTAGTTGCCTAAATGCTATAGTCCAAGCTGAGCTAAGGTTTTACTTTCAGCTGACTTGTTGAGCTTTGACCTTATTCGTTAGGTTTAGGGGCTCGAAATGTACTGAGAACGTGTTAATAATTCGACTGTCCACCAGAATTGTCAAAAGGCAATCAAAAGTTGTGACCATCACATCTCTGATCAGGTGAGAATGTTCCAATATTCCGGCAAACAATTTCTAGAAAAATGCCTTTTGGGGGTTGCCTGGTGAACGACCTAACCATCCGGGATCCAGGACAAAAACTTTTCTGCCAATGAATTGATTGGGCTCACGGTTTGACCCGGATAAGTATGAGGAAAAGTAGTTTATTTAAAGTTTATCAAATCCATTGATAAACTCAACCATCCCAAAAAGAAATAAATAGGTGCATGCGCTGCCGCTCCGTTACAAACTGTGATTTACCTGCCCTGGTGCTCCGTTGGAAGTTTGCGCCCAGCCGTGCGTTGCTGAACACTTAAACGCCTTTCAAGGGTCCTGTTGAGCCAGGACTTGGTGCAGCGCTCCCCGTCAGTTCTGCAGGGCTCCCGGGAGTCACATTAAACTGACAGGAAAGGAACATATGCAAATAACTTCTGCCGTCTGCCCAATGAGCAACCAGCAAAGGTCGGAGCTGAGGGTTTTGGAGTGAGAGAGTCACTTGGAACCAGGGTTATTTTAATCAAGGTGAGGCAGAAGGCAGTTTGCCACCCTGTCCAGGTAAGGTCAGTGAGGCGGGCTTAATCTTGGCATCTTTTCAACAAGGGAGGCGTATCGCAGAAAGCAGATCAATTGACCATAATTGGGTTGCTTTTGTGTCTGTGTTCCGTGCATAGATTGGCTTCATGGAAGTACATTTGACATTATCTTAAGCAGTTTCTCACTTGCCTGAAGTTGAAATCAATTTCTTAATGCTCACTTGCACCATGAAAAATCCATTGACAATCTCCTTGAGTCCATCCTTTCATTAACCAACATCTAAACCCATTCCCAACACCTCCTTGAAAATTTAAACTATTCCAACATCTCCAGCTATTTGGGAAGAGAGTATCCCTTGTGTGAAAATTGCATCTTAATATCACTCCTAATTGGCTTTAAGATTATGGGCTCTTGATCCGGATGCTATCTACATATCTATATCTCTCTTTCTTCAAGAGGACTAGAACATAAAAGCAAGGATGTACTGCTGAGGCATTAGTCAGATGGCATTTGGTATTGGTATTGGTACTGGTATCGGTTTATTACTGTCACTTGTACCGAGGTACAGTGAAAAACTTGTCTTGCATACTGTTCGTACAGATCAATTCATTACACAGTGCATTGAGGTAGTACAGGGTAAAACAATAACAGAATGCAGAGTAAAGTGTCACAGCTACAGAGAAGTACATTGCAGGCAGACAATAAGGTACAAGGTCAAACAGGGTAGATTCTGAGGCCAAGAGTCCACATTTGGAGTATTGTGAGCAATTCTGGACCCCGTATCTAAGGAACGATGTGCTGGCCCTGGAGAGGGTCCAGAGGAGATTCACAAGAATGATCCCAGGAATGAAAGGGTTAACATATGAGGAGCGTTTGATGTCTCTGGGCCTGTACTCAATGGAGTTCAGGAGGATGAGAGGAGTGATCTCACTGAAAGGCCTGGATAGAGTGGATGTGGAGAGGATGTTTCCATCAGTGGGAGAGTCTAGGACCAGAGGGCACAGCCTCAGAATAAAGGGACATCCCTTTAAAACTGAGATGAGGAGGAATTTCTTCAGCCAGAGGGTGGTGAATCTGTGGAATTCATTGCCACAGAGGTCTGTGGAGGCCAAGTCATTGGGTGTAAGGAGCTTGTACGTTCTCCTCGTGTCTGCATGGGTTTCCTCCAGGTGCTCCGGTTTACTCCCACATTCCAAAGACGTACGGGTTAGGAAGTTGTGGGCGTGCTACGTTGGCGCCGGAAGCGTGGCGACACTTGCGGGCTGCCCCCAGAACACTCCATGCAAAAGGTGCATTTCACTGTGTGTTTCAATGTACATGCGACCAACAAAGAAATCTTTAAAAGATCTTATTTAAGGCAGAGATTGATAGGTTCTTGATTGGCAAGGGGGTTAAGGGTTACAGGGAGAAGGCAGGAGAATGGGGTTGAAAAATAAATCAGCCATGATTGAATGGCGGAGCAGACTCGATGGGCTGAATGGCCTAATTCTGCTCCTATATCTTAAGGTCTTAGAGTCCCATATTCATTTTAAACACCTAGATTAAATCAACTTACTAAACTTTAGGGAACTAGGACTATATTTACCCAGCTGGTGTTGATAATTTACCTCTTTATGCTCTGGTAGTTTTCTGGTATATGTATCTCTTCTGAGATGTGAGACAGTTCTCTACAATGAGCCTTCTATAACTGAAGCATCACCTCCTCATTTTTGAATTCCAGCTCCCTTGAGATAAAGGCTGATATCTCAGTCTAGCTTCTGGTTACTTTTTTGTATCCCTGCATTAGCTTTCGGTCAAATCCCTTTATTCCTTGACTCAAGTCTTAAGAAAACCTTCTGGTGTGTTCTTCCATCTATGGTGGGTCACTACACACTTCCCCCATTTTGGTTTTGATGTATGATCCTTATGATGCTGTACTTTGTGACTGGAAATTTTAACATAAAATTAATTCCTTGTTCCTTTATTACAGTCTTTGAAGAATATGATGAAAAATTGAGGCTCAAGTACACATGCTGTCTTCAGAGAATGTACTTTTACTCTCCAAGCTTATATTTCCCAATATAATATAAGCTTGGAGAGTAAAAGTACATTCTCTGAAGACAGCAATTCTCTGAGCCTCAATTTTTCATCATATTCTTCAAAGACTGTAATGAAGGAACAAGGAATTAATTTTATGTTAAAATTTCCAATCAGTTCACAAAAGATTCCATTTCTGTTTTATTCTGGCTTCTGCCCTCTTCCTTTCCAGTCCCGACAAAGGGTCTTGACCCGAGATGTTGACTGTCCAGTTCCCACCACAGATGCTGCCTGACCTGCTGAGTTCCTCCAGCATTTTGGGTGTTGATTCCATTTCTGTGCCAACTTAGTTTTTTTGTTAATATTGTCTTGCACCGAGAAGGCTAAAGAAATTTGGCATGTTCCCTTTGACACTCACCAACTTTTATCAATGCACCACAGAATGATGCATCACGGCTTGGTGTGGCAACTGCTCTGGCCAGGACTGCAAGAAACCGCAGAGAGTTGTGGACACAGCCCAATGCATCACGGACACCAGCCTCCCCTCCATGGACTCTGTCTTTGCCTCTCGCTGCCTTGGTGAAGCAGCCAGCATAATCAAAGACCCCACCCACCCGGGTCATTCTCTCTTCTCCCCTCTCCCATCAGGCAGAAGATACAGGAGCCGGAGGGCACCTACCACCAGGTTCAAGTTCACATACCAACAGCTTCTATCCCACTGTGATAAGACCATTGAACGGTTCCCTTATACGATGAGATGGACTCTTGACCTCTCAATCTACCTTGTTATGACCTTGCACCTTATTGTCTACCTGCAATGCACTTCCCTGTAGCTACGACACTTTACTCTGCATTCTGTTATTGTTTTTACCCTGTACTACCTCGATGCACTGTGTAATGAATTGATTTGTAACGAACGATATACAAGTTTTTCACTGTACCTTGGTACAAGTGACAGTAATAAACCAATACCAGTACCATTACCAATTCCAATTTTCATCTGTAAGTACTCCCCTTTCTGGATACATTGTGGATAAGTTCCCTGAGTGATCCAGAATTTTATATACCATTAGCCGAGAATAGTTACACATTGGCATCTACCTAACAATGGGGACAATTGTCAACAAAAATGCACAACAAATCTAAGCCATCTAATTACTGGTCTATTAGAATACAGTAGGACTCCAATAATCTGGCACGCTCAGGACTTTGGTGGTGCAGGACTGACAGATTGTATTGGATGTTATTCTTGATATCACTGCTCTGCTTTTCCCTCCTATATATTGGGCTCCCCCTTTTCCTATCTTCAGTCCTGAAGAAGGGTCCCGACCTGAAACGTTGACCGCCTGCTTTTCTCCACGGATGCTGCCTGGCCTGCTGAGTTCCTCCAGCATCATCATGTTTTTCATCTAGATTCCAGCATCTAAAGTCCTTTGTTTCTCTCAAAACCCTCAGAAATTGTGGAGACAATGTGGAACGAGGATTCAGGGGTAGCGTAGCGGTTAGCGTAACGCTATTACAGCGCCAGTGACCCGGGTTCAATTCCGGCCGCTGTCTGTAAGGAGCTTGTACGTTCTCCCCGTGTCTGCATGGGTTTCCTCCGGGTGCTCCGGTTTCCTCCCACATTCCAAAGACGTACAGGTTATGAGCTATGT